>NC_056734.1:393001526-393079026 GCF_019279795.1 Protopterus annectens | reverse complement strand
TTATATATAGGGTTCCTATTTTTTTTGTTTACACTTTTTATAGTTGTATTAATGTGATTTTCAAAATTGAGTTTGTTATCTATTGTAATACCAAGTAGTTTTGTGGAGGTTTCAGGGGAAATACTAGTATTGTTGTTGGAAGTGATAGAGAAATGAAGGGGGATTTGGTTGCGTGTTGGGGAGAAAAGTAGAAGTTTTGTTTTCTTTGGGTTGAGTAGGAGACAGCGTTGGGAAAACCATTGTTCCACTGTGTTAAAGGCTTTTTGAGTAAGAGACTGAAGTTCAGCATGAGAGGTAGCTGAGCAGATAATAGTGGAGTCATCTGCATATTGAATACAGTTAGAAAAAGGGATGGCAGATTGAAGGTCATTGATAAAGATGGAAAAAAGAAGTGGACCTAAGACAGAGCCTTGAGGAACACCTAGGGAAATAGGAAGGTGGTCAGATAGTGAGTTTTTCCAGAGTACTGCTTGTTGACGGTTGTTGAGGTAAGATTGAAACCAAGTTAAGCTATTAGTATCAAGTGATAGAGAATTGAAAATGTGAAGGAGCATTTTGTGATTTACCATGTCAAAGGCTTTCGATAAGTCAATGAATAGTGCAGAAGAAAGACTGTTTAGGTTGCGGTTGGTGTTAATAGTGTTTGTGAAGGAGAGCAGAGCAGTGGTGGTACTGTGGGAAGGTCTGAAGCCATGTTGACAGTTAGCAAGTAGGTTGTTTTGGAGAAGATGATGTAGGAGTTGTTTATGGATACATTTTTCTAAGATTTTGGCTATAGGGGATAATAAAGCAATGGGACGATAGTTAGATAGATCAATAGAGTTTCCACCTTTGTGAAGTGGGATGATGTGGGATATTTTCCAGATATCAGGG
The DNA here is from genome assembly GCF_019279795.1 of Protopterus annectens. Classification (NCBI taxonomy): domain Eukaryota; kingdom Metazoa; phylum Chordata; order Ceratodontiformes; family Protopteridae; genus Protopterus; species Protopterus annectens. The sequence goes on along the minus strand of NC_056734.1, from coordinate 393,078,153 downwards.
ACAGTTCCTTCTTTGATGGATCTATTTATCAAAATAGAGATGGGATAAGCAATAGCTTTGGCTCCTATTTGCATAAACTCAGGAGGGAGTTTTGTCTTCAGAGGGTGAGGAGGGTTTAAGTTTTTGAAGTATTGAAGAAATATATGATGTGGGGATGGGAAGGAAGTGAAATGAGGGTGGAGTATTAACAGAGGAGGAGTGTAAAACTGAGGTGTCAGGAGATAGGTGACTAGCCAGGTTTTGAATAGTATTTGTGAAGTAGGAGTTAAATGTATTGGCTATTTGTATAGGGTTATCAGGGTTGGAGTCATGTGGGTTGGGTGTTATTGATTGGCCAGGGGATAATAGATTACTGATGGTGGTCCAGAATTTTTTTGGTTTCTTAGTGGATATTTGTTGTAGATGAAGGTAGTAGTTCTTTTTATCTGATAGTATGGCTTTTTCTGTTTTGTTCCTACATTCGCGAAAGGTTTGGTGGTCAGCATGTGTTTTGGAAGTACGCCATTTTGCCCAGTTTTTGTTTCTGGTTATGATAAGTTGCCTAGTATTGTTGGTTATCCAGGGGGTGGGTTTGGTTTTGATTCTAAGCTTGCGTAAGGGTGCAAGCTGATCAAGAATGGATAAGAAAGTGGAGTTGAAGTATTGTACAGCATCATTGAGAGGAAGTGACTTTAGAGGAGTCCAGTTACAGTGATATAGTTGTGTGAGAAAGAGTTCTGAGTTAAAGTTTTTTTTAAGCGTAGTGTAAGGAAAGCAGTAGGGAAGGTGATGTAGTTTTTTTTTCTTGTAATATAGGTTAACAGGTGATCGCTTAGATCGTCTGGTAGGGTGCCTGCTGCGTAGGTTTGTTGGGGAGCATTGGTAAGTATCCAGTCCAAAATGGAGTCTTTATTGTTGCTTTTGTTAATTCTGGTTGGGCTTGAGATTAATTGAGAGAAGCCATGGAGATTGATATGTGAAGTGGGGTTTGACTGATTGCAGTGATTCCAATCAATATTTAGGTCACCAAGTATTATTGTTTCTTGTGGGACAGTAGTAGCTAGCTAGTTGAGAATGTTCTCAAGGTTGTCAATATTATTTCCTGGAGGGAGGTATGAACAAATAATATAGATGGCTTTATTTTTGTTTACTTGTAGTTTAGAGCATATCAGTTCCGTATTATTATTTAAGGGGAGGTTCAGGTTACAGGAGGTGATTTGAAGGTGAGTTTTGTAAAGAATAGCAACACCTCCTCCCTTTTTTGTTGTGCGGTCAAGTCTAATTATGTTATATCCTGGTGGGGTAATTTCACTGTCTTTAATAGTAGGTTTTAGCCAAGTTTCAGATAGGCATAGGATGTCAAATTTGTTGATGTCAAGAAGTGCATGTAGTTGTGCAATTTTGTTGCAAATACTACGTATATTCAGATGAGCTATGGTGAGAGAGTTGGCAGCTCTGGTTGAAGGTATGGCTTTAGGGTTGTTAGTATTTTCAGTAGTTGAGGTCAGGAAGTGTTGTAGACCAGGGTTTGGATGAATATCTCCATCTAAGAGTGTGTTGTGGGGTATTTGATGTTTGGGTTTAAGGTTTAGGACAAAGTAGTAGGTAAGTTTTTTTGTTTTTATGTTATAAAATCTCATATGACTTAATCTGTGATATTTAGCTGGAGAGAATTTGGAAGAGTAGATAGGATTTTTGAATGTTACAGGAGATGGTGAGATAGACGATGATGTATGAAAGCAGGGGATTGAAGAGAAGGAGTGTATTGGTATTTCATAGGAGGTTAGGAAATAGGTTGTAACAAGAGTAGATGTGACAAATAGGAAGAATAGTGCTTGGTTATGAGATGGATATAATGTGATATTCATTGTAGTGAGGTGAAGTAACAGAAGAAGTATAAAGAATGGTTGGTCAGATAGACTTTGAGAAGTGTTGTGGGTTGTAGAGAGGTAAAGGTGGAAGAAGGTCTAAGAATTGAAAGGTGCCGTAAGATGAAGGGGAGGAGTGTTGTAATTGGGTTGTGTAACAGGTGACAATTGAGTAGGGGTGTGGTTATGATATAAAAGTAGGACCACTGGGGGTGGGTGGGAATTGGGGGTAGGGTAGGGGAGCAAAGCGGGCTCAGACAATAGAGCAGAATGTGCAGGAAGACAATCAGCAGGTAAGTCCAGTGGTTAGGAAAGGGAAGATAGAATGCAGAGGAAGGAAGGAAGAGATTCAGGGTAAAGGACTATAAGTTGCTGATAGCAGAGTGCCTGGGGTAAAAGGAGAAAAGGTGGCAGATAGAGTAAGAAGAGACTGAGAAATGAGAGACTGGGATTAGTTTCAGGAGGCTTACAGGAGTGGGGTAGGAAATAACTGGGCAGAGGCTAGTAATATAAGAGGGTGGCAAAGCAATGTAGGAGATTACCACACAGGGAAGAAAATAATACTTTACAGAGTAAATTATCACAGCGCCACCCGGTGGCCACTCTTGGTATGGCAATAGTTATTGTCTTATTGGAGATGGGGACGAGGAAGTGAATATGATAGAGTAAGTAATGCAAGGGGTAAGACTGTGGAAGTACAGTAGAAAAAAAAGTGGGGGGGGGAGAGGCTGCTGGCTAGCCTGCCTGTTTAGTAGGCCTAGACTAGAAAGGTAAGAACTTAAATTAGAAAAATGTAATGTACATATGGTTACATAGAGTCAGTATAGATACATACTTTCAATGCCTTTTATAGGACAAAAGTTTCTGGGAGCTGTAGTTTTCTTAGGTACTCTAGTGTTCCAAGGCTTCCAGAAGGGTGCAAGCAGGTAAGATGTTACTGGAGCACAGTGCTGGATAAAATATAGAGGGAGATAAGGAAGAAGGTTTAAAGGATGCTAAATAGACAGTTAGGAAACATGGTTATCAATTCACAATTAACTAATTTGAATTCCATCAACTTCATTTCTTTATGTGCTAAGGCTTATGTGAAATCAGTGTACAGCGGGAGGAAAGCTAAAATTCAAACTTTCATCAAGTTATAACAGTCAGTACTTTACACATAAAAACTGGATTATTCAGTATTAACCTGCAATTCTTCCTGCACATAGACGTTCATGTGGAAATTATGGTAACTGAAAGCAATGTTTTTCTCAAAACAATCCACAAGGACAACCTTACCACCAACCCAGGACATTGCAGACTGATCACTCTAAAGAGCCTCTTATGTAAAGCCATGTAATGCATTATAACCAACCTCAAAGTAGGACATCAAAAATCTTATTAGACTTGACCATCAGGAGTTTGGCTTTGTCATGGGAAGATCCCACCTAATAAAGCTTGCAAACTTATTTGAAAGGGTCAAACAGGCTTGTGTCAGACATCATGTTGTTCACACTGCCTACCTTCACTTCCAAGACATTCAACAGTATATCCCATGCAAGCATTGTAAGTACGCTAAATTCTGTAAAAATAGATTCCTATGTGGTTAGATGGCAAGTTAATGGCTAAATGACAGCTTATACAAGTTTGAATGGCAGACAACTCCTCAAATATTAAGAAGGTAACTAGTGGAATCCCACTGGTGTCTGTATTAGGACCAGTGCTTTCTGACATTTACTTTTCTGATGATCTCCATACAGGAAACCAAGACCTTTAGCTAACCAAGTTTGCAGAGAACTGCAAACTGGGAAAAGCTTCCTTCTGATACCCATTCTCTCCTACACGAACCTCACAATTGTAAATACCCGATAAACTGAAAATTGGCTGAAATGAAAATGAATCCGGGCAATATCACCCCTTCAGTAAACATCCTCTCCTTTTGATATACAGTATAAACACCCTACTACAAAATGAAAAAAAAAAAGTTAGGAGACCTTGGTACTTGGTTTGATAGTCCCCTTTCCTTTGATAATCATGTGACAGCAGTAGTCGAAAAAATGCTTATACTTTGTGCAGCCGGTTGTCAAGGGAATATCATCCGTATATTTGGTATTGATAACACTGATTATTAGAAACAATGCCATCTTTGGGATATACTTCACTAGACATATGAAAACAATTATTTTTTTAACACCTTTAATTAATTATCACTTACGACATAAGCAATATGTTTGCTTATTAACATATTCCCAATTACAAACATTATACATGTCATGTATTCTCTTGTACAAGTATCATCAATCCAACATTCCATAAATTGCTCAATTACTGCCTCCTCTTAAACTTCACTCCTCCTCCAAAACATTATTCTGCATGTATTGTTCCCACAATTTCCATTTTTCTATGTAATTTGCTCCTACCCTTTTCTATACACCCCACTTCCATTTCTTTGAACTCTATTACAATATTCAATACTTCAATAATACATGATTTTGACTTTGATTTCTATTTTCTAGCAATTGCTTTTTTTGGCAGCACCAAAATTAAATGCAACAGGGCCTTACCATGTCTAGGCAATTCAGATTATATCCCACCTCAAAAAAAAAAAAAAAAAAAGAGAAATTATGTACTCACCATAACGTTCCATGTTTGTTGTCCATCTCGTCATTCGTTCTTATTTGGATGGGTTCGGAGCCGATCCTCCGCTCCAACTCGGCTGAATACACAGCTGTAATTCTCAAACTTGACTCATGGCAGGTAGGCAAGCTCATGATGCAGTGGTGCAACTCTCCAGATCTTGTTTGCTGCCGACATACTAATGAGTAATATGAATATATATATATATATATATATATATATATATATATATATATATATATATATATTTATTTATTATACACACAGATATACACACACACACACACACACACACACACACACACACACACACACACACACACACACACACACACACACACACACACACACACAAGATTGCATATCAAGGAGAAACAAACTTAGTCAAGGAGCTCCTGTAAGGAGGAAAGATAACCACCAGGTCCTCTAGGAGTCCTCGGATGGTGGAAGGCGGGACAGGTCATAAGAATGAATGGCGAGATGGACAACAAACATGGAACATTATGGTGAGTACATAACTTCTTCATGTTATGTTGTCCTATCTCGCCTTCATTCTTACTTGGATAGGACAATGTCCCTAGCACCTTTTCCCCAGGTGGCTCACAAGAGTACACCTTTGAGCACAGTGGAACCAACAGAGGCCCTGTCCCTGGAGGCCAAATCCACCTTATAATGAGTGATAAACGTATGGGGATTGGCCCATGTAGCTGCAGCACAAATACTGTCCATAGACATTCTGGCCTGAAAAGCAGATGACGTAGCTAATGCTCTAGTTGAATGACCCCTAATTTTGAATGGCAGTTCTCTATTATTGGAGGTATAGATAAAGGTGATACAATTTGAGAGCCAATTAGAAAGGGTAACTTTAGAAACTGGCATACCCTTTTTTGCCTCAGAGAAGGAGATGAATAACTGGTTAGATTTTCTGAAATCTTTAGTTCTATGCAAATAGAATCTGAGCTGTCTATGCACGTACAACTGATGGAGTCTATACTCTGCCTTGTTGCTATGGTTGGGGAAGAACACCGGGAGTTGATTGTTATTGGCTTAAGTACAAACCTTAGGTACAAAGGATGGACTGGTTCGTAATGATACCCTGTCCTTGTGAAAGATCAGATATAGAGGTCTAACTGACAGTGCTTGCAACTCTGAGACCCTTCTGGCAAATGTTACTGCTACTAGAAAAAATGGTCTTCCAGGACAGAAGTTTTAGGTCACAAGATGAGGAAGGCTCAAACGGAGGTAATGTAAGTTGAGACAGGACAAAATTTAAATCCCAAGGAGGAAGTGGTTCCATAAAAGGAGGTCTCAATAAGGAAGCACCTTTTAAAAAATGCTTTTCACAACCTGCATGACATTAAATTAGGAGAATGGTCACTAATGTGAAAATTTGAAATTGCAGCCAGCTGGACTCTAATAGTTGCTGCAGCAGCACCTTGCTGAAAAAGTTCTGCCAGAAATTCCAGAATGGACTGAATAGATGCAGAAAAAGGGTCAATGTTTCTATTCTAAGCCCAGTGAGAAAATCTTTTCAACCTGCTAGTATATAGTCTTCTAGTAGAAACTTTATGAGAAGACATCAGTATGTGTTTTACTGCTGGAGTAACATTTTGAAACCTGACTAAATTGGGAAGTACAGCAGCCATGCTGAAGGTGTGGACAGAAGGATGAAGTGCAACTGACATATATGTCAACAGGTCTGGAACTGGGTCCAGAATCCAAGGCTTCTCTTGAAGATGAGGCCAAAGGAAGGGGAACCAAATCTGTCAAGGCCAATGTGGGGCAATGAGAATCATCCTGCTTCTCAAGGATTTTGCTTTCTGGATGACTTTGGGTAGGAGGGGAAAAGTACAGTTTTGTACCTACCATAAATGTAGATGTTCGAAGATCCACATTGCTGCAGTCCTTACACTAGGGTAGTCCGCTGTCCTTGGTCGGCCCGAATATCAAAGTATAAGGCTGACGTCGGTCAAGGCGCATTAGACTGACATCAGGACGTCAGGGTACAAATGCGCATGACCGACGTCATATCCTCAGTCTTTTCTTGCCCCAGATGTCAGAAGACCCTAAAAAGAAAGGTCAAAACCAAAAGACAGCAAACAACCAACCCACCACCCTTGCACTAACAATATGTACAATATATACAATATACACAATATTTACAACCCAACTCACACAACCGCCTCTAACTACAGAGGGGAAGGAGGGAGTATTGACTGCAGCAATGTGGATCTTCGAACATCTACATTTATGGTAGGTACAAAACTGTACTATGTTCTTCATCTCACATTGCTGCAGTCCTTACACTTGGGTAGAATCCCAAAGCAGAGGTAAGGGAGGATGGCAAAACTATAAAGAAGTAGGAGCTGCCAAAATGCCCTGTAAAATAGCAGTGGCAAAACCAGCCCTAGATTTAGAGTAAAGTGGAAGGTGATAATGCTTAGAGAAAGTATGCACTGAACTCCAAGTAGCTGCCTCCAAAATATCTTTAGTTGCCACCCCCCTTAAAAAGACTGTCGAAGTGGCAGTAGCCCTAGTGGAATGAGGCCTAATCCCAGCTGGAATCTCCTTGCCATGATGGGAATAACAGAAAGCAATGCAAAACCCAATCCACTTAGAAATAGTTTGTTTTGACACAGGCTTGCCCTGAGAACTCAAAGCAAAAGAAACAAATAACTGCTGAGACTGCCTGAACCCTTTAGTTCTGCTCAAATAATATCGCAACTGCCTGTGTACATCTAAAGTGTGCAAAATCTTTTCCCCTTTATTTTGGGGATTTGCATAAAAAGTAGGCAAATGAATAGTTTGGTTTAAAGCTACACTAGAAACCACTTTAGGCATAAAGGAAGGATTAGTGCAAAGATACCCTATCCTTATGGAAAATTAAGAAAGGCTCAACCGCCATAAGGGCCTGCAATTCAGAAACCCTTCTTGCAGAGGTAATGGCCAACAAAAGCAGTCTTCCATGATAAATATTTCAACTCGGTAGTAGCTGCAGGCTCAAAAGGTTGTAGAGTGAGTTTCTCCAACACAAAATTGAGATCCCAAGCAGGAGTAAGAGCTCTACGTGGGGTCTAATATTCTTTGCCCCTCTAAGAAATTGCTTGAACAAAGGATGAGAAAACAATGGTGGGTCACAATCATAGTGAGCCGAAATTGCTGCAGCATGAACCTTAATAGAAGAGAAGGACAAACCTTTGTCCAGTAACTCAGTAAGATATTGAAGAGCCACACTTAAATTAGGCTCTGAAACATCAAAATCCTTTGCTGCACTCCAAAATAAAAATCTCTTCCATTTATCTGCGTACACTTTCCTTGTACTAGGCCTTCTAGCCTCCAAAATAACATTCAAAACTTGCTGTGGAAGTTGAGACCCTCTATGGTTCAAAACAGAATATGCCAGGCTGTTAGGTGAAGAGAGTGAAGCTTGACATTGAGCAAATGACTGTCCTCCTGAGACAACAGGTGAGGAATCAAGGCAAAGGCCATGGAGGCTCCCGTACCAGACTTCTCAGTAATGGGTACCAGTGCTGTCGAGGCCAATCTGGAGCTATTAAAATCATCTTTGGCTTGTCCTGTTTGACCTTTAGAAGTACCTTTGGGAGGAGAGGCAGAGGTGGAAAGGCATACACATGAAGATTGCTCCAATTGAAAGAAAGAGCATCCACTTTCCAAGCTGTGGGATGAAACCTTTTCGTGCAAAACTTTGGCAGCTGATGGTTTAGTGGAGAAGCGAACAGATCTATGTCTGGAGTTCCCCATGACACTGTCAATTTCAAATACATGAGGATCCAATTTCCACTCGTGGGGATCCATAATTGCCTGCTCAACACATCTGCTAAGGAGTTCTGTGCTCCGGCAGAAACCTTGCCTGAAGATTTAGCTGTAAACTGAGAGCAGTCTCCCACAAAATCATTGCTTGCCTGCATAGAGGATAAGAATGTGTTCCCCTTGCTTGTTGATGTACCACATGACAGTTGTGTTGTCTGTTAGAATCAACACCTGCCCTGGAAGAAGTAAATCCTTGAAAGCTATTAATGCAAACTGGACTGCTAACATCTCCTTCAAGTTGATATGTAGATGTTGTAGTCTGGCAGGCCACTTGTCTTGTATCCACTTTCCATTTAGATGAGCTCCCCAAGCTTTGTCTGAGGCATCTGTCGTTAGAATCTGACTCGCCTCTGGCCGGGTCACAGAGAGTCCCTTGTTTAGGTGACATTCCTGAGCCCATCACAAAAATTCCTTTTGAATGCAAGGTATTATTTGAATGACAGTGTCCAGATCCTGGCAGTGCTGTGTCCATACGTTTTTGAGATACCATTGTAGCTTCCTCATATGCAGTTTGGCATTGGGAAGCACCAGAATACAAGATGCCATGAACCCCAAGGCTTGAAGGACTGTCCTTGCAGTCAGCCTGGACTGATGAGACAATTGATGAAAGTAAAGGGAAAGATTCTTTTGTTTGTCCGGGGTCAAAAAGGCCATCTGGGATGCTGTATTCAGTCTCACACCCAGAAAGCACATGTCCTGAGAGGGTACTAGACTGGACTTTATTTCGCTCACAGAATACCCCAGGCATCTTAGCACTGCTATCACATATTCCAAATGATGAAGAAGCTCGTCCCTTCCTTGAGCCAGAATCAGGCAATCGTCCAAATAAGGATAGATCTGTATTCCTTTTAGCCTGAAGAAAGCTATCACTGGAGCCAGAACTTTCGTGAACACTCTGGGCGCAGTAGATAAGCCAAAGGGCAATGCAGAGAACTGATAATGAGAAGTCCCAGCCCGAAAACGCAGATACTTCCTGCAACTCAGTCTGATAGGAACATGAAGGTAAGCCTCCTTGAGATCCAAAGTTACCATCCAATGATCTTTGCCCAGCAGAGGTAAAAGCTGTTGTAACGCCAACATTTTGAACTTGGGAATGTCCAGATAAGTGTTGAGGATAGATAAATCCAAAATTGGTCACCACGTGTTCCCCTTCTTTGGTACTAGGAACAGGCGAGAATAAAATCCTAGGCCCACTTCTGGCATAGGGACCGGCTGTATGGCCCCTATTTGAAGTAACAGAGAAATTTGTTTGTGAGCCTCTATTCTTTGCTGAGGAGGAACGTCTGGCATGCCTTTGAAAGGAGGCAAGGTATGGAAATAAAACCTGTAACCTTGGTGTATGATATCCAATACCCATCTGTCTTGGGTAATTAAACTCCAATTTTCCTTGAAAAGTGCCAACCTTCCTCCCAAAGGTGCTGCCAGACGAAGGCTCTGGCAGCTGAAAAGGTAGGTCATTGGGTCTGTTTACGAAAGGACTGACCCCTGCCCTCACCGAAGACTGTGCAGGTGAACTCCTGTTCTAGGCCTGAAAGAGCCCTGAGCTCTACCCCTACCACGCCTAGATCTACCCCTAGACTGGGAATCATAAGAAGGATCGTCCACCCCTTGGTAGGCCAATTTCTACTAAACTTGGAGGCTGAACCTGCAAAAATCTTTAACAGTCTGCATAGACTTAGCCTTGTCTTCCATTTTCTTTAAGACTGCCTCAACAGGTGAACCAAACAACACATCAGATTGTAAAGGAGCATCTAAAATCCTTGTCTTAACATGGTCAGATAAATTCTGATCCCTCAGCCAGGCGTGCCTGCGAAGAACTGACCCAGTGGCAGCCACCCTAGACGAGGCCTGTACAGCATCAAAACCACATTGCAAAGAATGCTTACCCACCTGTTCGGAAACATGTACTAAATCTTGTAACTCTTTACACTCAATACCTTCCGCCAGAGCATCTACCTTAGACTTCAATTGAGAAAGTAGATAGTTTTGGTATTTCAACATGTGAAACTGGCAGTTCAAAGCCCTCATAGCTAGAGTGGAAGAAGTATAGACTTTCTTTCCCCATCTATCCAAAGCCCTGGCCTCTTTATCTGGAGGAACCGGATTTTTAACAACAGAAGCCTTAACACCCTTAGGCCCCTGACTAACAGTTTCTGGGTCCGCCCTAGGACTCTTAAAAAGATACTTATGAGCTTCAGGCACCTGTAATACCTATCCGGTTTAACAGGAGCAGGAGGCAAAGAATCAGGATTAAGAGAAGCCTCTGCAAACACATCTTCCACAACATCCAGAACAGGAGGTATAGCCAAAGGCCTATGCTGGGGTAAAAACAAAAATTCCCTAAGCCTTTTCCTGGAATCAGAGAAGTCCTGACCTTCCCACTTAAAATGCTCCCTCATGGAATGAAGAGTCTCTGAAAAAGAAAAATCCTCCGGAGGAGAAGCAGAAGGAGTAGAATCATCCACATCAGAATCAGAATAAGGAGAATACTCCTGCAAGTCTTCAGCCGAAGACTCTGAAACATCCAAAGTCTGCTCAAAACTCCCCAACTCAGGTTCCACCCTAGGTCTCTTATCAGGAGGGGGCAAAGAACCTCTAATCAAAGTAATCAAATCTTCTGCCATTTTAAGCATATGCTTCTTGGGCACAGAACCTGAAGAACTAGGGGTAACACCAACTGAAGCTAAACCTGGCCTGCCTCTGGGAGAAGCCTTGGAAACAGAAGGAGAGGGCCTAACCACCCTGGGAAGGGAGGGGAGTACAGTAACCTGAGAGGCCCCTTCAGCCTGACCTGCCTCCTGAGAGGCCACATCCTGCAATAACAAAGTCTCCCCCTGGGACTCTAGAGAAACCTCCGGCGGAACCCCCGGCTCCACCGACACCTCTAAAGAACCGGCGTCCGGTACGGACGGCTCTTCTAGCCTAGGCTTAGCTGCTTTTTCCTTGCGCTTCTTCGAAGAAGCGGACGTCGGAGCATCCGACGGCATATTATAATTGCACCGCTTCCCGAAAACTAACCTGGCACAATCTAACCTTCTCTTAATAGTGCGCTTATTGAATCTAGCACAAAAGCGACACCCAACAACGTCGTGCTCAGGCCCTAAACAAGGAATACACAAAGTATGATAATCTCTATGCGGTATCTGTTTCCCACAAGAAATACAGTTATTCACTTTTTCTGACATCCGGTAAACCACTGAGGCAAGAAAAACTAAAATATTCTAACGGGTACTTAGCCAACTTTGACTCGGTCTGAAACTCCGAAAAATTTCAGAACGCCGAACGGCACTTGCAACGCTGCTTCTGCATCGGACCATGCGGCAAAAAAGACTGAGGATATGACGTCGGTCATGCGCATTTGTACCCTGACGTCCTGATGTCAGTCTAATGCGCCTTGACCGACGTCAGCCTTATATTTTGATATTCGGGCCGACCGAGGACAGCGGACTACCCTAGTGTAAGGACTGCAGCAATGTGAGATGAAGAACATCAGAGGAAAGGCATAAATAAGTCCCGAGGGCCAATCATGAATAAGTGCATCTCTCGGTGTCTCCCCCAGCGGGGGAATTAGGGCAAAGTAACTGCTGCACTTTGCATTCATAGGAGTGGTGAAAAGATCGCAGCAAGGCTGACCCTATTTCCAGAAGATCTCTTCCACTATGTTATGGTTCAGAGACCACTCGTTAGGCATCAATACTGCCTTGCTGAGCTTGTCGGCTATCATGCTGGATTTCCCCAGGATGTGTATTGCTACAAGAAAGCGCTGGGAAGAAATTGCCCACTGCCAAACTCTCAGGGCCCCATGACAAAGTGGGTATGATTTGGTTCCTCCTTGTTTATGTACCAAACCACCAACATATTGTCTGACTGTATAGCAATCGTCCCTAGTAGAAGAGAATCGTGGCGTGCTTGTAACACCAGAAACACTGCTCTCATCTCTAAAACACTGATATGCAAGTGGGCCTCGTGTTTCTGCCATATACCTTGGACCATCCTTCCCAGATAATGCCCCCCCCACCCTATCTGGGAAGCGTCTGTGGTCACCTTTAGCAACAGGTTGTCGTGGAATAAAGGGTCTCCCAATGGTTACATGGTTGGACTGGATCCACCACCGTAGGTCCTTTTTGCATGACTCAGTTATTCTGATTAGGTGGGACATCGGGAGTTCTTGAAGTGACCACTGGGAGAACAGTAGCCATTGAGGGATTCTCATGTGCATTCTGGCGAGAGGAACTAGTGTTATGGTCGAAGCCATTGTCCCTAGGAGTTTCAGAAAGTACAGTTGTGCACACTTACCATAAATGTAGATGTTCGAGTGTATTCACTGCTGCAGTCATTACATTTGGGTTATCTGCTTGCAGGTAGTCCTCAGTCGGCCTGATTATCAAAGCCTTGGGTCCTGCGTCGGTTGCTATCACATCTTCCATGATGTCAGGGGTTTAAAACATGCAGCCAATGCCATTACATCAGTTTTTCTTACCCCAAATGTCAGGTGCCCCCATAATGGGAAGCAATTATATACCAGGTTACACCTCCAACAAAAAGCAAATACAGCAGAAAGCTTAAGTACAGTAAACAAGAAGCGAGGTATAGTCAATAGAAGTCAGGGGCTGGAGGGAGGGTAACCAGGACTGCAACAGTGAAAACACTCGAACATCTGCATTTATGGTAAGTGTACACAACTGTACTAATGTTCTTCATGTTTCACTGTTGCAGTCATTACATTTGGGTAGATTCCCAAAGCTAAGGAAGGGAGGAAGCAATTAGAGAGAATTAGGACCAGCTATTAGGCCCTGCAAGACTGCAGTGGCAAAACCAGCTCTGGATTTAGAAAAAACTGGCAAGTGGTAATGCTTGGTGAAGGTATGTACTGAACTCCAGGTAGCAGCTTCTAGGATGTTCCTGGTAGGAACACCTCTGAGAAAAGCTGCAGAGGTAGATGCAGCCCTGGGGGAATGGGGTCTTATCCCCTGTGGGGTAGGTTTTCCATGGTGCTTATAGCAGAAATTAATGCAATGGTCTATCCACTTAGAAATAGTTTGCTTTGAAATGGCCTTCCCCTCTGCCCCTGCAGCAAAGGCAACTAGTAGCTGCTCAGATTTCCTGAGAGGCTTAGTCCTGTCCAAGTAAAACCTAAGTTGTCTGTGTATGTCCAAGGAGCGCAGTATTCGTTCCCCTTTGCTCTGTGGATTACAAAACAAGGTTGGCAAATGAATGGACTGATTAAGGGCCTCACTGGATACCACCTTGGGCATAAAGGAAGGATTGGTCCTGACAGACACCCTGTCTGCATGAGGGCCTGTAATTCAGACACCCTTCTTGCTGAAGTGATGGCTAGAAGGAAGACTGTTTTCCAAGAAAGGAATTTCAACTCTGCAGTTGCAGCTGTCTCAAAAGGAGGTAGAGTGAGCTTTTCCAATACAAAGTTAAGGTCCAAGGCTAGAGTAGGGGCCCTCTTGGGTGGTCTTAAATTTTTGGCCCCTCTGAGAAATTGTTTCAGCAGGGGGTGAGGGAAGAGGGAATGCTCAGTATTATAATGTGCTGAAATGGCTGAGGCATGAATTTTAATAGAAGAGAAGGAAAGGCCCTTGTGAAGCATCTCTGTTAAGTATTGAAGAATATGTGGTAAACTGGGCACTGTTGTGCCCATTCCCTGAGTCTGGCTCCAGAAACAGAATCTTTTCCACTTTTCAGCACAGGATTTTCAAGTACTAGTCCTCCTTGCCTCAAGGATGACATCCAGAACTTGCTTGCTGAGGGATGTTATAGGAGAACTCGGGTAATTTGCCAGGTTCAGGGTTTGAAGCTGGGGATGCAGAATCTGGCCCTCCTGTTGGGATAGTAGGGAAGGGGTCTGAGGCAGGTGCCATGGTTCCAGTAGTGATATACTGTGCAAGAGGGGGGTACCAGTGTTGGCTTGGCCAGTCTGGTGCAATGAGTATTGTCCTTGGTTTGTCCTGTTTGATCTTTAGTAGAACTTTCGAGAAGAGAGGCAGAGGGGGAATGGCATAAACTGAGAGGCTTTCCCCGGTGAAGGACAGGGCATCCACTTTCCAAGCTCATCTGTGGGGAGTCCTTGTGCAGAATATGTCCAACTGGTAGTTCTGAGGGGAGGCAAACAGGTCTATCTCTGGCATCCCCTATTTCTTTCTCAAAATGTTGAATATCTTTGGTTCCAGTTTCCACTCGTGTGAGCCCATGAGATTTCTGCTTAGGTTGTCTGCCAGTGTATTTAGCTTGCCTGGCAGGAATTGAGCTTGTAGGTGCACTTGGTAGCTCAAGGCCGTGTTCCACAGAGCCATAGCTAGTGTGCAGAGAGGGTATGAGTGGGTTCCCCCCTGCTTGTTTATGTACCACATTACAGTTGTGTTGTCCGTCTTTACCAATAATTGTCCTGGAAGAATGTGACCCTTGAAGGCTGTCAGAGAATTCTGTACAGCTAACATTTCTTTTTGATTGATATGCAGGTGCATTTGACTCTGGCTCTATTTGCCCTGAATGCACTGCCCTGCCAAGTGTGCCTCCCCCATGCATAGTCTGATGCGTCTGTTAGGATTTGGGCGGCAGGGGGTAGAGTGAATGGCAATCTCTTGTTGTAGTGGCAGGCCTCTGCCCACCAAAGGAACTCTTTCATTATACAAGGAATGACAGGAATCATTGATTCCATGTCCTGAGAATGTTGACACCATAGGCTTTTTAGATGCCATTGTAGTTTCCTCATATGCAGTCTTGCATATGGAATTAGTAGAATGCAAGAGGCCATGAACCCCAGGGCTTGCAGTATTTTCCTTGCAGATAGCTAGGTCTTTGTGGCCAGTAGTCTGAAGTAGGCTGTCAAATAAACTTGTTTCCCTGGCATGAGGTAGGCCGTCTGGGAAGTTGTATTCAAGCTTGCTCCCAGGAATACAATTTGTTGGCAGGACACTAGGTGTGATTTCTTTTTGTTTATGGTGTACCCCAGTGAAGTTAGCAGTTTCTTTACAAATGCAAGATGTCTTAATAGTATGTCCTGGCTTTCTGCCTGAATTAGACAATCGTCCAGGTATGGGTATATTTGAATATTTCTTTGCCTGCAGAATGCAATGCCTGGAGCTAGGCACTTTGTGAATACACTGGACGCAGTAGATAAGCCAAAGAGCAGTGCAGAGAACTGACAGTGCATGTAGCCTGCTCTTAAGTGTAGGTATTTTCTGCAAGATTCCCTTATTGGGGTGTGCAGGTAAGCTTCCTTTAAATCCAATGTTGCCAACCAGGCATTTTTGCCTAGCATGGGAAGCAGCTGATGAAGAGTTAGCATTTTGAATTTTGGGATTACCAAAAAGGTGTTTAGGATAGACAGGTCCAGGATAGGACATCAGGAGTTTTCTTTTCTTGGTACCAGGAAAATTCTTGAGTAAAACCCTTGACCCCATTCCTCTTCTGGGACAGGCTGAATGGCCCTGATATTTAGAAGAGAGAGAACCTGCTACTGAGCCTCTGCTCACTGATTTGGGGGTAGGTATGGCCAACCATTTGGGGTTGGTAAGGTGTGGAAGTGGAATCTGTACCCTTGGGAAACTACATTTAAAACCCATTTGTCTTGGGTAATGAGCTCCCAGTTTTTTGCATGCACGGCGATCTTTCCCCCTAAAGGAGCAGTCAGTTGAGCAGGGTTTGGAAGGTTTAAGGTTAAGTCATTGCGACAGTTTACCATAGAGGGGAGTCTTACTACTTCCAGCTTTGGAAGATGGAGCCCCCCACTGCATAGGCCTGTGAGTATCTTGAGAATGAAAGCATGGGTGGTCTGCTGGTCCTGGGTTTGGACTGAGACGGCCTGGAAGAGACAGGAAAAGACCAATTCTTAGAAGGCCAATGCCTACTAAATCTGGGAGGCTGTACTTGCAGGAAATCTAACAGTCTGCATAGATGTAGCCTTTTTTTTTTTTTTTTTTACTACTTCTGCTTTGTTGCCAAACGGGTGGTCTTGGTTTAAGGAGAATCCAGTAATTTAGCTTTGACATGATCTGGCAAAGTTTGCTCCTTAAGCCAAGCATGCCTTTTAAGTACAGACCTAGTGACAGCAACCCTGCAAGATGCCTCTAAGTCAAAACCACATTGCAAAGTATGTTTACCAACTTGTTCAGCAGAATTCATTAAATCCTGTAATTCTTTATTCTCAGCACAGTCAGGAATCAACATAATTTTCTGTTTAAGCAATCCATTAAATATGCTGCTGATACTTTAACATATGAAACTGACAGTTTAAGGCCCTAATGGCCATAGTCGCAGAAGTGTATACCTTCTTACCCCATCTGTCCAGGGCCCTGGAATCTCCATCAGAGGGGGTAGGGTTTTTGGCAGTAGTAGCCTTAATGCCTTTGGGTCCCTGTGAAATGGTCTCTGGATCTGCAGTAGGATTCTTAAAGTGGAACTTGCGAGAGTCAGGTACTCTGTAATACCGGTCAGGTTTCCTGGGAGCCAGAGGTAAAATGTCTGGGATTAGGCTAGATTCCAAGAAGGCATCATCTACAATGTCCACTACAGGAGGAATAGCTAAAGACTTGTGTTGAGGTAGGAGTAAGAATTCCCCAAGTCTCTTTTTGGAGTCAAGAGTAATCCTGGCTTTCCCAGCAGAAATGCTCCCTAAGAGTATGCAAAGCTTCACCAAAAGAGAAATCATCTGAAGGGGAAGCAGAGGGAATGGAGTCCTCTGCATCAGAATCCTCATAAGCAGATGGTCATTAGAAGAAACAGAAATTTCAGAATCTTGATCAGAAGGAAAATCAGTTCTAGGTCTATTAGAGGGAGAAGGGTGGCTTCCCCTGATTAGAGTAATAAGGTCTTCAGCCATTTTTATTTGTTTTTTAGGCATAGGGGCCTGACCATGCAGTCTGGGCGTTGTTTTCTAGGCGTGGATCGAGTTTTAGGCCTTGAAGAAGAAGATGGCATTTGTTTGATATGCAAGGCAGTAGGCCTGAATACACCCTCAGAAGCCGATGCCTGCACAGCGGCTTTGGACCCATCCAAGGTAGAGACATCCGCAGGTTCCATAGTCGAGGAAATATCTTGCGGCATACTGGACTCTGAATAGGTCTCAGTAGAGGCATGCGAATCTGAAGTAGTGGGTATCAGAGACTGCAAAAGCACCTCACTGAGTACTGACAAACTGGCGACTAGCTTAACGGAAGCATTGTCGGCAGTTTTGGACCTATGCGGCCTGTCTCTGTCTTTATCTTTACTTTTTTTGGAATGTCGGTAGTCGGATGGCTTACTGAACGTCCATTTCTGGATAACTGAACCGAGAACCGAAATAGTTTGATGTGAAAATGAACAGACGACGAATAGTTCGAGGATTGAATAAGGCACAAAACCAACAGCGAGGGATGTCGTGGTATGGGCCTAAGCAAGGAATGCAGTAAGAATGAAAATCTTTAAAAGTTATTTGCTTTCCACAATACAATTGTTAACTTTTACTGACGTCGGTTTAGAGCAAGAAAAAGGATCCCCAATGGGGTACTTAGCTTTTTTGAAGACTTTGGTTCTGAAACTCGAAAACGAAAATTTCAGGAGTTGGCTCTCCGGCACTTGCAAACTGCTTCTGCTTTGGGCACCGCAAGGCAAGAAAGACTGATGTAATGGCATCGGCTGCATGCTTTATACCCCTAACTACCTGATGTCATAGAAGATGAGACGGCAACCGACGCAGGATCCAAGACTTTGATAATCAGGCTGAGGGCTACCTGCAAGCAGATAACCCAAATGTAATGACTGCAACAGTGAAACACAAAAAAATAGAAGTTATGTTCTTACCATAACGTTCCATGTTAGTTGTCTTCTTCTCGCCTTCTTTCTTGCTGGATGGGTTCGGAGCCGACCTCGGCTCCGACTCGGCCACTCTAAAAGCTCGAGAGTTGGTTCCACCGGCTCGAGGCTCCCCCTATATCCCACAATGCTAGGTGGTATTACCTCAGATCTCGTTTGTAAGCTGTGCCCAGCCAAAAATAACTCCAGAACCACTGGAAAGGGAAAGAACCCACCTCTACAAAAGGAAGGGAAGAAGGTGACCTGAAAACCTGAAGAAGGAATATATGTACAAAAAACATATACCTATGTACAATAGAGGTGGTAGAAAGAGAGGTCACAATCAAACTCCTCTAGGTCTGTCCAGGCTAGGGGGAAGGAGGGTGGGACGCAAGAAAGAAGGCGAGAAGAAGACAACTAACATGGAACGTTATGGTAAGAACATAACTTCTATATGTTAAGTTGTCAATCTCGCCTTCATTCTTGCTGGATGGGACCAAGCCCTAGCACCTTGTCCCGGTGGCCTATCGGAACAGACTCTTGAGAACAGTGGAACCAAAGTTAGCTCTATGTCTAGAAGCTAAATCCAACTTGTAATGAGAAATGAAAGTGTGAGGAGTAGCCCAAGTAGCCGCTGCACAAATGGTGTCAATAGGCAGCCTGTCTTGGAAGGCTATAGAAGTAGCCAAGGCTCTAGTGGAGTGAGCCTTAGGTTTTTTAGGCAGCTTTTGGTGTCTAATTTCATAAACAAAGGAAATCAGAGATGTTAGCCATCTGGATAGCGATACTTTGGAAACAGAAAGTCCCTTTCTGCCTTCTGCATAAGAGACAAACAACTGGTCAGTTTTTCTGAATTGTTTGGTCCTATCCAAATAGTACCTTAACTGACGATGAACATCTAGCCAATGCAATTTTTGTTCAGACCTGTTAGAATATTCTGGAAAAAACACAGGGAGGTCAATGCTTTGATTTAGGTTAGACGCAGAGGCTACTTTAGGTAAAAAGGACGGGTTGGTTCATAAGGATACCCTGTCTTTATGGAATAGCAGATATGGTGGTCGACAGCTGAGTGCATGAAGTTCTGAAACCCTTCTAGCTGAAGTAACAGCTACCAGAAAGAGAGTCTTCCATGATAGCAATTTTAATGAACAGGAAGCTGCAGGTTCGAAAGGGGGAAGAATCAAAGAAGTGAGAACTAAATTAAGATCCCAAGAAGGAGGAGGATTTCTTATAGGAGGTCTAAGTAGAAAAACTCCCTTTAAAAAGGCTTTGCAAAGCTTGTGAGACATGATGGCAGAATCTGAAATGCCCACATGAAAGTTAGATATAGCTGCCAATTGGACTTTGAGAGTAGAAAGAGATGAACCTGCGTGAAAGAGTTCAGCTAGAAAATCAAGAACTATTTGGATGGGAACAGTGAAAGGATCTAAGTCCCTTCCTTGAGCCCAGTAGGCAAAACGTTTCCATTTACTAAGATAAATCTTTCGAGTGGAAGATTTATGGGAAGCTATTAAAATATCTCGAACAGTGTGAGATATTTGAGGAAGCCTGGCTAAGGTAGGAACTGGAGGAACCAAGCAGTGAGGTTCAATGAAGTTAGGGAGCGATGAAACTGACCCGACTGATGGATCAAAAGATCTGGGACTAGGTCCAGATGCCAGAGTTGCTCCAACAGAAATTGATGTAGAAAGGGGAACCAAACCTGTCGAGGCCAGTAGGGGGCAATGAGGATCAATGAAGCCTTCTGAGCGATAGCTTTCTGTATCACTTGAGAGATTAGTGGGAAGGGAGGAAATGCATACAGAAGTCCCCGGGGCCAAACTTGGACTAGAGCGTCTCTGCTGGGCTGGCCTGGTAACGGGAATAGGGTGAAATAATCTCTGCACTTGCTGTTTTGGGGAGTAGCAAAAAGGTCGCAGCAAGGCTGACCCCACTTGAGAAAAATTTTTCTCACAATAGAATCTTTCAGAGACCACTCGTGAGGCATGAGGATAGCTCTGCTCAACTTGTCCGCGATTTGATTGGACTTCCCGGGGATGTGCGTTGCTATCAGAAATCGCCCATTGCCACAGTCCGAGTGCTTCTCGACATAGGGGATAGGACCTGGTTCCGCCTTGTTTGTTGATATACCACACTACAGACATATTGTCCGTCTGGATTGCTATCGTTCCCAAGGGAAGAGAGTCTTGAAGGACCTGCAACGCTAAAAGCACTGCTCTCATCTCTAGAACATTTATGTGCAAGTGGCATTCGTCTGGTTGCCATGTGCCCTGGACAGTTCTGCCCTGATAATGCCCCCCCCCACCCGATCAGGGAGGCGTCCGTTGTCAGAATAGCAACCGGAGGGGAAGGAACAAAGGGTCTTCCCAAGAAGAGCTGAGGGGAAGACATCCACCACAGAAGATGATTCTTGCATGTTTGTGTAATCATAATGGTGTGGGACATCGGAAGTTGCTGGTATGACCATTGTGTGAAGAGCATCCATTGAAGGATTCTCATGTGGAATCTGGCTAATGGAAGTAGGGGTATAGCAGCCGCCATAATCCCCAATACTTTCAGAACTAACCTGGCTTTGATCCTGTTGTTGCTGAAGAGAAGAGAGACCAGTTTGCGTATGTCTGCTATTCTCTGATCTGTTAGTCTCAGACATGATGACTGTGTCTAGATTTGCCTATGAAGGTAATAGCACGACAAGGCGACAAAACAGACTTTTCGCAATTTATTGAGATGCCTAACTTTTGACAAATGCGAAAGGTGTAGTCTCTGGCCATTAGAAGAAGATGCTTGGTGGGAGCTGTAAGGAGCCAGTCGTCCAAATATGGAAACACCTGGAATCCTTGACGTCTCAGGTGAGAAGCTACCACTGCCATGCATTTGGTAAACACCCGGGGGGCAGTGGTGAGTCCAAAGGGCAGGGCTCTGAATTGAAAATGACTGGTTCCCAGCCTGAAGCGGAGGAATCTTCTGGAGCGTCTGTTCATTTTTATATGATAGTACGCATCCTGAAGGTCTATAGAGCACATCCAGTTTTTTCTTCCCAATAGGGGAAGGATGGACTGTAGTGTGACCATCCGAAATCTTGTTTTCTTGACAGACTTGTTCAAGATACTGAGATCCAAAATTGGTCTCCAGTCCCCTGTTTTCTTTGGAACTAAAAAGAACCTGGAGTAGATTCGGATCCTTGCTGGTCTGCTGGAACTGGCTGAATTGCTCTTTTGTAAGTAGCGTTGAAATTTCCAAAGCTGCAAGATCCCTTTCAGTGGGTGGAACATCTGGAAGGGATTTTTTTGACTGGTTTGGAATGCGAACGAAGGGAATGGAATAGCCTTCGGAAATGATGGACTGTACCCACTTGTCTTGAGTTAGGGATAGCCAGGCTTCTGGGTACAGTGACAATCTTCCCCCGACTGCCTCCGAAGGTGGACAGTCGGGCAACACCTCAGGGATGCTGAAAGGGCTTATTGGAGAAAGTTTCTCGATTGCCCTGGTTCTGCGGACCCCCCCTGCCTCTAGGGCGACGTCTACCATTGTTGTTCCCCCCTCTGCCTCTGGCGGGGAACCGACTCTGTCGCAGGCTTAAGTCCCTTGAGATTGTTTATGAACCACATTTTTCCACTTTTCTGGCCTTTGGGGTAAGGCCTAGAAGGAGTAGAAAAACGGACTCCGACGGCAGAAAGAGTCTTGCCATCCGTCTCGCACCTAGTCAAGGTTTCTTTCACTTGAGGACCAGAAAGAGATGATCCATCAAACAGGGAATTAGTGAACGACGTTTTAAAGGGGTCCGCAAAGTTGCATAGCCGCATCCAGGCATGCCGGCGTAAGGCCACACCTGTCCCTGCGGCCCTGCTTGCTCCATCAGCCGCATACGAAAGGAGGCGCATGGAGGAGTTAGCTATAGAATTCAGGGTAGCCAGCTGAGTGTTCATCTTGTCCTGAAAACCCGCAGCTGTAGGATCCTTCAACATGTCACTCGCTTCTTTGATCAAGTCCCTTTGAAGACGAGTAAAATGGCATAGGTAGTTCAGCGAACGCATTGCAAAGGTCGCTGACGAGAACATCCACTTCCCGTACCTGTCCATAGACCTAGATTCCTTGTTAGGTGGATGGACAGGCACCGAAGGATCAGCTAGTTCCTTCTTAGTGGCAGCAGCTACCACCATAGCATCCACAGAAACTCCCTTGGTCAGAAATTGTTTATCTGCTGGTGCCGTGATAAATTTTGAGGTTCTCCTGGGGGTGGGGTCCACTGAATCAGGAGCCGTCCATGCCTTTTTTGCTACCACCTGCATGAGGGGGTCAAAGGGGGGGACACCCAGGAGGTGGAAGGGCGAGAGCCAAACACCTCAAGATACACAGATTCATCCTCCGAAGGGCTAAGGGCTGGCCAATTTCCCCTCTGTTTGAGGATTTCTAGAATGTCTGCAAAGGAGACATCTTCAGAAGGGGAACGGGGGGAACCCTCGGAATCCTCTAAATCTGTGTCAGAGGTGACGGACTCAGGTGAGTCTATGTGTTTCCTCTTACACTTTCTCTTCCTAGGGGGCTCTTCTGCCAATTCAGGAGAGGCCTCGGAAGAGGATGAGATCCCCACAGGGGATTCCTGAGGAGCTGGCTCTCTGCGGTCTGGGATGAGGGAGTGAGTAGACATGACCTGAGGCACCGAAGAGGGAGGGGCGGACGGAGCCAACTGTGGAGTTGAAACAGGTTCCAACACGTTCCGCATGACCTCGAACGCACCCCTGTCAGTCAGAGCCAGAGGCCCCGCCCAAGCTGAGGACCCCCCTCGGCACCGACAGTGATGGCTCCGAGGCCGATGTCGGAGCCGAACTCACCAGCGCCGAAGCACCGAGAGGGAGAGCGGGGTCGGACAAGGGTCCGATGCCACTCACCCCCTCGGAGCCGACGAGGGAAGTCCGGCGCCAAGATTCTTCTAAGGAAGAAATCGGAGCCGACGACGGAGCCGAAGACATTTGTATCGGCTCCGACGCTACCACAGTCTCGGTTCCGAAACGCCCCGGCTCCGAGCTCAAGGAAGTCGGAGGAGGAACATAATGAGGAACAGGGTCAGGCATCGACTGATGAGTCGGGCTCTGAAGCATTTGGGCCAGTGCCTCGGACTTAAGAAGTCGACTCACTACCCTCTGAAGGTCATGGTCCGAAAGCCTCGATGACCTAGAGGAGTGAGATCTATGGCTCCGTTCAGACAGCAAGGGAGATGCTGGAGCTGAATGAACGGAGCCAAGGGACGGTGACCTAGACCTCTTTCTAGATGTCGGCTCCGATGGTCTAGTCGGAGCCGACACAGGAATTTCCAATGCCTCGGCTCCAGCCGGAGCCGAGGAAACCACAGAAGCTGCAGTCTGAGACTCATCGGCTCCGGTAGGAGGAGGTTTCGAAGCCTTAGGCCTCGACTCAGAAGCTGGAGCCGAGGACCTAGAAGCCTTAGAGGGTTTGCCCGAAGTAACAGTAAGGGAACCCTCAGGCTTAAGTAAACCTCTCAAAATAAGTTTATTTTTTCTTTCCTGCAGGACTCTGGGGCTGAAGCCATGGCATACAGCACAAGAGTCCTGCAGGTGTAAAGGTCCCAGGCAGTAAACACAAGAAGTGTGACCGTCTGTCAGAGACATTTTCTGACAGCACGAGTCACACTTCTTGAAGCCTGAGACCTTTGAATCCTTGGACATTATCAAGGAACCGAAAGTGTAACCACCACACAGAACACACCCACACCGATTACACTATGAGAAAAGTTAAACTAAATTAAACTAATAAAAATTAGTTAGTTTAGGTATTTAAATATCCCTACCAAAACACAAACACTCCACTTAGGGATAGCAGGGCCCGAAGGCCTAAGGAAAGAACTTATAAGTTCTTGAGGGAAAAAAAGGGGAATAATGGAAGAAAGGGATAAAATCCACTAAACTAAGGGAAATATGAGAAACTAAGTTAAGAAAGGGGATTTAAACTAGTTCAAATAGACTGATTTAATAAACTGACCTGAGCCGGTAGAAAAACAACACCTCGATCGCTGTAGCGGCAAACGAGATCTGGGGTAATACCGCCTAGCATTGTGGGATATAGGGGGAGCCTCGAGCCGGTGGAACCAACTCTCGAGCTTTTAGAGTGGCCGAGTCGGAGCCGAGGTCGGCTCCGAACCCATCCAGCAAGAATGAAGGCGAGATTGACAACTTAACATCATCTACTTTTGCCTTTACCTTGTCCTTGGGAAGAAGGTGAAGTATTTGCTGCTTGAGGGCTGAAAATCTGTCGGCTGGAAGACGTGCCATCATGGAAACAGTGTCTAGGTTTGCCCCTATGAAGGTAATATGTCAACAGGTCAACAAGACAAATTTTTGTAAGTTGACTGTTATGCCTAACTGAGCACAAAAGTCACATCTCTGGCTTACTGGAGTAGATGCTTAGTGGTGGCAGTCAGGAGCCAGTCCAGATACGGAAACACTTGGAATACCAGACTCCTCAAGTGAGTCGTGACTACTGCCATGCATCTGGTGAACACTCTGGGGAATGTAGTGTGACCAAAGGGCAGAGCCCGGAACTGATCATGACTGGCTCCCAGCTGGAAGCGTAAGTGACTCCTCGATGCTCTGTCCATTTTTATGTGGTAGTACGCATCTTGGAGGTCTATTGAGCATATCCAATCATCTTTCCCTAAGAAGGGAAGTATTGACTGCAGTGTCACCATTCGTAACTTTGACTTTTTGACAGATTCGTTTAACTTGCTGAGATCCAATATGGGTCTCCAGTCCCCTGTTCTTTTTGGCACCAAAAAGAATCTTGAGTAAGTTCCGAATGCTGTTTGGTCTACGGAGACTTCTTGGATGACTCTCTTGTCCGGCAACTTTCAGATTTCTAGAGTTGCTTGGTCCCTTAGATTGGGTGGAACATCCGGGATTGTTCTGATTTGTGGGACAGGGTGGCAAAAGGGAATGAAATATCCTCTGGATATTATGCTTTGTATCAGTTGTCTCTTGTGATAGCTTGCCAGGCTTCTGGGTACAAAGACAAATGTCACCAGACTGCCTCCAGAGTAGAGCAGGTGGGCCTCCTTTCAGGAGCGCTGATAGGAATGTCCGCGAAAAGAATCACTTTCGCCCTGGTTTTGCGGACCCCCTCTGCCTCTAAGAAGACGTCTACCATGGTTACCTCCCCCTCTGCCCCTAGGGAAGGATTCACCTTGTGCATCTTGGAAAGCTCCTTGGGATCTTTTAAACGACATTTTCCAACTCTTCTGACCTTTAGGGTAAGGTCTTGAAGGTAAGGAAAAATGTACTCCAACGGCAGAGAGTGTTTTCCCTTCCTGCTCGCATCTGGTGAGTGTGTCTTTTACTTTGGGTCCAAAGAGTAAGGAACCTTCAAAGGGGGCATCAGTAATAGTAAGCTTAAAGGGCTCAGCAAAATTGAACAAGCGCATCCAGGAGCATCTCCTCAAGGAAACTCCTGAACCCGCTGCCCTGCTTGCTCCATCTGCTGCATAAGATATCAGACTCATGGAGGAGTTGACGACAGAATTTAAAGTGCACAGCTGGGAGGAGGCTTTTTCATTCACCCCCACAGCTAATGTACCTTGTAGAGTATCTCCTAGCTCTTTCAGGAGATCTCTTTGCAGCCTTGTAAAGCGAGTGAGGTAGTTCAGTGATCAGTGTGTAAAAGTCGCTGATGAAAAGACATGCTTCCCTTATCAGTCCATTGTTCGAGAACCTTTGTTCAGAGGATGAACAGATGAGGATGTCTCAGATAGTTCCTTCTTGGTGGCTGCCGCCACCACCATAGCATCTACAGGTACACTCTTTGCGAGAAAATCTTTTCTGGTAGGGGCTGACAAAAACTTATTTGGTCTCCGAAGGACTGGCTCCATAGTGTCAGGTGACTCCCATGCCTTTCAACTGACTAAGTCCATTAGTTCATCGAAAGGCAGAGACACCAAGGAGACTGAAGGTTGAGATCCAAAGGCCTTCAGGTACACTGACTCCTCATCAGAAGGGGTGATGGTTTTCCAGCCGCCTATCTGCTTAAGGATCTTCAGGATATCTGCAAATGAGATATCATCAGAGGACGACCGTGGGGACCCTTCTGCCTCCTCGAGGTCAGTATCTGAGGTGACGGACTCATCAGGGGAGTCTATATGCTTCCTCTTGCAAGTTATCTTCCAAGGGGGCTCCTCAGAAGGGTATTCTGGGGAGGCCTCGAAAGACAGGGGTTCACCCAATGGAGGATTCTGAGGCTCTGGATCTCTGCTGTCCTGTGGATGGGGTGGTGCCAAGACAGTAGCCAGTGCCTTGGGGGGACGAATGTCAGTATCCCTATGTAGAGCTGTAGAGGGGAAAGCACACTCCTCATCAGCTCAAAAACAGATCCCACTGGTTCCACGGATGTCCCTGGCTCAGGGGAGATGGAGGACACCCCCGGCTCCAGGGAGATTTGCTCCGAAGCTAATGTGGGAGCTGATCTCAACTGTGCCAATGCACCAAGGAGTAGACTCTGAACTGAAGAAGTTCGGGCCCAAGCGTCCCCCCCCCCCGGGGCTGGCTAGAGAACCCCAGCTCCCAGACACTCTAGATGGTGCCGAGAGAGTCAGAGCAGATGTCGGTTCCATAATCTCCAAAGGGGGTCCCAGAACAGACGGTCCTACAGTATGTGGTACCAGGCACTCCAGCTCCGAGGGTCCAGCTTGGCTCCGAGGAGGAACAACAGTGGATGCAATGGCCTTGGGGAGGCTCCAAGACCTGAAGGGTCAGAGCAGAGAACAATTTGGCCAGTGCCGGCGACTTCAGGAGTCTGCTCATCACCCACTCCACATCATCATCAGATAGACTCCTAGTGGACCTGAAGGATAGAGAAGGAGAACGAGATCTCTCCAAAATGGGAGATCTCAAAGTAGGGGAGACCAGTGGAATGTCAATGAACTGTCTCTGAGACACAGTATCTTGCAGTTCCATAGACCTTGGGATCGAAGAACCACGCTTGTCAATAAGTTTAGAAAGTTTTGACAATTTTTCTGGAGGGTCTGAATGAGCCGAAGAGACAGGAGATGACCTTTTGGATGGTTTGTCCTCCTTTGAAGAAGAAGAGGATGAAGAAGAAGAGGATGAAGAAGAAGAAGCACTCTGCACAGCCTCCTCAAAGGTTGGCTTTAAGAGACCCTTGAGAATCAATTTGTTTCTCCTCTCCTGTAACACACATGCACTAAAGGAGTGGCAGAAAGTACAATCCTCCTGTAAATGAATAGCCCCTAGACAGTATACACAAATGACATGCCTGTCTGTGATTGACATTTTCTGTGTACATTTCTGACCTTTCTTAAAGCCTGAAGGCTTATGCTCTCTCTCTCTAGAGTCTTTAGACATGATAGAGAAAGTTCCCAAAAGGATTACAAAGGCAACTACTCAGAACACTGATATATAACACACTCTAATCTAATAAACAATGCACATCTAAGTGCAAGATAAATTAGAAAACTAATTCTGACAAAAGGGAGAGCACTAGGACCTCTAATTTAAATGGACCTAGATACCAAGGAATAGCACACACACGCAGACACTAATACTACCAGCCCTCTAACTAAAATGGCAATTAGCTCTCTAATTTCAACGAGCTAAATGACCAACTAACTAATAGCAAGAGTATAATAAACAACACACCACTACAATAAACTACGGGACACAATAAGGCCTGCAAAACAAACGATGGCCCAACAGCAGCAACCAACAGCACAAAGAGATAAAGTAAGCTACACGCTAAATCTAACTATCTAATTCTACAAAAACACTACAAATGTAAGAATCCTAAAATTTTAAGCTAAGTAAGAGAAAAGAAGACAAAAACTTAGCCATGGCCAAGAAGAGCACATCCAACCTCGTAAAGCACCAAATGAGATCTGGGAGTTGCACCACTGCATCATGGGATACCTACCTGCCACGAGGCAAGTTTGAGACTTCCAGCCGTGTATTTGGCTAAGTCAGAGCCGAGGATCAGCTCCAAACCCATCCAAGTAAGAATGAAGGCGAAATAGGACAACATAACATCCCTTAGTTATACCCACTTGCTCACCTAACATTTCTGACAGAGTACTTTACTTTGTATGGGATTTTTAAAGTCTGCCAACACATTACTCTCCAAACCATATGTTCCCAGTTACTACTTCCTTTCCCATCACACCTTCAACATTTGGCATCTACCTGAGGAAGAATTCTTTGAAGCAGAAAAATGCCTATGCAAACACTTTCAAGCAAAAATTCTAAATAATCCAGACTTTGTTCCATAGTCCGGAGCCATAAAATTTCCTCCCACTGTTTCCATGTTAATTGCTTATAAATCTCTCTTCCCAATCTTTTATTTATTTATTATTTATTCATTTGCAGTTGGTTTGCCAGGATGGTCCATTAGGCCAGGAAGAACCTGTTTTTCAATGGAGTCCTGGGGAGAAGAGCTTCAGAAAGACAACACACATGATCAAAATTATAGGTTACATAGTATTACAGAAGTACAGATAAAGCATACTACTTAAACATACAATTCTTACACTCCAACGAATAAAAGTTATAAAACATAACTGAATATTTACAATATATTTACAAGTATATTTTTCCAACCTGTGGAAATTAAGCAGCAGGGCACTGATTGCAAGGGATGCCTGAAGGTGTAAGTAGGGATGAGAGATGGGGAGAAAGGATACAGAGAGGGGAAGAGGTAGGAGAAGAATGGAGAGAAGGAAGGAGGTGAGGAAGTGGGTGGGTGAATGGGAGGTGGAAGAGGGGAGATGGAGGAAGGAGGAGAAGAGTGAAGAGTTGGGAAAAGATGCTATGCAAGGTGGGAGCAGGAGTAGTCCCAGAGAGATGTCAGGTGAGAGTGAAGTAAGGTTTTGAAGGTAGAGTGACTAGGGGTGGTAGGTATGGGTGGAGGAAGGGAATTCCATTAGCGTGCTTGGGCAAAGGATAGGAGATCTTCTTCATCAGATGTTTTTGATGGAGCAGATCACTTGCTTGAAGACCCTGAGGCAGGAGAAAAAGTACCTTTATTCAGCATTTTATAGAATCTTGACAGGTGTTGCCTTCTGTATCATTAAAAACCTAGCAATCCTGGGCCTCATACATCTCTACAAATCAAATAATTCCACTAAGACCAGAACCAGGAATATAAATATTCACAAACAGAAACTTAAAAACATGTGAGAGAGAGAGATTCATCACAGGCAGCTTCTTCCATTTCTGCAACAAACTGTCCAAGAAGGTCTTCCAGTATGATATATGGTCGTCCTGCAAATGGAGCATGGATAATTGGATGGATACCTGCAAATTTACCTGAACTTTAACTGTCCTAGGACTTCCAAGATGATTGCACATTGAGTAATAACTTAATTCTAGCTCTCCCAGTCTAAAAACAGAAGCAGAGAAAGCTAGTGGACCTAGATTTTTTGGGTACATTTCAGTAACTACCGTAATGTAACAGAACAGTCTGGACCAAATTTAGCAAAAGGGACAGTCTTCGGTGAACACCTCATATCACGAACTTCTGGATTCATCACAAGAATGGGAACATCCTCTAGCAGACAACTCACTCTGAGATAGTGTATCTTTCTTACAGGCTATGTGCCGTGGTACAGGTTCAGACACCGGTATTAAATGTTTCTGATTCCGCCTAAACTCTGCTCCTTGCAATTCCACAATGTATGGACAAATGTTCTTTATGACACCAATCTAATTATAACCTTTGGACGTTTGCATCCTTACCAATTCTTGTAATGGATTGAGCAGTCTGCCAGTCTTATATCAGTAGGACTTCTTTGTTAAACTATCAACAGATTAGATTTGACTGACCTGTTCTTGACACATGGAACCAACACTTGACTACTGATTGCTAATGTGGTTCTGGTTTGTTGACAGAAGTGCCGGCAACGCTGTTGACAGCGTTGACAGAAGTCTCTGAGCAGGTTAACCAAGATGTTTATCACAAGGAACATTTCTAAGACTCAAGGGATTCAGAAAATCACCACCACAATCTCATTTTGACTTCTCAAATAACCATTCTGCACTTTGGACTGCACGTTCTGCCAAACCATTTGAATGCAGGTACTCCGAGCTACTTGTGACATGAGTAAAGTCCCATTCTTCAGCAAATCTTTTGAACTGTTGGCTTGTAAACTGCATCCCATTGCCAGAAATATCTTTATGCGGACTACCATGTAATGCAAAATGATGTTTCATCTTAGTACTGACAGTACTGGGTGCTAGGTTAGGAAGCAGGTCAATCTCAAACCAATTAGAGTGAGAGTCAACTAACACCAAATAATGTTGACCATTCCACCTGAAAATATCTGTAGCAACAGTCAACCAAGGTAGTTCAGGAATATGGTTTAGCTGAAGTGGTTCCTTCTGTCGATGTGTGCACATGGAACAAGATGAAAGTGCTCTCTCAATGTCTTGTGACATAGAAGGCCAAAATACTAGCGCTCTCTCCCTTCTCATGGTACATTCGGCTGCTGGGTGTAATGTACTCTTGCTGCAAGGACTTTGGAACAAGTACTTTCGGACCTTTCATGATGATACCTTTGTCAGACAAAATCTCATCTCTGTATGGAAAATAAGGTTGCACTTCTTGAGGTAAACTAGATTGCTTCGACGGCCATCTAAGTGGTTAAGCCTTTGAAAAACTGGATCTGTGGCTGTGTGAAGTCACAAATCAAGACCTGTGGAAGAAAGATTTCTCACTTCCAGGGCTTCAAAATCAAGGTTCTCTTTCTCATGCTTTTCTGTGGTGTTTCTGGGCGATCTGGATAATGTATCGGCAAGATAAAAAAGTTTGCCTTTCTTGTAGACCAGATTGAAATGATACTTTTGCAATCTCAGCAACATGCGTTGCAGTCGGGCTGGAGCTGAATAGTTCATAGTTAAGTACTAGGCTAGCTGCCCTTGCAGGCCATCTTAAGCCTAGCCAACCTCCCTTCAAAGATGAGACTTAAACCTTGTACCTTGTGTCCATTATGTAAAAACCCTAATTATATTATACGAAACCCACTATATTAAAATCAAGGATGCTTTAATTTCTACCAACCAACACCAAATTATCAATTTATTTCTGATAGTCTCATGTGACAATTTGCTCAACTATGTTCAAGCAATCCAGCTCTTAAAATCTGGGTCAGTGTTGCCTATACTGTACTACAGCTGCAAGTAGGTCATGCAACAGTGTATGTACAGTTACAGTATCAAGACTGAAGAAATCTTTGGCTTGGTGGCTTTAGTAATACTTCCTGCCCAATAACAAAGCACCTACTTCTGGCCGAATATGTATTTTCTTTCACTGGGACAGGTACTGCTTATGTGAACCTGTGTGAGAAGTTAGTTTAGAACTCCAATTAACATACCAACATACCAACTACACAATATCTCCAAGAATGAACAACAATGCCTGGCTCATTGGTGCAGAAGGACTGAGCCCAGACTGTGACCCAGACATCCAAGACTCATTCTGCAGCATCGAAACTAGAGCAGCCAGAACAGGAAGGAGAGGAGAGTACAGTTGAACAAGTTGAACTTACAATAAACAGTAGATGTTCAAAGGATCGCTGCTGCAGTAGCCTTGGCTATATGGGCTGCTACAAGGTTTATCAAATCCACCAGCAGTCCTTTTTAGCTAAAACTGGTCTATCTTTAGATAGATATAGACACTTACCTGGTTTTTGGGGGACAGATTCATTCATGTTGGGCTTCTGCCATATCCTTCTGGCAACCAAATATACAAGATGGTCTGCAGGAGAGATCAACCAAGAGAAAGAAGAGGGCACACAGCCATATCCTAACAGCACTTCCTCATACTGACAGGGTGGTGCTGATGGCCAAAATCCCTTGTGTTTCATCAAGTCTAGGACTTCAGATAGACTCTTAAAAGGGAGTCAACATACTTCCTTTTACACAATCTCTTTCTGGAAATCTCTGGCTGGAGTCTCAAGAAGATTCAGCATGCACCTGGTGCAAGTTTCCAAAGGACACAGCTCTGCTCTGTCCCTGGGAGCCATTGAAAAATGTGCAGTACCTGGCTGGAAGCTATAGGCTGACCTGTTTGTGAAGGTGGAAAACATGTGAAGGGAGAAGTTCTTGGGGGTTATGAGACACTTTTGAAGGAGCTCAAGCCACTCTAGCACTAGCTTAGGGAAGGAACCACTCTGACAAGCAGCTCAGTTCCTTAAGTCAAATAAACTGCCTGATAAAATAGGATCTGAAGCTGTGATTACAAACAGCAGCATAAAGCCTGTGCAAGCATTCTGACAAAACTTTGTGTAGGACTATGTAAAAATCTCTGCAGAACTAAGGTGCAGGTAACAGAAGTGTAGCAAATATGATGAAAATACAAGTTTTGCATGTACACTCACTAGTGTGTCTACATCCTGTCAGAATAAAGGCTTAGGGTACAGATTTAAAATGCTAAACTAGCATGAACTGTAAGCTACACGGAAGCTACAGCAAACTCAGAAAGGAAGAAGCTTATCAGTAAATTCATTGCTAGCTAAAAATCTGTCGATGTTGATTTATACCAGGAAACCCATGAGTCATAGTATTATAATCCAAAAGGTACTATGAATTTATTCAGTTACTCCTCCTCTCAATTATGCTGATGAATTCTAAAATAAGAGAGTGGGAGCAGTGAGCAAAACTTAAATAATCTTTTGTACAGACCTCTTATGGGGCAGGGGCACTGTTTAGATATTAAGTGGGCTCATATCAATTTTCTAGTCTTTCAGATTATAAACAAAAATTACCAACAGCTGTCTTCAGTCATCTTCTGGTGTACGTAGGCACAGCAATAAGTTCAGTGTTTTTTGTAAAAATAAATTACATTTTCAATTTAAGTGCGTTTAGTATAATTTTAATTAAAACAATTTTTTCAAGCATAAAAGCATGTAGATGGTTGATTGTTGAAAGGTATGAGAATATATAAACCAAACCGGTAAAACAAAACTGGTATGTGTACTTTAAAAACAGGCTGCTTAGCTACAGCTACCATAAACTAATAAGGTATGACTGGTGTAAAATGAGCAACTAGCAATTTTGACCTGGGAATACCACATTGATCTGGCTGGTAGCAGTGTTGCACCATACTAGCAGAACTAAGTGGTGGCACCAAAATGGTATTAATAGCCCCTTGCAAAAATATCTCTATGGATAGATAGATAAATGTAAAATTGTACCAGCCAATACTCTATTACCAGCTGCAACACAATACTGCAAAGAACAGATTTGAAATCAAAGAAGGCCAACTACTAAAAAGCCAGGGGCCATACACTAAGTTGCTTTACTCTTACACTATACAGTACATTTGTGAAGTATCTGTGTAATGGCAGGTAGTAATCAAAGCCCAAGACAGCAGTGCCCATCTGTAATATATATATTACAGATTTTTTTTCTGGTCCGCAAAAAAAAAAAAAAAAAAAAAAAAAAAAAAAAAAATGCAATGTCCCGAAAATGGCCCAGTGATTTTTCCCGGGTGGGGTCGCTGTTCCATGTCTTCGGGATTTTGTCATTTCGACATTTAGCTATCAATAAAACAGCATTCGTTATAGTAAGTGTTTGTGTAATAGTGAACCATATTATACATAGTGTATATAAATTCAGATATCTATACTCACGTCTTGGAAAGTGGCAGCAAAGCCTCTCTTCACTTAATGGGTGAAATCATGCACAGAATACATACCTATGGGCAATCTGGACATCTCCAGTTTACCCTCATCACATCTTTAGGAAATAGGTGAAAACTGAAACACCCAGCGAAAACCATTATGGACACAGAAGAGAATGTAGACTCTGCACAAAAAACATCCTAGTGGAGAACTGGAAAACCAAGCTCTACGAGGCAATACTGTTAACTACACCACTATGCCACCTACTACACATTTAACAGAAAAAGAAACTTCAGCTGAAGAAAGAAGGAATCATCATTGCCACCACCACCACCCACAGTCAAACTCCCTTTTGTCATTCTTTTCTACGTTGGATCAGGGTGTTGTACCAACTGTCACCACCTCTCTTGATTCAGTGCCAGTCTCCTACCTTCTCTGGCACTCATGCCTGATGCAGTCCCTCCATCTGTTAGCAGGGCATCCTCATTTCCTCTTATATTCTTCCTGCCTCTCTCAAACCATCTTCCACATTTTATGTATTTGTGCCAAAACCACTACAATCTGTTCTCTTTGACCTTCTATGCAACTGGAGTTGCTTTAGCTTGTGTGTGGAAGTTATAATGTCTCTGTCTGTCTCATAATGGACATCTTACCAACTGTCTCAGGCATTTCATCTCCAGCAACTCTAGCTTTCGCAACTGCCCTGCCCAAGTTTCCACAGCACACAGAAGTATTGTTCACGCTACTCTTTTGTGCACTTTACTTTTCAGCTTCTTCGGTATTATCTGTCACAAACTCCCCTACAGCACCTTCAACTCTAACTTTGACCTCCTCATTCAGACAAAATCTCTGGGACAGGTGGTTGAGGAGAATGAAAGCTGCTAACCATCTTCCACTATTTCCTCTTCTTTCACCTTCTTCTGAACCCCCCCCCCATCTGCTATGACAACTGTGTTATCTATGCTGTTTTATCCCAAGTGCCTTCAGTTTTGCATTTCACACCATCATTTACTGAAGTTCGTGTGTACAGAGTCTGCTTGATGCCACATTGTCTGCATACAGCAGCTTTGATGATCTACAATAGAAGACAGAATGGGGAAGACATTGTAAGAAAAGTATACGCACACACAATAAGTGGGCTCACAGCTAAACCTGGTGACACCCACTCTCACTCAGAACCCCTCTTAGTCCAAACATTGTTCATTCTTGTGTCATTACGTTCTTGTACACAACTTGTACCCCTCTTAGTCCAAACATTGTTCATGCTTGTGTCATTGCGTTCTTGTACACACCTTGTACTAATTAAAAGTTGATTTGCACATTTACACTGCAATCAAAAAGACACACTGCAAGTTATGCTCTCTTTACAAAGCAAAGCACCTGCTAAACGATCACAGTAAAACAAATAGCTACCACCTCGCTTCTCCTTCCTACCCTCCTCCATGCCTCAACAATATTCACAAATCTCAACACTTCCACCAAAATACACACAAACTAGAAAGCACCTAGCAAATTTGCCTGCAGCCTCTCAAACCACTCCCACCACTGTACAGTGCTCAATACCCTAAAACGGCCTGAAATGTCTTAACATGTTACCCTCACCCAGCTTATCAAACCACACAAAATACTTCACAAAACCTTTGCTGTCAAATCTCACCCAATGGCATGTACCAAGATCCTCAGAAGTTAAACTATAGCTAATAAATCAAATTACAGTGACTCAATATTCTGTCACCATCTACAAGGCACAGAACAAACTTCCAGACCATACCAGTCTTAAATAACTTGCAACAATTCAAATCTACCAGAAAATATCACCCAGCAACTAATAAAAACTATGCAACTGTAGAACACCTACAGTTTGACATTTGCAATCCTGTGTCCAACCTCTGTCCACTATATATACTATAAAAAACTTATTAACATAGTATTTTTGATTTTACTCAATATCCTGAAAAAAAGAAGTTACGTCTTACCATAACATTCCATCTGTGTTGTTGATCTTCATTCATTAACTACTGATGGATTATTGCACAGGTTTGCTCAAGATAGTGACTAAAGGTTGGTGGTCTGTTTCGATCTGGA
The DNA here is from genome assembly GCF_019279795.1 of Protopterus annectens. Classification (NCBI taxonomy): domain Eukaryota; kingdom Metazoa; phylum Chordata; order Ceratodontiformes; family Protopteridae; genus Protopterus; species Protopterus annectens. The sequence goes on along the minus strand of NC_056734.1, from coordinate 393,042,363 downwards.
TAGGTCTACCATAAACATAATCGTGGAACTTCGAAACATGCAAGCACGATTGCCAAAAGCTCTTTCTTGATCTAGGCATACTGTATTTCAGTTTGGGTAAGAGTTCTCGATGCAGAGGCAACAGGTTGATCCTCATATAGAATGACTGCACCAAGACCAAATTTCAAAGCATCACATGAAAGTGTAACTGGTTTGTGAATATCATAATATCTGAGAGTTGTTGGACTAGCAATTCTCTGTTTCAGGACAACAAATGCTCTTTGGTGATGCTCTAACAAAGACAAGTATACATCTTTACGTGTCAGCTCTCCGAGTGGTGCTGACAGCTGGCTTAAGTCTGGAATGAACTTGCCTAGGTAGTTGACCATGGCAAGAAAACATTGCAGGGCTTGAACACTGTCTGGAGCTGGCATCTCGAGAATGGCTGCTTGCTCTGAAGAATCTGGTCGTAGGCCTGTACTTGTAAATAAATTACCAACTTAAGTAACTTCTTGTAGCCTGAACTTGCATTTGTGTGGATTGAGCTTAAAAGTCACTTGACGTGCCCTTTATAGAACTTTTCTGAGATTTCTGTCATACTCAGCTTCATCATGACCTGCTAAACAGTATGTCATCTACTACAATAGCACAGGGATACCCAGAAAAAACTTGCATAATTTATCCCAAATGGCATTCTCAAAATTCGGTACCTGCCAAACAGAATACTAAAAGTAGTGAGCAATGAGAATGGTTTGTTAAGATGAATTTGCCCAAATTAATTTTGCTTCTAAGACAGAAAAAACAGTGGCATTTGGCATCAAGGCTGCGGCTTCTTTGACTGTGCACATTCGATGAAGAGGTCTTTTTAGCACTTTGTTCAAATTTTGTGGATCAATACATATTTTGATGTCATCCGAGCTTTTCTTATGAGCTACCGCCATGGAAAATACCCATTCAGTTGAAGTGTCAACTGAACAAATCACACCCTGTTGCACCATTTTATCTAACTCAGCTTTGACTCTGTCCTGCATGGCTACTGGAACTTTTCATGCTGGCCAGATAACTGGCCTGATAACATGGAGTACACAGCCGGAAGTTTCCCTAGTTTATCTTCAAAGTGATCAGCATAGGTAGAAAAAATAGACTGGGCATAATTAGAGTAGTGGTCTTTTAAGCTAACTTGGTAGACCGGTTCATAGGTTTATACTAGGCTATCTGCCCTGGGGCATTTACAAGCCTAGCCAGAGTGTGTTTGGCTTTCGCCACCTGTTTAGATCGGTTTACTGTGCCTCTGTAGAGTAGGTCACAGAAGATAGCCCTTTTAAGGTTAGTTTACTGTGCCCCTGTCTAGCAGGGACACCGAAGAGATCCCAGGGGTGAACTTACGATCTCCCATCCACTCACCAAGATTTCTCTTGAAGAGGGTCAGTGAAGGGCTCTGCCTAACATGGACTGGGATTCTGTTCCAGAGTGAGGGCAGCTTCTGGGATATGAATCTCTCCCTCCAGCATGTCCTATTTATTTCTGTGCTGAGGTTTAAGTCCCTGGAGTGTGTAGCTCTAAGGGATTTGGATTTCCTGAGGTGGAGCATGTCCATTAATTCTGGGTTGGACATGGCTTTATACGTCAGGCATAGATCACCTCTGAGTAGGCGGTAAGCAACTGAGTAGAGCTGGATTTTCTTTAGCCGAACTGCATAGGGCAACTGTTTGAGTCCCTTGATCCTCTTGGTGAGGTACTTTTGGGGCCTCTCCAGTTGCTGCAGGTGTCGGGTAAGGTACATCCCAAATGAGGCATTGTATTCAATTATGGGCCAAATGAGTGATGAGTAGAGGGGCACAATGACCTCTCTTGTTCTAGATGTGAACCCTTTCGTGATAAGGTGGGCTATATAGAAGGCCTTTCAAACCACTCTGGCAACGTGATTGTCAAAAGAGAGGTTTCTATCTACTTGGGTCCCCAAATCCCTAATTACGTCTTCCGTACTTAATGGATTACCACCTATGTGGTAATTTGTGGGCACTTTGTTTTTCCCGAAGGGGATGACTATGCACTTTTTGGCATTTAGCTTAAGGCCATGGCTCTGGCAACAGTTATCCGACTCTGAGAGACCCTTTTGGAGGATGCTTGTGTCAGCCGGAGAGTCGATTATGGCGCCCAGCTTGCAGTCATCTGCAAACTTGGTCAGCCATAGTCCTACCGTATTAGCCTGTACCTCAGAGAAGTATATACCGAACAAGAGAGGTCCCAGGACTGAGCCTTGTGGGATGCCACTTGTAACTGGTTTGGAGTATGACATGGCACCTGCAATACTGACCATGTGGGTTCTATCCCTGAGCCAGTTTGCAACCCATCTTGTGACAGAAGGGTTGATATTTAAGCTGGTGAGCTTATTTATGATGCCAGAGTGAGGTATTGTGTCAAAGGCTTTTGCGAGGTCCAGGTAGGCCGGTGTGGAGTACCTTCCCTTCATCTATGGCCTTGGTAACTGTTCCAAAGAAGTCAACCAGGTTCAAGAGGCATGATCTGCCCTTAACAAAGCCGAATTGGGTGGGATCCAGTGTCTGGAGGTCACCAATGTCCTTGTTTATGAGTTCCATGATGATACGTTCCATAGCTTTGCAGACCAGACTAGTCAGGCTTATAGGGCGATAGTTTCCTGGGTCCGTTGTGGCACAACCTTTGTGGAGCGGGACCATTGTTGCTGTACGCCATTCCTTGGGTAAATATCCTGTAGCAAGGCTGAGATTGAACAGTGACTTTATGTGAGGGTTTAGTTCTTCTTGGAGCTCGTGTAAGACGCAGCCCGGGACACCGTCTGGTCCCACTGATGCTGTGTTTTTTGCTTTGGAGAGGGCAGCTCTCACCTGTGCATTTGTGATGTCAGGGAGGCTACATTCTGTTGGGATAGACATTTGGTCTTTTGGGATTTGCACTGAACCTGTCTGCCAGGATGTTGGCAATGTCTGTGGGATCAGTGTATTTTTTGTCATTTTGTACTAACTCAGAGCATATCTGGGAGTTGCCCCCCAGATTCCTGACATAACTAAAGAAGGCCTTGTGATTATCTTTAGTGTCTTGTGCAATTTTTCTTTCGAAGCTGGCCTTAGATAATTTTATGAGGGATCGTAGTTTCTTGCTAGTACTGATCAGAGATGCCTTCCCTTTTTGGGATTTTGCTCCATCATGTAGTAGCGTCCTCCTTCTGTTGTATAGCTTATTTATGGCCGGGGTCCACCAGACTGGTCTCCTGCCTTTGGAGGAGAGAGTCTTGGTTTTATTTGGGATAGCACGATCCATGCATTCCTGTAGGTGTCCATAGAATGCATTTGTAAAGGATTCTGCTGTTTGGGCAGTATTTTCCACTGGCCCGGTGGCTTTGAAGGATTCCACCTCGGTTTTGAGAAGTGTGAAATTTGCTTTTGAGAAATTTTTCACCGTGATTTCCTTGGCTGGGGGTGGGGATGGGATATGGATGTCTAGTGAGATTAATTTATGGTCTGATCTTACCAATGAGGGACATACCTCTGGTGTGGAGTCCCCATGTTGGTGATGACCAGGTCCAATATGTTATCCCCTCTTGTGGGAGTGGTGACCAATTGTTCCATAGCATTTGAGTTTATAAATTCTAGGAACCGTTGGGCAAGGGTGTTGGGGCTTGAGTAGTTTTCCCAGTCGATGTTTGGGTAGTTGAAGTCACCCAATATTATTGTGTTTGGAGAGACCTTCATATTCTCCAGTGTTCTCAGGAAGGCCAAGTGGGGTTCCTGAGTTTGGGAGGGTGGTCTGTAGCAGGCTACAAACTGAAAGGCAGTTTTGCCCACTGTTAACTGTGCATGGATGGTCTCCGATGCTTCATGTACTGCCACTAACCTGGAGGTATGGGTATCTTTGATGAATATGGATACTCCCCCTCCTTTTGTGGTTCGGTCCGAGTTTTTTTCTGTCCGAGTTTTGGGGCCGAAAAGCATGGTATGAGGTATAACCTGGTAGTGCTGGGGTGCTCTCTGGGGCCTTGAACCAGATCTCTGTCACTGCACAGATATCGATATTCTCCATACTGAGGAGAGCCTCGAGTGTGTGCATCTTGCGGTTTAGACTTCTGGCGTTGAGCAGCATTATCCTTAGTTTTATTTTTCTTGTGTTGTCTATGGAGGTGGGTTCGTCTTTTGAGCCTTGCCTAAAAAGGCACTATGGGGGTGGCAAGAGCCTTAGCCAGTATTCGAAAGCCCAGGGGTGACAGGTGCAAGCCATCCCTAGCGAAGCAACGTGGCTTGTCAAGCATGTCATTCCAGGCTGACAGACACTGAATCCCCTTAGAATGACACCAATACTTTAGCCAATTGTTAAAATTGATCATTTCGTCTTTATACTGTGGCATCATTCTTGGTGAGGGCAAGATGCTACTCAAGGTCAGGGTCATACCGGTCTGGGCTACATCCTTATTAAATGAAAGCAGTCCCATTTTCAAACTGTCTCTAAGCCCTAATAATGACTGGAAGTGCTTCTTGACCACATAAAATAAGCTGTAGCTTTCTCCAACACAGTAACATGACAGCACTACTGAGCCTTCAGTTTGAATTTCTTCACCGTCATAATCAACAAGCTTCACACACCTTGCCAAATCAAGCCTTTCACCATGACACACTCTCGTAAATGTTTCTGCTGACATAACACTGCACTTGGAACCTGTATCAACATTGAGCTCTATGGGTTTGCCCTTTATCCGAACAGTACAAAATACTTCATTCTTTGCCCTTAAATGTAGTGCATTGACTGTTTCATGAAGCACTGACACATCGTCAACATAAAGAGTAGGGCTGCAGCTTTCTAATTGATCAACTCATTTCTTAAAATGTTCCCTTTTAATAAAAGAATGTGGGCCTTTTGATTTACAAAACCTTTTGAAAATATTCTATTTATTGCATTTGTGGCACTGTTGACCAAAAGCTAAACATTTTTCCCTTTTAGATTCATGACTTCCACCACAATTATGACAGTTGGCAATAAAACTAGGTTGGGGCCCATGCTTTAAGTTTGCTGACCCACTCTCGTGCTTCACGGAGACTGTGCAAACTCTGGAATTTTCTAGAAAGTTCTGGGGTTTACCAGTGAGTGTTGCAGGGGCTACAGTTGCTGCCATGTGCTTGGGCCTGTTTCTTTTAACTATGTGCTGCACACTATCAACATGAGCTTTATCATTGCGCGTTCTAGAGCTATTCTCATTTGTAAGCACATTTGTGTGCTTTTCTGTGAACTAATCTATTTGACAAATCTCAATGGCTTTATTCAAAGTTTAACCACTGTCACAAAGCAAAATATTTCTCACAGCATCATCTTTAATACCACACACAAGTCAGTCCTTTATCAACTCATCCTTTAAATCACCAAATCTGCACATTTTAGCTTCATTTTTCAAATCGGTTATATATACTGCAAAAGTTTCACCAGCCTTTTGACCCCTTGTGTAAAATAAGTGCCTTTCATAGGTTCATAGGTGTGTACTAGGCTAATGGCCCTGTAGCCTTTACAAGCCTAGCCCATAGAAGTGCTCTGGCATTGTGCTGCACGACGTTAGTTCCTAGTGCCTCTATCAAGTAGAGCCACTGGAGCGATCCCCGGGGTGAACTTTCTATTTCCCATCCACTCATCAAGATTTCTCTTGAAGAGGGCCAGTCAGGTGCTCTGCCTGACATGTATGGGAAATCTATTCCAGAGCATGGTCCCTCCAGCATGTTCTGTTGATTGTGGTAATGAGGTTGAGGTCTCTGTAGCATGTGGTTTGAAGGGATTGGGATTTCTTAAGATGTAGCATTTCTAACAGAGCTGGGTCAGACATGGCTTTGTACGTCAAGCAGAGATTGCCTCTTAGGAGACGATATGAGACAGAGAATAGCTGGAGTTTTTTTGAGTCTGACCATGCAGAACATGCGTTTAAGGCTTAGGATCCCCTTCGCGAGGTACATTTGTGGCCTCTCCAGCTGTTGCAGGTGTCTAGTGAGGTACATGCCAAATGGGGCATTATACTCTATGGTTGGTCTAATGAGGAAAGAGTACAGAGAAATGACGACTTCTTTCTTCCTGGATGCAAAACCCTTAGTAATGAGATGTGCCACACAAGGACTTTCTGACCACAGTGGTAATGTGGTGGTCGAAGGAGAGGTTGCTGTCAACCTGTGTCCCCAGATCTCTTATAATGCCTTCAGTGTTCAGTGGGCTCTCATCAATGTGGTAATTAGTGGGAACTGAGTTTTTCCCAAAGGGGATGACGATGCATTATTATTTGGCATTAAGATTAAGGCCATGGTTTCGACACCAGTCATTGGTCTCAGTGAGGCCTCTCTGTAGGATGTCTGCATCACCTGGGGAGTTAATAATGGCTCTCAACTTGCAGACGTCTGTGAACTCAGTAAGCCAGAGTCCCTCCATGTTGGCCTGGACTTCTGAGAAGTAGATGCCAAACAGGAGAGGACCTAAGACTGATCCCTGTGGGACTCTACTTGTGACTGGTCAGCAGTCTGACTTGGAGTACACTACTTTCACACTGTGGGTTCGATATGTAAGCAAATTTGCAACCCACCTAACGATATAGGGGGTGATGCCTAGTTTGATGATTTTATCAATAATTTTTAAGTGAGGAATGGTATCAAAGGCCTTGACCAGATCGAGGTAGGCTGTATGAACTGCCTTACCCTCATCAACAGCTCTGGTAACTGACTCAAAGGAGTCAACAAGGTTGAGCAGGCATGACCTATCTTTCACAAAACCAAATTGCGTGGGACCTAGATTTTGGAGATTCCCTATATCCTTGTTAATTAGGTTCACGATGATGCACTCCATAGCCTTGCATATCAGACTTGTCAGGCTAATGCAGGGATAATTTTCAGGGTCTGTAGTCACTCCTTTACGGAGAGGGATGACTCTAGCAGTGTGCCATTCAGTAGGACAAAGCCTGAGGTTAGGCTGTGAGTGAAAACAGGTCACACAGATGTGGTGCCAGTTCACTTTGTAATTAATGTAGAACATAGCCAAGGATATTGTCGGGTCCCATTGAAGCTGTATTCTTGGCCTTGGACAATGCAGCTTTAACCTGTGCTGCAGTAATGCTGGGTGCCTGGCATTCTTCCAGTATTGAGATTGGTCCTTTAGGGGGGAGAGAGGGGTAAAGGTGGCAATGAATCTGTCGGCCCGTATGTTGGCAATATCTGCTGGCTCAGTATAGGAGGTACCATTGTGTAGTAACTCAGAGCAAATCTGGGTATTGCCGTGGAGATTCTTGATATAACTACACAAGGCTTTGTGGTTGTTTTTAGTGTCTGCCGCAATTCTGCCTTCATAGCTGGCTTTGGCAGTTTTGATGAGGGATCTCAACTTTTGTTGAGGCTAATAAGGGAATTTTTCCAGTCTTGGGACTTCACCTTTTTCTGCAACAGTTTCTTCCTTCAGTTGTAGAGTTTATTAATGGCAGGGGACCACCAGATTGGCTTCCTTTTTTTTGGAGGAGAGCATCTCGGCTCTGTTGGGTATGGCTAGTTCCATACATTCATGTACATGTTCGTACAGTGCACTGGTATATGATTCAGCAGTCATGTATCTATTTTCCATTGGCATGGGTACTGTGAAGTTAGCCACCTCTGTTTTTAGGAGTCCAAAGTCAGCTTTGGAGAAGTTAATCATGGTGGATACCTTTGCGGGGGGTGTGGGTGAGATGTGGATTTCCATGGTGATTAGTTTGTGGTCGGCTCTAACCAGGGAGGAATTGACTATTGGTGTAGAGCAACTGATGCCCATGTTAGTAATAACCAGGTCAAGGATGTTGCTTCCTCTAGTGCAGTAAGAATGAGCTGGTCCAGGACAAAGGAACTCATGAATTCTAGGAAGCGTTGGGCCAGTGCATTGGCGCATGACTAGTTTTCCCAGGTGATGGAGGGGTAGTTGAAGTCACCTAGTATGAGAGTGTTGGGTTGGATTTTAATAGTTTCCAGGGTGCTTAGGAATGTGGAGTGAGTCTTGGGACATGTTTGGGGACCTATAGCAAGCTACAACCTAAATTGCTGTCTTACCCAATGTTAGCTGTACCTGGAGTATTTCACATGCGCTATGTTGGGCTACTAGTCTGGAGGTGTGCATATCCTTTATGAATATGGAGACACCACCACCTTTGGAGCTTCGGTCCACGTTCTGGGGCCAAAAGGTGTGGAATGAGTTATAGCCTGGCAGCGCAGGGATGCATTCTGCTGCTTTAAACCAGGTCTCAGTTACAGCAAAAATGTCGATATTCTCCTTTTTGAGGAGTGCTTCAAGCAAGAGCATCTTGAGATTTACACCTCTAACATTGAGCAGCATGACCCTCAGATTGCATTTATTTATAGGTGTTACAGTGGTAATTTGGTCTTTGGAACACTGCCTAAAAAAGGCACTATACAGGTGGCAAGAGCCTTAGCCAGTACCCGGAAACCCAGAGATGACAGATGCAGGCCATCTTTGGCAAAGCATCGAGGTCTGTCAATCATGTCATCCGAAGCAGACAGATACTGGATCCCCTTAGAATGACATCAGAAACTTAGCCAGTTGTTGAATTCAATCATTTTCTGTTTGTACTGAGGTATCATTCTGGGTGACGGTAGGATGCTGCTCAGGGCTAGGGTCATACCTGCCTGTGCCACATAATCCAACAGTTCCACCATGTTTCTTTTCATGTAGTCAAGAGAGGTGCGTCTCAGGTCATTCACACCCACACAGACAATGACAGATTCATACTTGTACTTGTTGTGGAGTGACCTGAGTGCGTGTGTTGTGTGTCAGATTCTGGCACCTGATAGACAGCTGACCGTTACCTTCTCCTTATTCAACCTAGTATGTGGGACACAGTGTGCCTCACTATTGAGTCATCTATGATTATTGTATTGGGCAAGCTGTTTTGCCTTAGGGGCTTAGGTTGAGGGGCACTCTGTGTACAGCAATGCATCTTGTGGTTTGTGCTGTGTTGTGGTGGTCGAGTGTGTTTCTGACTTGGAGGTCTCTGCTGTTTGGGTAGATTTCTATTTAGAGCCACCGCAAAAGTGTGGTTTGCGTTTTTATGTGAGGGCTGTGATGGTGGGTGTTCTGGAGGGCTGTGTGTTCCATGTGGTGTGATGCAGGTGGTGACGTTCTCCTCTTGACCAGTTATTCTAGTCTTGGCTGGAGAGTACATGGTTTCCAATTTGGAGATACAAGTACATCTCTCACAAGTCTGAGTGTTGGGAGGTAAGAGGAGAGAGTTGTCTGTGTACATGAGGCAGTTGCTACATTACCTCAGAATGTCCAAGTTCACCAGGTTAATAGGAGAAAGCACAGGGAAATGACCTTTAGACACACCAGGAGGGATGGTCATCATTACGAAGTACTGGCGCCGTTTCCTTGTAGGACATTTAGTGCTGATAGCCCGAATGTGTGCTACAATAATTGCTACAAAAAGCCTGATGAAGTACTAAACAAATAAGCTAATTAAAGTGCAAAAAGAGAAGAGAACTAACAAGATCTAAAGGAAAAAAAATTGAAGAGCAGACTTTCTGGCACCAGTAATAGTTTACCCCAGCTTAGCAGCTCTGCACAGCACGCAAACATGGGTTTTTAAACCAGAAAGTTGGAAGGGAAAGAAAAACTGCCCAAACTGACAATAAACTACAATTTCAGAGCCAGAAACCACTCCTTTCATGGTAGTCTACCTAGTGCTTACCACTCCCACTGATAAGCTAGAAGGCTTCCTTTTAACACAGAAACATCTGTGGGAACTCAGAAATGTACAAAACAGTCCTGGATACTGCAAATCTGTATCTGGACTACTCTAGTAACAGGAAAATGGAACATTTTTTTTACAGGAAAAACAAACAGTTAAAACAGTAATAAAATTACTTTAAATGCAGTGCAAGCTAGCACACTTCAGTGTATTGCAATATTAAAGCAAATACAGTTAAAATAAATGCAGTTAAATGAAAAAATGACTTAAATCAAGTGCAGAAAGCAGTATAATCTGAAAAAATCAAAATGGAGGCACTTAAAGTCTCTCTTTCTCCTTTCTGTTGCTCTTGTAGTTCAGGATGCCAAAACAGGATCCACGGAGTTTAAACAAGTGCAAACCCACACAAACACGGGCTTTTCCATTGTAACATTTTTCTGGGGGGGGGGGGGGTTACACATTTCTCTAAATTTACATTTTAAGCACTTGGGGTCCTCCCTTGATTGAGCCTGTCCAACAATATGATGGTTTTCCCCCTCTCCTGTATAGATAGCAGGTGCATACACAAATGAACATTCCCTTTCTATGGCTTCTGACCCAGATAATTTAAGCAGAATAAATGCCTTAGTACGGTCATCTTTATCAGAAAATGCAGCCTGTATGAAAAGGTCGTACTCTTGCTGAAACATTCTCCAATTCGCAGCAATATTACTGTCAAACACAAGTGCAATGGGTTTTCGAAATCCCTCTGCCATGCCCACAAAGTATGTACACAAACGCACTGAAAATATGGCCCTTGTAATTATGTATGAACCAACTGCTCCGTGAGCTTGTAACATTCAAATGTACAATAAACTCTTTGAAATACTCTACTCTGTGAAATATGCTCTGAAATGGCTATATTCTGTGAAATAACTTTACTGTAACATTGCACAAACAAGCAAACTCTTTATACACTTCTGATAACTCTGATATCTTTGCTTAATATGAAAAATACATGCTTTGCGAAAATGCAGTTGTTTCTTTGTTTTATGCAATTCAGACTTTATTTGAAACATTTTCCGTAGTAATTCCAATATTTTTATTAATATCTTGCATATCGTTTCATATTTTGCGCATAAGAAATAGTGCTGAGCAAGTTTTAATACCTGAAATTCATTTCTGCCTTTTTTTGCGAAGTATGCACATTTTAGGGATGATTCACTCCTTTATATTCCACCAGTTCTAATCAAGTACCCTAAGTCGTTTTAGTCTTGCTGCCTCTAATACTATACCCTTTAGACAAGCCGTTTCTGACACCATGTCACTTGTCTCTCTCTCTCTAACACAGATGACAAGTAGGCAGGATATTTCGTTTAGATGTTTTAATACATAGAACTACATCAGGATGGACTGCACCATAAAATACAAACAAACTACTTAACAGACAAACCTTACATACATACATGCTTACATCACAACAGCTTACTGCAAAATGGCAGTGTAGCTTGCACATCTCAGTATTTATACACTTGTGCAAGCCCTTGGACAGCTTCTTAAAGGTACACACACACACACACACACACACACACACACACACACACACACACACATCTACATATACCAACTCCGAGATCACACTACAGTGAAAAAATAGATAAAATTCTCGATCATCGCTGTACCGCAGATCTCCATTCAAAAGTTTGCTGTTTTCAAAAACTTGATCATATGGTCTCAACCATATGAATTTTGAATTTCTGAAAAACCTCAACTGATAGGGATTTGCATTATATATATATATATATATATATATATATATATATATATATATACATACATACACACACACACACACACACACACACACACACACACACACACACACACACACACACATACACACCCAGCCTTAGGTACAGGCCAACTAGGCGGCCACCTAGGGTGCAACTCTAGCAGGGGCACTTTTCCAGTAATCTGGATGATGTAGGTAGACCAGGATGAGGGCATGGGTGGTGGGGGGGGGGGTGCTATGGAGCCATTTTGCCTAGGGCACCAACTGACCAACGGCCGGCCCAGTATATACATACACACACACAAATTATGTTGTAACTCATTCTAATCAGTGTACTAGAGTCGGTTATAAAATTCTCATGGGACTATATTTGTTTGTACTCTGGTCTGAACTCTAAAAACGTTCATTTGGCTCAGTGTTCTACCAAAGTTAACAAAATAAAATAAATAAATGCATAAGTACATAAAAGATAAATAAATGCATAAGTACATTACTGTACAGCAGTACTGAGACTGTACATGCTCAATATAAAGCTAATACCAGACAGCACCAACAAGGTCCGACGTGATACAACAGCTATAAGATCTGCCTTGCGTAACAGTCTTACAGGATTTACTCCACCTTGACCTGCTAGTTTGATTTTCAGCTTTCACTTCTGTGATTAATCCTGGCTGTCTGGGATTAAACTGCAGATATTATAGGTATAATAATCCACAGATGGCATTCTGCCTCATTTTGTCTGTAAATCTTTGCACAACATTAAAATTTAGGGATAACCTGCATCAGGCAACACAGATGATACATTTTAAAAGTAAAGGTTTAGGAGTTTGGAGTGATAGTACTGATGCAGGTAGGGAGCAAAAAGAGCTACCAATACCGTACTGAAGAAAATCAGTAACCAATGGAAGACTGCTATCAGTTAAGGGAAGAAAGTATAGCGGGGAACATATCTAAGGTCAATGGAGAAGTTATGGCAAAGGGAATGCCTGAATACACCTATGACAAGCTTCATAAAGAAAGTGTGAAGTTTTCTTTAATGTGGCAGTAACAGGCAGCATGGTCAATTATTAATAAGATTTCTGCCTCACAGCTGTAGGGTCTGGACTCTGGTCCTAATTTCTGGTTAGTCTGTAGTTTGCATTTACCCCTTGTGTCTGCAAGTTATTTTGTTTTTCCTCAGGAATATTCCAGTTTCTTTCTTCCTCCCCAAAATATGATAGTTTGTACTTAACACTTGGCCTTGTGGCTGATTAACCAATCAGTGAACTTACCTAGTCAACAAATGACAAATACATAAATAGATAGACGGGCAAGAGAGAATAGCTAATACTTCATTCCATGTCACACCTTACTTAATATCTCAGAAACAGTTAACAAATGAGGATACAAAAGGCCTGGCACATGGGGAAGCCTTATGATCCTTGATATGTGATGATATACCAGTGTTAAATGGCCTGTTACAAACCATGGTATGTTTGTATAAAGCCTAAACTTAATGCGTTTCATTTGATGCATAAAGGGAGCTTGCTGCATCACTTAGAGGATTAACAAACAGGGCAAAAAATCAGGTTCATTTACTAAGCACTTCAAATAATTATGCATTTGATGCATTTGCAAAAGAAAGACTAAAGAAGAGAATGTACCAAAGTATCACTTTGCTTGGAGCAGGGCATCAGAGGCAGTACAAGTTTCTGCATCTTTCTACAGAAATTACAATATGATCCCCTATACTAGGGGCATTTTGATAACATGACTAATTTCAATGCATGTAACACTTCTTCCACCATAACTATATACCAATATTTCCTTAACATACCAGAAATGCCCGCAAGGCATAACACACAAAAAACAAATTTTCTTGTCATTGGAGACGCCATAATGAGACACATGGATGTCCCACTCACCAGGTTGGCAAGGAGAAAGTCACGGTCACCTGCCTGTCAGCTGCCAGATTTATCAGATCATCTATGCACTCAGGTCTCTCAGCAACAAGTACCATTATGACTCTGTCATAGTTCAAGCTGGAGTGAAGAGAGACATGGTTGAGTTCTCAGTGTGTGTGATATATCCCTAGCCTTGAAAAGCATACTACCCTCACCTAGAATGATGCCACAGTATAAACAAAAAATGGTCGATTTCATTAACTGGTTTAGTTTTTAGTGTCATTCAAAGGGAATCCAGTTTCCAGTCGGGGAAGTCATGGTCGACAAACCTCTCTGTTTTGCCAAAGAGGTTTTGCATCTGGCACCAATAGGCTTTCGGCTGCTGACAAAGGCTCTTGGCTCCCCATAGTGCCTTTTTTTACGCAAGGTCTCAAAAACAAACTTACCAATGTGAAATTTGCCAATCATAACAAAATAAGGGTTACGCTGCTAAATGCTAGGAACATAAATGAAAAACTGCATACCCGGGAAACACTTCTATCATTGGAAGATGTAGATGTCTGTGTCTGTGCTGTCACAGAAACCTGGTTCAAGGCCTCAGACAGTACTCTGGTCTTGCAAGGATACAATGCCTTTCACACCTTCAGACTGTAAAACAAACGTGTGAGAAGCCAATGAGGTGGTGCTTCTATCTATATTACATATAAATTCACCTCCTGTCTAGTTAGACTGGACAACTCCATGAAGTTACTCAAGTTCAGGTTACTGTGGGTAAGATCCCCATTCAAGACATAGCCAGTTTATAGATCCTCGTCCATGGGTCATGACATGCACGAAGCCTACTTGACCAAACTGGAGTCAATCTAAATATTCCTGAACACCTTGGCTATGGGGGATTTCAATTATCCCAACATCAACTTGGAGACCTACTCTAGCCCTATCTCACTAGTGCAAAAGTCCCTTGACTTTCTTAACTCAAATGCCCTGGAACAAACTGTTCATACCCCCAAGAGGAATAAACGTACTAGATCTGGGTTCTCACTAACATGATGAATAAATGCACTGTTGCAACTGTCGGACCCTCAGTTAAATCTGACCACAAATCAGTCACCTTTGAGCTGGCACTAACAAAAGTCAAACTGGTAGTTGAGGTCTGTCTACTATGGTTAGATATACAGACTTGTTTGCATAATTATACTAATTAAATGTATGTACAGTGGAATTACTTGTTCAATATAAAATTAAATTTGGTGCTGCTGATATATTAATATCATCAAACTGAAGAGGAGGAGCAAGTGCTGAATAACTTTCATTTTTTTAACTTTTTTTTGAAACTTTTATAGTTTCTGAGACGCATATATTTGTTTAAAGGTAGGTTAGAAAACCGCAGTCTATGAATTTTAGCTCAGTCAAAGGCTGTCCAGGCAGGAACACTGCAGATGTCAGGAAATGTAAAATTCTACTTAGGCCAAGTGTGAAAGAGTTGAAACACTATGCCAGCCACACAAAAGAAAAATAAACAGAATTTCTCCACCGACTTATTTTTTTTTTCAGTTACTTTACACTACTTTTAAAATGACAGAAAACGATACTTACGTATTATCGCAATCACATTTTCCGACGTGCTGGACTTTCTTCTCTTTTACTCAAACAATGACAAGGAAGTGTAATCAGGATGGGTAGACTGTAAAAAACTCTTCTGGGATGTTGGTGGTGGCTTTTTAAAATGAGTAAGGGTTCAAATTTGAGGATTTGTGGCTAGCGTGCTTGAAAGACATCAAGCATTGAATTCAGTGAGCGATCGCAGTGGCTGTCTGTATATACGGACGTTGCACTGAAAGGAGTGTGAGCAGTCATAGCGTACGATGTTAGAAACACACACACACACACTTCCAACAAATTAGCTGCTTTTGAGCACACAGGCCACAAATCCTAACATGTGCAAACCCTTACTAGTTTTACAAACCCACCACCAAGATCGTGTTTTAACAGTCTACCCTTCCCGATTACGTTTTTAAGAAGTTAGACTGGGTACTGCTTTTCTTTTCTTTCCTGATTCTTTCCGTTCTCAGGGCAAAGGCTGAGAATGCGGAACGCGTTTTAAGTGGAATGTTGGACTTTCTTAACTGATATCGTGAGATGCTGGCAGTAAATGGGGAAACCTATTTTTCAAACCTTATTTTTTCAGCCATTGAAGTGAAAAAAACATCCTAAAAACAATAACACATTAAAGAAAACACGTCTTTGAGGTTTTCTCATACTTCATTGGTCCCAGTTGACACAAGGAGAAGCAACCAGCATCAGGGCAAAACAAATTTGGGCTTTTTCTTAAAGTATGTTATGGTCTTGAGACAGTCCATTAAAACACAACATTCCTAGCTTTAAACCAAATTTCCTGAACAGGAAAGTAATAAAATATCAACAAAAATTAATAACACTGATGTTTCCCCCCAAAGGGAACTTATCTGCACAGCAAAGTAAAGCACAAGCTGACAGTCAATTCTTGAAAGCCACAGTGTATCATACTCTCGGCAGCAGTACGGCTCTGAAGGGCTTTGTACCCAAACTTTTCTTTTAGTATGCTCAGCTCGAGCTGCCTGACAGCTTGGGTGCAGGGATCAAGCCCTGAAGCTTTGGAAGTTGGCAAGCTGCTACATCCTTTGCAAGATATAATAACTTATACAGCTAAGGCTACTGTAACAGTGATCAATATAAGGAACATCTTTTTTTTTTTTTAATCAATGGCACTAAAATTATGGCCATTAATCTCAATCTCTGTTTGGTTCAAAGGGTAAGGAGGTACTCCTCTGAAAGGAATGTTCTCCAGGAGGGTGTTACTGTACAGGTGATGCCCACTCAAAAAAGTCTGCCACTTCATAGCAGCATATTAAGCTGCCCTGGAGCTCGAACTTTAACGGAGATAACGGTCACAATTATTTTCTTTTGCACTTGCTAAGCAGTGCTTTTGCTGTTTATGGAGGGTAAAATTAAAACAAACAAAAGGAAATTAAAAGAAAAAATGGAAAAGAGTGTGTGTGTGTGTGTGTGTGTGTGTGTGTGTGTGTGTGTGTGTGTGCGCGCGCGCAGGAAAGTGACAGTGAGATTGATCTAACCATTATTTTGCATTCATTAAGCAACATTATTGCTATTTAGTGAGTGTCAAATTAAAAGAAAAATGAAAGGTGTGTATGTTTGTGTGTGTACATGTGTGTTTATGATTCTGCCTGCGTGTGTGAGCATATGCGTGCTTGCATGCATGAAAGCAGGTGTGTGTGTGTGTGTGTGCGCGCGCGCACACGCAAGAGAGAAACAGAGATCGCTTGAGCATGTGGCAGCAGCAGTTTGCATACCTCTTGACCTCTTAGCTCAAGAAATCTGGATGAAGCCTAAAATAAAGAGGGAACAAAGGCTCAAAAATAAGAACAGATTTTAAATATTGCTTATACAATATTAGAAAGTTGCTTGAATAAGAGGATTTGTGTTAGCATGCATTTTCTGAAGGAAATGAAGTCTGAAACTCAAATGTATGTCATTATTTAATGACTTCAATCCACAATGATTGGCAACAAGTAAACTGTGGGAGTAAGAGACCATAAAATGAAGTAAATATCTGGATATTTTTTGAAAATGTTATATTTTGGATGCAAAATCCTTCCTCCAAATTTGAAACATTAGGCGAAGGAACTATTTTGCATCAAAAATATATATTACAAAAATAATACAGTACGAAAAAAAAAGTAACAGCAATTTTACAGACAGACCATTCTCTAAGCACAATAGTGCCCTTCAGGGCATGTGTTACTGTGTAAATAATGCATTTTTAGGGGTGCAGAGGCCCAACACCACATACCCCTGGACGGGCATTATCTACGCAGTAACACACACCTTTTTGTGCATTATTGCTTCCATAACAGCTTCCTAGCTGAGGTAAGAAAATCTTCTTTTGTAACAGGCAGATGAACAATGTTTAACATTCTGTTTTTTTTCTTTACAAGTGCAGCTGATGACTCAGAGACGGTACTTCTGGCCCATCGAAAGATTTCTTTCTCTGGCTAGCAGCATCACCCAAAATGTCTCCCTGACCCAGAAAAGATGGTTTTCCCATGACTGGATCAGACACTGGCACAACCGAAGAGGACGTGGCTGACCCTCAGTTCATGATGGCTAAAAGAACTACACCAGAACAAGCTGAAGAGGTAAGTGACGTCAGAAAAATGACTAATGGCCACCACAGAGTCACCTATCATCGACTGGGGTGTTGACTGAGACCGGCAGAGTCATCAAAAACTCTTTGGCAAGTTGTTTCTTTCTAGGTACAGCAAGAGATGAACCAGTAGCAGTTGGTTGGGTAAGTATCCATGTTGTGACTGAGAAGGATGTTTCAAATGCGTTAAGCTTTGCTAGAGCAAGTCGGTCAGAAACAGCAATCACTGACAGAAAACTTTTGCTACTAGAAAGAAACCAGGATTCTTAAAGGGGCAGTACCACTAAAAAGCCCTATTAAAACAAGTGACATTTTTTTAAAGCACAATATTCTGTATGGATGGGTTCCCCAATGGAGAAATATCTGCCAGAATGAAAGCAGAAAGCCAAATACTGCTCTTGTGAAGCCTACCAGCTGCTTCTTCTTTAGGTGGCAAGAAAGTAAAGAAGAATCTTCACTCTGACTGCTGATTGCCCCTACACATTCCCTACACAGGGCTGCCCAATCAGCCATTACAGAAGGTATGGGATGGATCCAGAGATTTTGAAAGCTGTCTGGTTGTTGTGTCCTGAGCAAGACACAACCCATATAGCCTACAATGTACTGTAACAGCAGAAATTATGAACATCTATCTACCTGCACTATAAATTTCTGAAAATTTCACAACAGATATGTCCTCCAGTACTTCTACCTATGCAAAGGAAGCACCTCCTCTCTCTAAAGAAAGGAAGAACAGCTTGTATTTAGCTTTAGTGCTACATGAACAGCGACTGTCACTTTGAATTCCCAGAGACACAGAAAAATAAGGGGACATAAAAAGCTCGTATGAGGCTTATGAATCTGACCACCTACAACAGAAGTGAAAGTAAGCAATGTGTGCATCACCTTTATGCCTGTTTTTAAAGCATTTTTTTTCGCACTGACAGTTGGGGGTACAACAGGGAGTAGCATTGTTGCCTCACTTCAAGAGGTTCTTCAGTTGTAGTGCCTTCTGCGTGACATCTGCAAGTCCACTTGAATTTCTCCAGGTACTTCAGTTTCTCCCACATCAGAAAGACAATTAGAATGTGGATTGATGACGTGTGTGTGTGTGTGTGTGTGTGTGTGTGTGTGTGTGTGTGTGTGTGTGTGTGTGTGTGTGTCACAATGAAGAAAGGGCTGCCATTCTACTTTTATCCCCAACTAGCCAAGTAAGCTCTACAGGGGTAAGATGCAACTCAATAGCATTAGATGAATAGAAGTATGATTGCTGAATTGATGTGCCATGCATCTGACATAAATTTATACTACATATTCCAAGATAACCCTTTTGTACCTATAAGCGACATTTAACCTATACATTTCAATTAAAAAGTGTACTCTGTATTTCTGCTGACAGCCTGTCTATAACAAGACTGTAAAGTTGTTCCACATGATACAATTTATACAGTTTGGGGGGGGGGGGGCGTTTAATGTGCAACATACACTATATACAATACACATGCAATCCCCATTCAAATAAAGTGCAGCAGGAACAGCCTCTTCACTCCTCCCAAACACAGTCATCTCCGGCATCTGCACCACTAATCAAATCCAGGTTATCGGTGTCACACGCCATTACCCAAGCATCTTGATAATGCTTCAGAATGCAGCCGTGAAGCCACAACGGCTCAAAGTAACAAACTTTCCTTGATAAAGCAGAAGCAATAGCATTCCAAAGCAATAACATCAGTATTTTAATTTGCAGTTGCAGAGTTAACTACATTCCTTATTTTTGCTAGTGTTGTGACATACAGTGATAAACCCTATGGCCCAGGGGAACCAGGTTCTACTAGTGGTTGTGGTGTGTGAAGTACTAACAGGGTAGGATAGGCATGCTCATCCTAGATGAGACGGAGGTTGTTGCTCTTGGGGTATATTGTCAAGTTTTGACTTCCCTGGTGGAGACCAGGGAAAAAACAATGGGCAGAGCATTCTTAAGATGTTAGCCCCTTGCAGGCATGTTCATTGCAGACACTCACTGCATTCCAGAACATCAGTGTGTTACTGCAGCAGGCACAGAGCTGGGGACAAACAGTAAAAAAACAAACACTCCCTGGCAGCAGTGTGATGTTGCTCCATGATCCTTGATCTCATCACTGGTCATGGACATGAGTCAGCTATAGCAGACTACTAGATCTGGTAGACAAAGTAAAGGAATTGAAAGTAGCTGGCTGTATGGAGATGCCCCAAAATGCGTGTTTGTGTGTGTGTGCGTGTACATACATTTATTCCTCGTTTCTCATTACTGTAGAACTTATCACATACTACAACATAACAAGCTTGAGGCAAATAGAGAATATGCTGACAACACCCACAGGTGAAGCTGCTGCTCCAAATATGTACCTGAATAACTGGAAACCAAAATACTGATTCATGGCACTTCATAGGTAGTTACTACGCTTACAGCCCAGGAAACCACTGAGGAACCAAGCCCAAACTTCCAGTTGTCCACAAGCATAGTCTGGTTAAGTGATTTGCTCAAGATCACAAAGTAAACAAATGAGGAACGAAAAACTTAAACCCTGTACCAGAGGAACTAAAGCTCACAGCCTTAACCCTTTGTCTCAACTGCCAGATACAGCAATGCCTGCAATATACAATTTCCTTGAATGATTTCTATACAAAATGCACATACTACTGATAACATGACAGTGTTAACTGTAAGGAAGTTTTAAGATCTGGAAGTTAGACTTCAAACTTGTTTTTTGTGTAACAGTACAACTATGAAACTTCTAGCTTTCTTGAATACAAAATCAAGAAACAATGGCAACAGCTTAAATACTTGGCAATACATCAAACCTTGTGCAAGTGACACATATTTACCTGAAACACCTGATGTTCATAAGGATCATTTGCATATATCATATGTGCCTCTGATACAAGAGGTTTGGGAGGTCACTCAGTGAAAGTTCTAGCTTTGCTGGAGTTTTCATTTTGTTTTTATTGATTGGTTTTCAGTGACCTTCTCACTCATTGTTTTAGTTTGTCGTTTGGGATATTTTTGCAGTGACCCTAATGATAATGGACATCAGCTGGGTATAACAGCCCTATGCTTCTAATGCTTAGACAAACACTCTGCTTGTGCTGTGGAGGTCATAAGGCCTAAATATGCATATCCACAGCTATTGGGTTTGGCTTTATTGGCCTGAAATTGTCTATTAAAACGAAGAAACAAGTATTGGGCATTCAGAATCACCAATTAGCTGAAATACCTGATGTTCATAAGGATCATTTGCATATATCCCATGTACCTCTACAAGAGGATTGGGAGGTTACACAGTGGAAATTCTAGTTTTGCTGGAGTTTTCATTTTGTTTTTATTGATTGGTTTTCAGTGACCTTCTCATTCATTGTTTTAGTTTGTTACTTGCTAATATATGACTATCTAGTAGTAGGTTTTCTTCCCTTCTTTAGTACCAATTGCACATCCTCAGTAAAGAGGTACCTAAAAGGAGAAAAGACCTTATCGTTCAGGCAGTCAACTGACTTTGATTGCTGTCTGGGTATATCAAACACCTCTGTTACTGTTTGAATTTGAGTAAATCCAGTCTGCAAAGAAGCCTGTGAATTACCCCTGGCCATTTCCAAAAGGAGGAAGAAAACAGTTGTCTGGGCCAGATGGGAGTCACCACAACGATCTTGGGAGATTCCTTCTGAATCTTCAAGTACAATGGATATTAGTGGAAAGGGTTGAAAAGCTTAAAAGAACATTCCTGTTCAAGAAAACAAAAGAAAATGCTAGACATCTGTCTTCCAGGCCTTCTTTCATGGAGCCCTGGAGCAGAATTTTGCCAGCTGATTGCTCAGAGGTGAGGCAAAGAGGTCTACTTAAGGTACTCCCCACAAATTGATCAAATCTTGGAAGACCCCCAATCTATTTTCCATTCGTCAGGGTCTGCCCTGGGTCCTGTTCAACTTGCCTGCCACACAATTTTGCTGTGATGGATTGTAGAATGCCTGTAAGTGAGATTATGCAGTGAAGCTATAGCCCAAGCTAACACAACTAGCCACAAAGATGGTACAACTGGCTCCCCCTTGCTTTTTGATGTACCACATGATTGTGACACTGTCTGTAATAACTTGAAGAGGTCCTGGGGACCAAAGATGATTCAGAAAAGTTCAGTGCCTTGATCAGCCAAGCATGTCTTTTGTTTAATGTGCTTGCATCTGTCTGTTGCCCCACACAACTTGCACTTAACTTCTCCCCAAGCAAAGGCTGAGGCGTCTGTGGTAAAAGTCTGCTTTGGAACAGGGAGGAAGAATGGGATACCTGAATTTTCCTGAATTTTGTAATATCTGTTGTCTCCACCAATCAATTTCTCTAACAAACAAAAAATTGAAAAGACAAATGGTGTTGGTGCTGCGACCAAAGAGATTTCAGACAACACTGTATCTTTCTCATGTAGCATCTTACCACGGATATCATAAAAATCATAGAAGCCACAAGTGCCAAAATCCTAAGGTAATTCCCTTGCAGTGACTGAAGTCTGAATGGAACACCCTACCAACAGATTTAGACAAAAAGCCATTTTAGCTACAGTGTCTAGCTGACATCCGAGAGACACAATCCTGTGAGGAAGAATCAAGAAACACTTTTAAATGTTCTCTTGGAATAACAGCTTGTGTAAAAGATATCAAACCCAAGAGAGAGATTCCTGACATTTTGAAAAAGACATGCAATTCATCTAAAGGCGAAGAAATGTGGATACCCTGTAGCTTGCAGTGAACTATAACTGGAGCTAGACACTTTGTGAACACTCTTGGTGCAGTGGATAGTCCATGGGTAAGGCAGAGAACTGATAATGTGATCTAGACAAGCAAAACTTTAAGAAATGCCTGAATCTGAATGAATAAGAAGGTGAGAAACATCAAACTTTAATGAAGAGAAGAGGTAACAGTTTAAGTGATATTATTTTGAATTTGGCCACTATCACAAACAGTTTAAGGAAAGCTAGATCCAGAACTTGCCTCCAAACATAGTCTTTCTTTGGCATTAAATACATCCTTGAATAAAAACCCCCTTTTCCTACCTTGGAAGTGAGAACAGGTTCTGTCACTCTCTGGGAGAACATGTGACGAAGGAGAGGTTGAAATAAGAGAGTCTGGTCCGGAAGATGAAGAATTAATCCTGGAAAAGAGAAAGTTCCTAACATTGTTATCTGTAACCATGATCTGTTACCAAAGAGAAAAGTGGAGATTTTCTGAAGACAAAAAGGTGGTACCAGGGTGGGAAAGGGGAAAATTTCCTAAACAGTTATTCTGATTTATTGAACTATCCTTGGTTTTGGGAGTTTCCAGAATTTCTCTTGGAACCCCTTGATCATTTCTGCTTAAACATCCATTTACCTGCATTTTGTTGAGACCCTTTTATTGTATTTCATATGAAAATTGGATGATGAGTTAGAGAATTCTTGGAAAATCTTCTTCTTTCGGCTGCTCCCGTTAGGGGTCGCCACAGCAGATCAACAGTTTCCATTTCTTTCTGTCCTCTGCATCTTGCTCTGTCACACCAACCACCTGCATGTCCCCTCTCACCACATCCACAAACCTTATCTTAGGCCTTCCTCTTCTCCTGTTACCTGGCAGCTTCATCCTTAGCATCTTTTTCCCAATATACTCTGCATCTCTCTTCAGCACATGTCCAAACCAATGTAATCTTGCCTCTCTGGCTTTGTCTCCAAACCTTCCAACCTGGGCTGACCCTCTAATATACTTATTTCTAATCCTGTCCATTCTCATCACACCCAGTGCAAATCTTAACATCTTCAACTCTGCCATGTCAAGCTCTGACTCCTGCCTTTTTGTCAATGCCACTGTCTCCAACCCATATAACATAGTTGGTCCCACTATCCTCTTGTAGACCCTCCCTTTAACTCTTACTGGTACTTGTCTGTCACAAATCACTCCTGACACTCTTCTCCACCCACTCCATCCTGCCTGTACTCTCTTCTTCACCTCTCTTCCACACTCACCATTACTCTGAACTGTTGATCCCAAGTACTTAAACTCATCTACCTTCGCCACCTCTACTCCCTGCATCCTCACCATTCCTCGATCCTCCCTCTCATTCACACACATATATTCTGTCTTAGTCCTACTGACCTTCATTCCTCTTCTCTCTAGAGCATATCTCCACCTCTCCAGGATCTCCTCCACCTGTTCCCTACTCTCACTACAGATCACAATGTCATCTGCAAACATCATAGTCCACAGGGATGCCTGTCTGATCTCGTCTGTCAACCTGTCCATCATTGCAAATAAGAAAGGGGTCAGAGCTGATCCTTGATGTAAACCCACCTCCACCTTAAACGCATCCATCACTCCCACCACAGACCTCACCGCTGTCACCTCCCTCGTACATATCCTGTACCACTCTTACATACTTCTCTGACACTCCCGACTTCCTCATACAATACCACAACTCCTCTCTAGGCACCCTGTCATATGCTTTCTCTAAATCCACAAAACAATGCAACTCCTTCTGACCTTCTCTGTACTTCTCCATCAACACTGTCAGAGCAAACATCGCATCTGTAGTGCTCCTTCCTGGCATGAAACTATACTGCTGATCACTAAATCATCACCTCCCTTCTTAACCTAGCTTTGACTACTCTTTCCCATAACGTCATGCTGTGACTGATCAGTTTAATCCCTCTGTAGTTACTACAGCTCTGCACATCACCCTTATTCTTAAAAATCGGTACCAAAACACTTTTTCTCCATTCCTTAGGCATCCTCTCACTTTCCAAGATTTCATTAAACAGTCTAGAGAATTCTTGGAAAATAAGGTATGAAAAATCTTACACTTTTCATCACACTTTTGATAACTTTTGCAGCAGAAGAGTCAAAAACAATCTCATTCAAAGAGTGAATTTAAAAATTGTTATCATCTTGGAGGTTCTGAAAACACAACCATGCAAACCTCCACAAAACAGTACCAGTGTTCATAGCCCTTGAAGAAGCACCAAGAGAGTCATACACATTGTATAAAATTATTAGTTAAGAAATTAAATTATTTAAAGCACATTTTTCTCACAAGAAGAAACTGCAGATAAAACAGTCCTCATACTTTCATAAGTAGTCAGGACAAACATTAACATATAAACCTGTGAATTAAAAATTCTAAAAATCAAAGTTGCAGAAGCATATACTTTCCCCCCATTCTTATCAATAGTCTTCCTATCCATATCAGAAATAGTAAAAATTGGAATTAAGTGTTTAGCAGTAGAAGGATTAATTAAAGCTACAGCTGCTGGATCAGGTTTGAGAAGAGTATATAAAAACTTAAGATTGAGGAACTTTACATCTTACTTGCCTTTTCAAGAACAGCTCACTGACTGTCAGGTAGACTTTAAGCAATACACACATCCTCCAAGGCAAACAAAACTGGAAGAATGGTGCAGGTTCTGGAAATTCCTTCTGTAAAAGCTCATAGCTTTTTCTGAGGGACTGAGAAACCTTGGTGTTCACCCACTGAACACACTAGCACATTACAGCAATAGTCTCGGAGAAGAAAATTCCAGATGCAGCATCAGAAACTGAGCTCTCCTTTGAGTCTGAATTAGAAATTGGAGGAGACAACTCTGTAGCTGTTCCTTCATCCTCCTGTCCAGATTCAGAATTTTGAATCTCTTCAGGAAAGAAAGAATCCTTCTTTCTTTTACCAGCACTACCTTACAAGAAGGATCAATATCTCAGACAAAGTAAGATACTCCTGCCTGAGGAAATTTGAGAAGTAGCAGATGCACTTATTTTTCTGCATCTTTTCAACAGGACAAATTTGGTCAACAGTGCTATTTGTAGTAGCAGCAGCTTCCCCAGTTATGGGCATAACATTCTGATGAAACAAAGGAAGCCTTTCCTGTTCCATCTCCCAGACTATCTCTGTTAAATCTCCCAGAACTGACAAGAGTGGCTCTCCCTTACCCACTGACAGGACCCCAACAGCCACACAGGGCATGGCTAACCCCTGGTCCATTGTGGCTGTAAGTGCTACACCAGAGGGATTGGAGGCAAAGGATGAGTGGTCTGAGGTACAACAAATGGTCACAGCAGAATTATCCACCTGTGGCTGAGGCAAACTGCTAGCCTGCTGTGGTGGAAAACGCTATTTGCTTAACTTTTTCTGCCTGTGGTTGGAAGAAGGACTGACTGTAGGACCGACAGTTTGTTCCATGGCTAAGCTGAAAACGGTGCCCCTTTCCAGAGAAAACAAGCAGCAAATGCTGGTAAAAATAAAAAGTTTTTAAGTCATTTTTCCCCACGACAAATACAGTCAAAACCACTTTAAAACACTTTGCCAGCACCACAAAGTAATAAGAATACAATTTCTCCACAGAAAAATGGTTTTCAGTTACTTTAAACAACTTTTAAACTGACAGGGGAAAAAAAATGAAATGAGCTAACAGTCTGGGGGCATGGAAAGTGCCCTGAAGCTTTGGAAGCTGACCGTCTGTTACATACTTGACTGGATATAACCCATATAGCCAAGGCTACCGCAGCAATGACCAATATAATGAACATTACATGTGACAGCTATTAAATCAGCAGCTCTCATACTTCATATAGATAAAAGGGTTGGAAAGATGGAAACAGATGTGCAACCTTCAAAATTAACAAAAAGACCTAATGGTAATTAAAGTATACATTATGGACCACTAGTGCACAAAAATGTTTACTGGCAGCGGTGACTAATTAAAGGCTGGATTAAATAAGACACTTCAAAATGTTTACAAGTCCACTGATAAACATTGTGTATTCCCATTCCATTTTTAATACTTCATCCTTTTTATTTTCCTTGTATTATTTTCTTATCTACACAGACCACAAATCTAGTTTTGATGTGTGTGCACATAATATGTACATGTGTGTCTGGATAGGTATCAATAGCTATGTAAACATATAATCACATATCAATTTAATGAGTGAATTGATATTTTAGGTGTATGTCTACATTAACACCTATGTGAATACAAACACAAAATACATGCATGTGTGTGTACACACATGTATAAAATTACACACACAAAACTACAAATACAACCCCCCCCCCACACACACACACACACACACAAACATACACAATCAATGGTTGGGTTTTAGATGTACCACACATGTAATATTGCCTGTGGCAAGCTATTAATAAAGTATACATATAAAAAAATAAATATTTTAGGTCCTCAGCTTAACACTACTAGAATATGTTTCAACACTAGAGAAGTAGAAGAGATTCTAACAAAAATATTTTTGATCTTCAGAGTTCATTCTACACAAGTTAAAGTAGGACAACTAAGTGAGGACATTGCTTCTGGAAGCTAATTCCTTGAATCAGTGTGGCTGAATTCAGTATTGACAAATGTCACAGTGAAAGAGGAGTAACTGGACATTTGCATTTCTATAACTACTACGAAAGTCAGTGACCTTACAGTTACAATTTTTCTAAACATTAAGACTAGGAACAGAGTTAAGGTTAGGGTTGTATGTTGCATGGTTCAGAATAAGGGTTCAATTTTGACTTCTTTTCCGCATTTTTAGCCAGTGTTTTTTTTTTTTTTGTTTGTTTTTTAACAATGTTGGTAAGTTTTACTTATGTGACCTTGATTAAATACTACTTACAGTTTCAAAGTACTATGATGTACAAAGCATCTGCCACCATGGCTGGCAAACACAAATTTTCAATTTCCTCGTATTATTATTAAGCTACATATGGTTCATGTAAATTCCTTCCCAGTGTACAGCAAACCAAGTAAAATAAATATACAATCTTCCCCTCATAATATACAGATGTGTTTTTTATCATTATTATTAAGTCACCTATTCCTGGACAGTTATGGATGTTTGTACACACATGAAAAAGAGTGAAAATGCACCGCAATGCAATATATATGAAACAAACAGAATATATAACAGTGTTTAATCAGTTACAGGAACCAATTCTCATAAAAGCAAACTGCATACAAAAAAATTGTAATATCTTCTTTCAATCAGTGCTTATTAAAATAAGAGGAAACATAACATCTTTCAGGAATTTTACCACATTTAGACCAATCAGTAATATAAGTTCTTCTTTGGTACTTAACTTAATAGTTGTCAAAGAAAAAATACCAGTTAACACTAAATAGAACATTCACAAGGGGGACCATCCTTATGGTTATATAGACAATTGATTTTCCACAGATATTCTGCTCCCAGACTGTTTTGACATGCATATTGCCAGAGAAAATAACATGGGTCTGTCATAAGTAACATAAAACTTACACAAAGAAATAAAACAGGCACATTTAGCCAACATTAAAAAGTGCAAATTGATTAATCATGAACTGAATGTAGAATGCATTTACTTTTCATGTGGTCATTTTTTGTCTGCCTTACCAATGTTTTTTGTTCTTGTAGAAGTCATTAGTGATATTGGGATTTGAGAAACTACACTAATGCTCATGATCTGAGAGAGATTTTGTTTTCCCCTTATCATATGGAATAAATGGAAAATTATTGGCAGCCACAATTCTAAGTAGATTAACAACTGCATATTTTCTGGGAAAGTCAATTCTGTAGTGGATCCAGTGCAGTTTCCCAAAAAAGTTTAATAATTCAAGGACGATGAGGTTATCACATTTACATAATGGTTACAGGCCAAAAAATAAACTTTATATTCAAAACAGGTAATGTAATTTAATTTTAATGTTTTTTTTTTCCCTAGCTCTTCCCCTATACTTTGCTATTAAAGACTTTGAACTATAGCAGGTCTAATGCTGTTTCCACACGATTAATAATTCAAGAAATTTACATAACAGTTCTAGGCCAAACAAAAACTGAAAATAAACTGTATATTCGAACAGTGTTTTGCAATCTCTTTTTAATGTTTTCCCTGATTTCTCCTTACATGTTGCCATTAAAAGACCACTACTGGGCAAATGATGAAAATAGTTTTTGTTTACCTTGCTATGGCTTAATGCACTTCCCAAAGCTGTCTGCAGCAAAAAAGTACACATTCCTAATTTTATTTTTTTATCCATCCCTGCCCTCATGGGGGCCGATATTCTAATTCCTTTGGAAAATGTAATCTGTCCCATAATGCACTAAGAGGGCAAAAATTGTGAGAATAAGTAACCCCCACCATTTGTTGTCAGACTACACTACCATGTACTTAGAATGAACACCTGAGAAAAAAAAAGTACAGTTTTGTACCTACCATAAATGTAGATGTTCGAAGATCCACATTGCTGCAGTCCTTACATATGGGTAGTCCGCTGTCCTCGGTCGGCCCGAATACCAAAGTATTAGGCTGACGTCGGTCAAGGCGCTTAAAACTGACATCAGGACGTCAGGGTACAAAAGCACATGACCGACGTCATATCCTCAGTCTTTTCTTGCCCCAGATGTCAGAAGGCCCTAACAAGAAAGGCCAAAGCCAAAAAACAGCAAAAAATAACCAACCACCCCTGCACTAACCATATTTACAAAATGTACAACCCAAACCATACCACCACCTCTAACTACAGAGGGGAAGGAGGGAGGGTAAATTGGACTGCAGCAATGTGGATCTTCGAACATCTACATTTATGGTAGGTACAAAACTGTACTATGTTCTTCATCTCACATTGCTGCAGTCCTTACATATGGGTAGAATCCCAAAGCAGAGGTAAGGGAGGATGGCAAAACTATAAAGCATTAGGGGCTGCCAAAATGCCCTGTAAAATTGCAGTGGCAAATCCAGCCCTAGATTCAGAGTAAAGTGGAAGGTGGTAATGCTTAGAGAAAGTATGCACTGAACTCCAAGTAGCTGCCTCCAAAATATCTTTAGTAGCCACCCCCCTTAAAAAAGCTGTAGAAGTGGCAGTAGCCCTAGTGGAATGAGGCCTAATCCCAGCTGGAATCTCCGTACCATGATGGGAATAACAGAAAGCAATACAAAAACCAATCCACTTAGAAATAGTTTGTTTTGAAACAGGTTTGCCCTGAGAACCCAAAGCAAAAGAAACAAACAACTGCTGAGACTGCCTGAACCCTTTAGTTCTGCTCAAATAATATCGCAACTGTCTGTGTATATCCAAAGTGTGCAAAATCCTCTCCCTTTATTTTGGGGTTTGCATAAAAGTAGGCAAATGAATAGTTTGGTTTAAAGCCACACTAGAAACCACTTTAGGCATAAAAGAAGGGTTAGTACGCAAAGACACCCTATCCTTGTGGAAAATTAAGAAAGGCTCAACCGCCATAAGGGCCTGTAATTCAGAAACCCTTCTCGCAGAGGTAATGGCCAACAAAAAGCAGTCTTCCATGATAAATATTTCAACTCTGCAGTTGCTGCAGGCTCAAAAGGTTGTAGAGTGAGTTTCTCCAACACAAAATTGAGATCCCAAGCAGGAGTAGGAGCTCTACGTGGGGCTCTTATATTCTTTGCCCCTCTAAGGAATTGCTTAAACAAAGGATGAGAAAATAATGGTGGGTCACAGTCATAGTGAGCAGAAATTGCTGCAGCATGAACCTTTATAGAGGAGAAGGACAAACCTTTGTCCAATAACTCAGTAAGGTATTGAAGAGCAACACTTAAAGTAGGTTTAGAAACATCAAAGTCCTTTGCTGTACTCCAAAATAAAAATCTCCTCCATTTATCTGTGTAAACTTTCCTTGTACTAGGCCTTCTGGCCTCCAAAATAACATTCAAAACTTGTTGTGGAAGCTGAGACCCTCCAGGGTTTAAAACAGAATATGCCAGGCTGTTAGATGTAGAGAGTGAAGTTTGACATTGAGTAAATGACTGTTCTCCTGAGACAGCAGGTGAGGAATCGAAGGCAAAGGCCATGGAGGCTCCTGCCAGACTTCTCAGTAATGGGTACCAGTGCTGTCGAGGCCAATCCGGAGCTATTAAAATCATGGTTGGCTTGTCCTGTCTGACCTTCAGGAGTACCTTTGGGAGGAGAGGCAGAGGTGGAAAGGCATACACATGAAGATTGCTCCAATTGAATGAGAGAGCATCCACTTTCCAAGCTGTGGGATGAAACCTTTTTGTGCAAAACTTTGGCAGCTGGTAATTTAGTGGAGAAGCGAACAGATCTATGTCTGGAGTTCCCCATAACACTGTCAATTTCTGAAATACATGAGGATCCAATTTCCACTCGTGGGGATCCATAATTTGTCTGCTTAACACATCTGCTAAGGAGTTCTGTGCTCCTGGCAGAAACCTTGCCTGAAGATTTAGCTGTAAACTGAGAGCAGTCTCCCACAAAATCATTGCTTGTCTGCATAGAGGATATGAATGCGTCCCCCCTTGCTTGTTGATGTACATGACAGTTGTGTTGTCTGTTTGAATCAACACCTGCCCTGGAAGAAGTAAATCCTTGAAAGCTATCAATGCAAATTGGACTGCTAACATCTCCTTCAAGTTGATATGTAAATGTTGAAGTCTGGCAGGCCACGTGTCTTGTACCCATTTTCCATTTAGATGAGCTCCCCAAGCTTTGTCTGAGGCATCTGTCGTTAGAATCTGACTCGCCTCTGGTCGGGTCACAGAGAGTCCCTTGTTTAGGTGACATTCCTGAGCCCACCACAAAAATTCCTTTTGAATGCAAGGTATTATCTGAATGACAGTGTCCATATCTTGGCAGTGCTGCGTCCATACATTTTTGAGATACCATTGTAGCTTCCTCATATGCAGTTTGGCATTGGGAAGTACCAGAATACAAGATGCCATGAACCCCAAGGCTTGAAGGACTGTCCTTGCAGTCAGCCTGGACTGATGAGACAAGTGGTGGAAGTAAAGAGAAAGATTCTTTTGTTTGTCCGGGGTCAAAAAGGCCATCTGGGATGCTGTATTCAGTCTCACACCCAGAAAGCACATGTCCTGAGAGGGTACTAGACTGGACGTTATTTCGTTCACAGAATACCCCAGGCATCTTAACACTGCCATCACATACTGTAAATGATGAAGAAGTTCGTCCTTTCCTTGGGCCAGAATCAGGCAATCGTTCAAATAAGGATAGATTTGTATTCCTCTTAGCCTGAAGAAAGCTACCACTGGAGCCAGAACCTTCGTGAACACTCTGGGCGCAGTAGATAAGCCAAAGGGCAATGCAGAGAACTGATAATGAAAAGTCCCAGCCCGAAAACGCAGATACTTCCTGCAACTGGGCCTGATAGGAACATGAAGGTAAGCCTCCTTGAGATCCAGAGTCACCATCCAGTGATCTTTGCCCAGCAGAGGTAAAAGCTGTTGTGACGTCAACATTTTGAACTTGGGAATGTCCAGATATGTGTTGAGGATAGATAAATCCAAAATCGGTCTCCACGTGTCCCCTTTCTTTGGTACTAGAAACAGGCGAGAATAAAATCCTAGGCCCACTTCTGGCAGAGGGACCGGTTGTATGGCCCCTATTTGAAGTAGTAGAGAAATTTGTTTGTGAGCCTCTAGTCTTTGCTGAGGAGGAACGTCTGGCATGCCTTTGAAAGGAGGCAAGGTATGGAAATAAAACTTGTAACCTTGGTGTATGATATCCAATACCCATTTGTCTTGGGTAATCAAAATCCAATTTTCCTTGAAGAGTGCCAACCTTCCTCCCAAAGGCGCTGCCAGGCAAGAAGGATCTGGCAGCTGAAAACGTAGGTCATTGGGCCTATTTACGAAAGGACTGGCCCCTGCCCTCACCCGAAGATTGTGCAGGTGAACTCCCTGTTCTAGGTCTGAAAGAACTCTGAGCTCTGCCCCTACCACGTCTAGATCTACCCCTAGCCTGAGAATCATAAGAAGGATACGTCCACCCCTTAGCAGGCCAATTCCTACTAAACTTCGGAGGCTGAACTTGCAAAAAATCTTTAACAGCCTGCATAGACTTAGCCTTGTCTTCCATTTTCTTCAAGACTGACTCCACAGGTGAACCAAACAACACATCAGACTGCAAAGGAGCATCCAAAATCCTTGTCTTAACATGGTCAGATAAATTCTGATCCTTCAGCCAGGCGTGCCTGCGAAGAACTGAACCAGTGGCAGCCACCCTAGACGAGGCCTGCACAGCATCAAAGCCACATTGTAAAGAATGCTTACCCACCTGTTCAGAGACATGCACCAAATCTTGTAATTCTTTACACTCAATGCCTTCCGCCAGAGCATCCACCTTAGACTTCAATTGAGAAAGAAGAAAGTTTTGATATTTCAACATATGAAACTGGCAATTCAAAGCCCTCATAGCTAAGGTAGAAGATGTATAGACCTTCTTTCCCCATCTATCCAAAGCTCTGGCCTCTTTATCTAGAGGAACTGGATTTTTTACAACAGAGGCCTTGACACCCTTAGGTCCCTGACTAATAGTTTCTGGGTCCGCCCTAGGACTCTTATAAAGATATTTATGAGCCTCAGGCACCCTGTAATACCTATCCGGTTTAACAGGCGCAGGAGGCAGAGAATCAGGATTAAGTGAAGCCTCTGAAAACACATCTTCCACAACATCCAGAACAGGGGGTATAGCTAAGGGCCTATGTTGAGGTAAAAGCAAAAATTCCCTAAGCCTTTTCCGTGAGTCAGAGAAGTCCTGACCTTCCCACTTAAAATGTTCCCTCATAGAATGAAGTGTCTCTGAAAAAGAAAAATCCTCTGGAGGAGAAGCAGAAGGAGTGGAATCATCTGCATCAGAATCAGAATAAGGAGAGTACTCCTGCAAGTCTTCAGTCGAAGACTCTGAAACATCCGAAGCCTGCTCAAAACTTCCCAACTCTGGCTCCACCCTAGGCCTCTTATCAGGAGGAGGCAAAGAACCTCTAATCAGAGTAATCAAATCTTCTGCCATTTTAAGCATGTGCTTCTTAGGCACAGACCCTGCTGAACTAGGAGTGACACCAACAAAAGCTAAACCTGGCCTGCCTCTGGGAGAAGCCTTGGAAACAGAAGGAGAGGGCCTAACCACCCTAGGAAGGGAGGGGAGTACAGTAACCTGAGAAGCCCCTTCAGCCTGACCTGCCTCTTGAGAGGCCACATCCTGCAAAATCAAAGTCTCCCCCTGAGACTCCAGAGAAGTCTCCGTCGGAACCACCGGTTCCACTGAAGCCTCTAAAGAACCGGCGTCCAGAACGGACGACTTATCTTGCCTGGGTTTAACTGTTTTGTCTTTGCGCTTCTTCGTAGAAGTGGGCGCCGGAGAATCCGACGGCATATTATAATTGCACCGCTTACCGAAGACCAGTCTAGCACAATCTAACCTTCGCTTAATAGTGCGCTTATTGAACCTAGCACAAAAGCGACACCCGACTACGTCGTGCTCAGGCCCCAAACAAGGAATGCACAAAGAATGATAATCCCTATGCGGTATCTGTTTCCCACAAGAAATACAGTTATTCACTTTTTCTGACATCCGGTAATACACTGAGGCAAGAAAAAACCAAAATATTCCCCAACGGGGTACTTAGCCAACTTGGATTCGGCCTGAAACTCCGAACTCGAAAAATTTCAGAACGCCGAACGGCACTTGCAACGCTGCTTCTGCATCGGACCATGCGGCAAAAAAGACTGAGGATATGACGTCGGTCATGCGCTTTTGTACCCTGACGTCCTGATGTCAGTTTTAAGCGCCTTGACCGACGTCAGCCTAATACTTTGGTATTCGGGCCGACCGAGGACAGCGGACTACCCATATGTAAGGACTGCAGCAATGTGAGATGAAGAACATCTGCCCAAGTTTGACCATCTGTAAATCATGTATCATTGACTGGTCTGCAATGAGTTTTACAAATGTTGCTCCTAATAATGTACTACTCATTTCTCTAAAAGAAGATTGCAAAAGTGTCAACAAATTATAGAGATAGAAAAAGACATAAGAGCAGTTTTGCAAGTTTCAGTTCCTGGCCAAGTTACTCCTTTCATCCTTCCTCCTTCAGTGAGCTAAAGTCTCACATTTCCAATTTGGCTATATTCGACTAATTTGTCAACTTTGCATGACAACAGACATCAAACAAATCACAGTCTGGTGTGCCACTAAATCTGTTCCTTTGTATGTCTCTACACTTCTGAATAGCATTTCCCAGGAATTATTTCTTTAAAAAAAGCACACACAGGAATCCTGAGTTTAGGCCAATTTACCCATTCTAGTTCTTTAAATGTGCACAGTAAAATATTCCATTTGAATTGCATTCTGGCTGCTCATGTGATTATCTTCACATAGTTATTTTTTTATAGCACAACCTGAACTATGGTACTTCATGCCAAGCTTTACATAACAATGAAACACTTCTTGGTTTCTTCTTAACAATGACCTCCCAAGCCAATGATGTGACCCAGTACTTTCTGTTACAACTGCTGTATGTAGTTTGCGTTAGTTGTATACTTGTAGCTTCTCTCTCTCTCAACCTCTCAACAACAGACTCATGGAAAAAGCTTCTAAATCAGATACTTTTTAAAATAGCAATACTATTTACTCACTAATCTCGCAAAATAAAACTGCATGAATTAGCATTCATTTTCTGAAGAAAAGGTTTTTAATTGCCATGAATATCATTATTTGTTCATGAGAATCCAACACATTTATCAAAAAAACATTATGGAATGTAGTATGTCAGAACAAAGGTACAAGCCAAAATTAGGCACACTTGTGGGGTACACTGATAAGCAAACCAATGCTCCTACTCATTTGTTCTTCACTGCAACTACCCCAAATCAGACAGGCATGTACATAATTCATAACACACACGTGCACTGAAACAATACCAGTTGCTGTAGCATAATCATAGCCGGCCTTAGGCATAGGCCAACTAGGCGGCCGCCTAGGGCGCCGCTCTAGCAGGGGCGCTTTTTCAGTATTTATTTGGTCTAGGTAGACCAGGATGGGGGCACCGGGTGGTGTGGTGGGGGGTGCTGTGGAGCCCTTTTGCCTAGGGCACCAGTTGACCTAAGGCCACTCCTGAGCATAATACCATACTCCAAAAACAGGGACGAACACTGGACAATGTATATGCCTCAATCAAGCAATGATGAAATCATTAGGGACTACAATGAGCACAATTTTACTCACTCTCTCCATTTCACAATACATATCATTAACACCACACTTACAAAGGTGTACCTCCAATCTCTAAATTCATGCAGCCACCCGCACCCATACAACATACCAGTCAACTTGAGGCATTTCCCAGCACTCTGCAAAACACTGCTGTAATGGCTTTAGGAAATAAATATGACTGATGGATCTCGGCTTAGGACTCCCATCCCTACCTACTGGGGCCAGTTCACTGCACTTACACAAGTGTCCCCCTCAGCAGGACAGCAAACAGGTGTCAGTACAGATTGGCTCCACGGATCTTTTACACCACACACACACAAACACACACATAAAACAATGATACACAGTTAACGTGGGGAAATCGGTTTGTTCAATGTCATGACAATGGTCTTATGACACTTGCTACCAATCACCTTGCAATACTTGTCAGGCTACAACTGCAAATCTTGCAGTCACTTTGACTAGCAGACACACATGTATGCACATTACATGTGTTGAACAGTGGGGATTTGACTCCCTCTCCCCAAAACAGTGTTGTAATGGCTAACAGGTGCAAAACTATTGGCACATATCAAACTCAGGACACCCAATGGATATTACTGTAAGCCCAATGTACTGACACCACTACCCTCAAGTAAAGCTTCTAACAATTGTTAACCCTTTATTCCACAGTTCTGTTACTCCACATATGCAATAATTGCATACATACACGGGTGTGGAGGCTTACAGTTTGTCATGTAAGGAGAGGTATTTTTGGATATGCATACTCGTTTTGGGGCATGGCATACCCACAATATAGACACCACATATAAACTAATTTTTGCACAACATAATACATTGTAAAAAATAACACTTAAGAATATATGTTGTCACATGTCCCTTCCTCAACTTTCCTGATGTGAGAGTATAGTGTCACGATGACTTGTTCTTTAAAGGAGGGAATCTGGCCATAATGTATGCTTGTGCTACAATGTACTTGTGCTACAATGTATGAAAGTTTCCAATTTATGTTGCTTAGGGTTACATGAAC
This sequence comes from Protopterus annectens, assembly GCF_019279795.1. Taxonomy (NCBI): domain Eukaryota; kingdom Metazoa; phylum Chordata; order Ceratodontiformes; family Protopteridae; genus Protopterus; species Protopterus annectens. The sequence continues at coordinate 393,005,779 of NC_056734.1, read as the reverse complement.
CAGTACTTACTTGTCAATGTTATTTCCAATGATGCGTTGACAGTACTTGTGAAATTACAAGACAATCAATGTCGCAGAACAGACACCCTGAAAATGTATATTACATTATTTTATTTTTTATTTATTTTACATTTGTTGATCTGTTGTTGCTGGTCTAGCTGGATATATTTACATTTTCAGTAGAGGCCCAGGGAGAAAAGCTCCACAAATAAACCACACCAAACATATTATTACAAAATTCAAGAAGGGTATTAACAATATAAATTATGGTAGGCTATGAGACACAGATTGAGTTTGCAATTAAAGTATGGGACGACTAAGAGACACATTATATTAACACATAATACATAGGCAGACATTTTTAAAGTCAGAATATGTGGGGATAGCACCAAGACATTGTTAGGCAAGATTTACAACCTTGGTTACTGTAGTGTAATCCTGCCAGTCTATTTCCTAAGGGTTAGTCAGTAAAGGGAGAGAAGGAGGAAATGTAAAGACTTGACAGGAATACTGCCTTCCGGATACATAAGAGGCTGTATTTTGAATAATTATAAACGAGCCACAGATAGCTTAAAGGACTTACAACATTCAGAGGAGTATACAGCATAGAGGGGAGGACAGTAGCTAGTTAAGAGAAACTGCATAGTATTAGTCTGGGTAACAGCAAGGGCAAAGTCAGTTAGTTTTAAGGTGTTTTTTAAGTCTTTGTTTAAAGAGTGGAAGGGAGGGGAGTGAGGTTAGGTCAGATGGCAGGAGGTTCCATTGTTTTCCTGCGGTATTGGAGAACAGTGAGTCACCAGCCACGTTACTTGACTTGGTGGTGCTAGCTAAGAGTTTATTGGAGGAGCGTAAAGAATTAAGATTTCTATAGGGTACTATAAGGTTGTTGAGTATTGGTGTGTTGTTGGGTTGGTAAAAGATCTTATGAACAATGGTAAGTTGAGAAAGTATCAGGATGTTTTTTAGTTCGAGCCAGTCTAGCTGATGAAGGTTAAGACAGTGGTGAGTTCTGTATGGGTTTCCAGTGGCAAATCTAGCAATACTGTTATAGGAGTTGGCTAGCTTAGCAAGATTACTTTTTTTTATTAGTGTATATAGGTGCAGCATATAGAAGAATTGAAATTAGGTGGGAGTGGGCAATGGTAGTTCTGGCTGTGGGAGTTAAGAATGGTTTTATCCTGTAAAGGGAACCCAGTTTTTTATTAACAGATTTAATAGTATTATTGATGTGAATATCAAAGGTAAGGTTATTATCAATTGTGACTCCTAATAGCTTGGTGGAAGAGTCGGGGGATATCATAGTGCCATTATTGGATTGGATGGAGAAGTTTAAGGGTGAGGACTTGGTATTAGTTGTAAACAGTAGTAGCTTGGTCTTTTTGGCATTCAGAAGAAGGCACCATTTCAAGAACCAAGCCTCTACTGTGCTGAAAGCTGTCTGGGTTAAAGATTGGAGTTCAAATATAGAGTTGGCAGAGCAATGATTGTAGAGTCGTCAGCATATTGCATACAGGTGGCTTGTGGAATAACTATTTGTAGGTCATTTATGAATACGGAAAAAAGGAGAGGACCAAGAATAGAGCCTTGAGGGACACCAATGGAAATAGGTAGGAGAGATGATAGTTGATTCTCCCAAAGAACTGCTTGCTGTCTATTACTAAGGTAAGCTCTAAACCAGAGAATTGCTTTTTCATCTAGAGACAGGGATGACAGAGTGTTTAGGATTAAGGAGTGGTTAACCATATCAAAGGCTTTAGACAGGTCAATGAAGAGTGCTAATGAGAGGGTGTTGTTATTACGGTTGTTATTGATGGCATTGGTGAAGGATAGGAGAGCTGAAGTGGTACTATGAAAAGGCCTGAAACCGTGCTGACAGTTTGCAAGAATGTTATGTTGAATTAAGTAGTTCATTAGCTGATGGTGAATACATTTTTCCATAACCTTGGCTAGAGGAGAGAGCAGAGCTATAGGCCTGTAGTTAGAGTAGTCATTAGAGTTGCCTCCTTTGTGTAATGGAATAATGTGGGAGATTTGGAATGGTTCCTTCAATAATGGTATGGTTTATCAGAATAGATATAGGATAAGCAACTACTTTAGCTGAAAGTTGTAGATATTCAGATGGTAACTGATCGGCAGAAGGGGTACTAGACTTAAGTTTGTGGATGAGTTTTTGGATGTATGATGTAGATATAGGTTGTAGTTGGAATGGTGGCCGAGAATCAGGTGGGGAGTTAGGTAGACCAGAGTTGTCTGAGGCTAGTTGAGTAGCAGGAGTTTGTATGGTGTTTGTGAAGATGATGTTAAAGGCATTGGCAGTTTGTTGGCTGGTATTGTTTTCAGACCCTAGAGGGGAAGGTGTACTAGAGTGGCCAGGATGAAGGAGGTTATTTAAGGTTGCCCAGAATTTATGTGGATTATTGAGGTGGGATTGCTGTAGATTACAATAGTAGTTTTTTTTATCAGAAAGAATAGCTTTTTTGTTGCATTTCTTAACTGTCTAAATGTTTGTTCTTCTGAGACCTTTCTAGTTGCTCTCCACTTAGCCCAGGATTTATTTCTAAGTAATAACATTTGTCTGGTATCTTTAGAGGGCCGAGGGCAGGTTTGGATTCTAATAGAACGTTTAGGTGCATGCCTGTCAAGGATTGTTAAGAATTTGTTATTGAAATATGTAACCGCGTCTTCAAGAGGGAGGGTTTTTCTTGTTTTTTTTTTTAACCATTCTGCTTTTCTGCCACATTCTAGAAAGTATACCCCCCCCCTGTGATCGCATCATAATGTTACTAGGCATGCTGATATCTGTGCCACATAAAGTATAGATTGCATCGGGAATACACCCCTATATAACAAACGTTGAAAGATGACTTTCACAACTGTAAAAAACACAGTTTTACTTTTTGGGAAGCTGATAAAAATATACAGAAATGCACAACATATATATTTGTGTGTATATCTACCAGAATTGACATATGCACCAACACAACAAATGTGTGTGTGTGTGTATATCTATTCATATATATGTGTGTGTGTGTGTGTATTCATATATGTGTGTGTGTGTGTGTGTCTATTCGTGTGTGTGTGACTATTCATATATATATATATATATGTGTGTGTGTGTGTGTGTGTGTGTGTGTGTGTGTGTGTGACGATTCATATATATGTGTGTGTGTCTATACATATACATGTGTGTCTATACATATACATGTGTCTATACATATACATGTGTGTGTCTCTCTATACATGTGTGTGTATTTATACATGTGTGCGTGTCTATACATACGTGTGTGTGTCTATATACATATATATGTATGTGTGTGTGTGTGTCTATACATTTGTGTGTGCCTACACACACACACACACACACACACACACACACACACACACACACAGTGTGTGTGTGTGTGTCTATTCATATAGGTGTGTGTGTCTATTCATATAGGTGTGTGTCTATACATATATATGTGTGTGTCTATATGGGTTCACTACGTAAGACCGAAAACCCACAAGAACGAAGCCCGTAATCCCAAGACCAAATACCCGAAATATCAGAAGACCGAAGGACAACAAGGGCGAAATTCAAAATCGCGAACTAACACACATACAGTAGACACATACACACAGTGTCCCCCAAAATCCAAAAAAATAATCCTACACTGTAGTTAAGAAGGGGGGCAAGCCCCCCTGCACCCCCACTTTAATATTCTAATTCCGAGATCGCACACACACAAGGCAAACTCACACCCACACATTACAGTCACTCACACATATACACCACAGTCACAACACACACTAACACACACTAAAACCCCTCACAAACACACACACAGATACTTACCTGAACCGCAACACCAGAAGTGCTAACTCAATATCCCTTAACATCGGGATTTTGAATTTCAAGCGTTTCGTCTTTCGGTAATGTGGGGTATCGGGCTTCTGGTCTCGGTAATTTCGGCGTTGGGATTCTGAGCATTCGATATCTTGTAGGAGACCCTTCTATATGTGTGTGTCATATATATATATATATATATATATATATATATATATTGTGTGTGTGTGTCTATACATACGTGTATATGTCTACACATGTGTGTGTCAATACATGTGTGTGTATGTGTGTGTCAATACATGTGTGTGTATGTGTGTGTCTATACATATATGTGCGTGTGTGTCTATACATATATGTGTGTGTGGCTATATATATGTGTGTGTGTGTGGCTATATATATGTGTGTGTGTGGCTATATATATATGTGT
>NC_056734.1:392976526-392994026 GCF_019279795.1 Protopterus annectens | reverse complement strand
TCTATACATGTGTGTGTGTCTATACATGTGTGTGTCTATAAATATATATATGTGTGTGTGTGTGTATGTCTATAAAATATGTGTGTGTTTGTGTGTGTCTATAAATATATGTGCGTGTGTTTGTGTGTGTGTGTCTATGCATATATATCTGTGTGTGTCTATACATATACGTGTGTGTATGTCTATACATATACATGCGTGTCTATATACACACACACATATATATGTGTGTCTATACATACATATATATAAACATATATGTGTGTATCTATACATATATGTGTGTGTGTATACATATATGTGTCTATGCATGTGTGTGCTTGTGTGTGTCTATACATATATATGTGCACGTGTGTGCATCTACACATATACATATATGTGTGTGATTGTGTGTTTATACATATATGTGTGTGTGTGTCTATGCATATACGTATGTGTCTATACATGTGTGTGTCTATACATGTGTGTTTGTCTATACATGTGTGTTTGTCTATACATGTGTGTTTGTCTATACATGTGTGTGCGTGTCTATACATATGTGTGTGTGTGCATGTTTATACATATTATGTGTTTGTATCTACACATATATATGTGTGTGTCTTTACATATATCTGTGTGTGTGTGTCTATGCATATACATATGCGTCTATACATGTGTGTGTCTATACATGTGTGTTTGTCTATACATGTCTGTGCGTGTCTATACATATATGTGTTTGTGTATCTATACATGTGTGTGTGTGTGTCTATACATATATGTGTGTGTGTCTATACATATATGTGTGTGTGTCTATACATAAGCGTGTGTGTGCGTGTACTCATTTATTAATCAGTGCTTTGTGTATGACCCTGTCAAATGCTGAAGTTAAGTCTGTATAAATTACATTTTTCATTCATTATATCCTTGAATTTCTGAGTCACATATTTTCTTTGCCAACGGTTATAAATATAATGCTAATAAAGGGAAAGAGGTCACCCCTGCATGGTTCCTCTGTTCAGACAACTTATCACAAAAGAACCATTCTACTTTAATTTCTGCCTCCGATCCCTCTTATTTATAACATGTTAATGAAAACCTGCCCTGTTCATTATTATTACTGATGAGATATGACAAAAAACAGACAAGCAAATCTATAACAGTATTAAAGAGGGACACAAAAACAAACATACAGATCCAAACTACTAGGATGAAGACTGAAATACATACTGTTTTCCTAGCAGGCATAATAATGATGATCATGGTGCAAACTGTTAACTAAGAACTTGACATCTGCACAGAGATCGTCCACAACTAGTGCCAACATTTCTTGTGTTCATCCAGTGGTCGTTAGTATACACACAGGGGTTTCATAGCACGTTAAAGACATCAGTTGTTAAATCTGCATGGCTGAAGTAAGTGTACCAGAGACGTCTGAATAAAGTATGCCAACTCAAAGTCATTAAAGAAAAAACATCACTTTCATCACCAGTTACCACATCCATCACAACATCATTGAATATGCAAAATTTAATTCCTTGAAGAATCTCACAACAACAGAATATAAACTGCACATATCATCTGTAGTACTCAACTTACTACATCTTTCACACAATGTGGAAGTCAAAACTGTGATAGACAGTAATTTCCAAAGTACTACAGGACATGGATAGCTCTCAGGGCAACCTTTCCAGGAATGTGTGCTCCTAAAATTGTCTGTGTTTGTATGCAAATTCAACATGTAGTCACTTTATACAAGGACTGCTGATGAGACACCACCTGTAAAGTCAGGAGACAAGCCTATCAATTACAGGCACTTCATTCTACCCCTTGCGGATGTCACAGGCATGCAAAATGGCAATATCACAATTAAAAAAAAGTTATCATCCACAATGGATGACATTACTACCACTTGCTCCTTTCCCCCTAAGTAGGAACAAATGTAATAAATACATCTTGCCTGTAAGGGAATGACTTAATAAATTAAACCTAGTGGGAGGTTTGATGGTCAATTACATCTCGTAGTTAAAAAGGAAAAATAAAAGGATTCCAGAGCACTGGTTTGCTGTTTTTTTTTTCTTCCTCTCATTTGTATTATTGTACTTGGACATCTAAAATGAGAATAAGCTACTATGCAACAGAGCTTGAATGAGAATTAGTCCAACTACTTCTACTTCACAACGATTTATTTAAATTAAAAAAATCACTATGTTTTATAGTTATTACTTTGATGTGACGAAACAATTGCCAATTTTCATACAGGCTTCATATGAAACATTTTCTTGGTTCCACAACTGATTATTTTTAGTTGCACCACTTTAAAACATAAATTTCAAATAATTTCACTTTAAAATGCATACCCCTTATTAGTTTACATTTTTACAATATCCCTTGTATGGCTAGAGCAAGTGGCATTAACAGAACTCCACTCTATAACCAAGGCCAGCAGACCCAATGCACTACCAACTGTTTCCCAAAGCAAATGATGATGCTGTGTTTATCTTTGGCTGACAAAACTAGGGTAACATACATTTTTCAGAATAAAAAGTAATTGCATACCATTCAGGTCCATTATTCTACACATCAAACCATCTATTTACACCAACACAACTACTACTTAGATTTGCTATCCACGGTTCCTCAGCTCAGAACATCGATATCTATTGTGTATTACTGCACTGCCAGCCAGTTTACAATCAATGCTAAATTATAAAATCCCCTACACTTTATGTAATTTCTCCATCTTAGGGAAATATACACCTCAGGGTGTTCTGAAATCCAGAAATAATCAGGGATACATTCAAACTTTTAACTTGAGACATTAGCAGAATAACAGAATGTAAACTAATGCACATTTTCTGAAATCACAAAAGTGTAAAACTCGAATTACTAAGTGCAATTCATCACATTTTCCCCCCAGTTACCAGTTATAAGAAGCATTAAGAAGGACAGAGCTAAAATTTGAGTCAAATTTAGGGACAGTTGATAGTTATGCTTACATTACTTGTTTTAGAACGTTGTTTTGCATATAAACAGTTTGAATTCACTATAGTCGTAAGCGGGTCGTGAATGTAAATGGTTAATTGGAACTATTCACTTATTCACGTATCAAATCGCAAAACTACTTCCCTGGGGGTGGACTCCAAAAGACTGCATCCACGATTAGCAGCCAGTACCAGTCCTACAGTCAGTATTGAGAATTTAAAAAGAAGCCAAGTTTTACACAGTGACATATGTTGGGGATACCCCCACCCACTTTTCCCGTCACAGTGGCGAAACAATAATAAATTGTCTGACAGCATGTAATACACTGAAGACACAAAATTACTGAGCATATACCATATCAGACGATAGTACATTAGGAACTTAAAAATGTACTTCAGGAATAGCAAGCGCCCAAACTAAAGGCCTCTCTCCAGACAGGAATATGCACAACCAATCGCCGAACGATTCAACCACACTAACACTCTAACTTTGTATATAAGTATAAATCCAAACTCTATAGTATTGCTTTAAGGACGTATGTGTTTTTATCTGTATGTTAAAAACGTCAGGACTGGTGGTGATGCACACTTCCACAACCTCTCGATTGAATGTTCCCTTCCGGCTGTTCCCTACACTGTTCACTTCCATTGTAATACCACACCGCGCACTCGTGAAAAGGGCCACAATTGTTAAGGCGAGGCCATTCGTGCTCATCCTTCTGGCACATACACGCAACTCAACAAAATATATTTCTCTCATGCTGTGCACTGAGAACGCTCCGGATGGTTTCTCTTACCTTTATCCTCTTGCCTTACTTTGACTACTTGTCCAAGGTTTTTTAAGTCAATCCAGGAGTAAAAAAAAAGTGAAACTTCTTTTCCCTGGAGCACTTTAGCAGCCGGGCGGTGACGTCATGCGCTCCGATTTTCAGACTTTATAATATTTTCCTTTTGAAGTGGGGAGGAAGGAATACAAGTTAAAGTGGGGAAAATCTAATGTCTTAGGATACTTTCTTTAGTATACAGAGTCAACCCGTTACATATTTTAGGCTGTTGAATTGTGTTTATTGTTTCTATAAGCATTCCAGCTGTTCCTTTCCACAACTTCGGTAACCTGGCTCTTATTGTTAAATTATTTTGCCTGTACATTTTAGCATTGGTACATTAGGTTGTTTAAAAGTTTTGCACTGACATTTTTAGTTTTGCTAGTTTGATCAGATCTCTGTGTCATAGTAAGTTTTCCAGTAGGGTTGCTGTTTGTTCAGATGCCCAAAGTGGGACATTTATTGCAATGTGTGATTTTGTAGGACACATATCTTTAAACAGGGGACCCCACGGGATTTTTTGCAGGGGGCTTCAAACCCTGAGCCCCCCACACACAACCATTCTAGTGTCCCATTTCTTGGCTATTTCTCTCCATTTGCTATAAACAGTGTTCAAAACTCTCGGTGTGCATACTATTTTATGATTTATTTCTACAATTAATACAGATATCTGGATTTAATTTACAACTTTTATTTCAAATTGTATACCACAAACACTGATAGATGTTTACTAAACAAAACAATAGTCTTACAGTGAAAACAGACATAGCATTAAAACTTCTCTACCTTTGAAATTCACATTCACTGAAACAGCATTGAAACCCACATTTAAAGAAAATGCATCTGGCCAGTGGCAGGTTAAATTTACCTTTGGGCTGTTTTTAAATCATAGGCCTCTTGCACACATTTTTAGGACCTTGTATTTTATGTTTTTGTATACTCTATATTCCATACTTTACTTATGTTATATTCTGTTAACTGCTTTTTGAGCTTTTCTCCCTGGGCCTGCTCTGAAAATAGACTGCTTAGCCCAGTGGACTTCCCCAGTCACCAAACTGGAAATGTTGTTGTGTCTTTCAGCTTTTCCCAGTTAGGGGTCGCCACAGCGGAACTCCAGTCCGCTAATGATTGGTAGTTGATTTTTATGTGCTGAGTTACCAGCCCTGATGCACAACTTTCAACGAAGGTGCACCCATTCATGCATGTCTCCACACAGAAGATGCTCTAGCTGAGAATCGAACCGGACAGTGTCTTACTTTGAGGCAACAATGCTACCGCAGCACCACCACTGCAGGTCTAGGTCACCTAACTGGAAATAAATAAAATAAATAATATATAACTGAATTATATCCCTTGTATTAATTATAATATGTAATTGAATTATATCCATTGTATAATACAGCACCACTTGTTAGAGTGTGTTTTAAATTCATAGTTTTGAACATTTTTCCAGTAAGCAATGAAACAAAACGTATGAACCAATAATGACAAACTGCCCAGTTCAGAACATTTCAACCATAAAAGGCCACTCAGACTTCTGTCATTACAATCCACCAATATCAGTCAATATACACAATCTCTGCAGAAGTAAAAGTCATCTGTATAATTCCACATTAAAGAGATCTGAAACTAATGAAGAGGTTGTCACTAGAAAACTTTATATTTCAGTGTTTCATCTACAAATTCGGTGCCTGCTCCCCTTAAAGAATAAATTGGCTATGTTACATTAAAAGAATGGTAAGCTGGTATATTGCAATAGGGAATGGGTGGCAAGCTGAAAAACAGGTTCATAGTTACTGGGCAACTCATCCAATGGAGGATGTACTCAGGACTGCAGCAGCCCACCCCCTTGAAATACAAATCTACATGCTGTGGGAGGAGAACCTACATCCCTTTACATCAAGATGCAAATATGCTACCTGCTGTGCTACTAACTCTGCTTTAAAATTCTATAACACAATACTGATACTATTGCTAAACAAAACAGTTTCACATTTTAAGCAGACTTAGTGTGAGCAGCAGTAAACTTCTCTTCCCTTGAAGTTCACAATTCCTTGAAAATGCACATGAAAATAAATTCCACTTGCTAATGCTAACTAGGGCATTTCACTCTCTCTCACGCACATGCACACACACCTCAACCTCTTAGTGCAAGCAATCTGGACAAAGCCTAAAATAAATAGGAACAGATTATAAAATAATGATGCTTTAGTTGGAAAGGCCTGGTGTCTGGCTGGTGTGTGATTCTGAAACAATCTGGAAATATATTGCTGATTGCTAAGTATATTTCTTGGCATTTTAACCTTTCAGAGTTCTGCATTGTCTTAATTTTGCCTGACTGAATTGTTTATATATTTTCCTGGCATTGTTTTCTGTTTCTCATCTGTCCTGAAACTGTCCCCCCTCCCATTCTTGTGATGTTGTTATAGTTGGTGGCTTTGTGGTTGCCCACCCCTACTGTAAATTTGATCTGGGACACCCCTCCCTGTCTGGTGTTCACTCTACTTAATACAGAGAGAACATATGAGAAGGCCAACCCACTTAGGTTCTTAACTTTGAATTTTTCTGAATTTTTCTTCTGCTCCTTCTTCCTCTCTCCTTGCACTTTACTTAAAATAATTGCACTTTATTTTGCTTTTGCATCTTCTTAAAAGCACTCAATTGTATTTATTTTGCTCCATTTATTACTGCTTGATAGTAGCCTGATTAAATTGTAACTGTTATTCTAAGCCTTTTGGTTTAAGCACTTGGGCTCCAGACCAGTTGTTTTACATTAAGAAGGTTTGTGGTCTGCAGTGTTGTGGCAGGACAGGTAGCTTACATCCTTCTAAGTTGGGAATTGCTGATTGAAGGCTCAGTGTCTGTTATTCTAAAAGTGTATTAGTTCTGGTTAAAGCACTTGGGCTTCAGGCCAGTTATTTTCATTAAGAAGGTTTGTGGTCTGTACACTTGGAGGAGAGGCTAGATTCTGCCCTTCTGTGCTGGGAATTTCTGGTTAAAGGCTTATTGTGCCTGCTTATTTGAACTGTTTCTTTCTGAAATTGGTGCGCCTTGTTTGCTGTAGTATAGACTAGATTCAGACATCCTGAATCTAGCTTTGTTTGTATAACCTGAGCACTAATCCAGACCATCATTTTTGGAGAATGTTCCCCTGCACCCTAGTGGCAGGAGTGCGCAGTTAGAACTTGTCTGATTGAAGACTGCTGGAACGGGGCTTCGTTTTTAGCTTTTTATTGGTTAATTGGTTAATTTGTTTAAATCAGTTTGCTCATTTGTTACAGTTATGTAAAAAATACACTTTATGCATCGCTGCTTAGCTAGGGTTAAACTATTCCCAGCGCCATAAAGATTGCTCTTTAAATTTTCCCTTAAAATTAGCCATTTTTTTAGTTTTAGCACTCAAATCTGTTTTTTGAGCTCAGCACTTCTTCAGAACTCATTGTAAGCACTAAATAAGCTGCAAATTACTACATCACTCAACTTTCCTTACTTGTTTAAAGGAAAACAGTTTTTAGTACTTAATAAATAAGCACCTATCCAGGCATGTCTAAGGGTCAGCTCCCGGTGTTTTCCCCTGACTACCTGATGAATCTGGGCATCTTGGGGCAATGCAGCAATTGCCTTATGTACACAGACAACCCTCTCCTCCTACCACCCAACTCTATAACCTGTGAGAGATGCACTTATATAGCCAAACTGGAAGCAAAGCTCTCTTCACCCAACACTGGACTAGACAGTCAAGAGGAGAAGGACTTGCACCACACCACACTCATCACATAGTCCCTCAAACCTACACCACCAAAACAGACACATAGAAACACAAAACGCACACCTACATTCACAGAGGCGTACAATAAAAATCTGCTCAAGCAACAGAGACCTCCAAAGCAGAAACGCAAGCAACCTCCACCCCCCAAACAACCCAAATGACACATAACCTACAAACTCAGTGTGCCACTCAACCACAGCCCATAAGGCATAACAACATACCCAACACTCTAGTCATAGGTGACTCTATAGTCAGGCACACTGGTGTTCCACTCACCAGGCTAAACAAGGAGAAAGTTACTTTCAGCTGCCTGTTGGGTGCCAGGATCCGGCACATAATGCACGCACTAAGGTCACTCCACAACAAGAACAGATATGACTCTGTCATTGTCCATGTTGGTGTGAATGACCTGAGATGTACCTCTCTGTACTACATGAAAAAAGACATGGAGGACCTCTCCCATCTTGTAACCCAAGCAAGTATGACCCTAGTCCTGAGTAGCATCCTGCCATCACCCAGAATGATACCACAGTACAAGGACAAAATGATTGACTTCAACAATTGGCTAAGCTTCTGGTGTCATTCTAAGGGGATCCAGTATCTGTCTGCCTGTGATGACATGATCAACAGACCATGGTGCTTTGCCAGAGATGGCCTGCACCTGTCGCCCTTGGGATTCCAGATACTGGCTAAGGCTCTTGCCACCCCTATAGTGCTATTTTTAGGCAAGGTTCAAATGACAAATTCACCACCGTAACAGGTACAAGCAAGCAAAATCTGAAGATAATGCTACTCAATGCTAGAAGTCTAAACTTCAAAATGCATTCACTCAAGGCACTCCTTGAAATGGAGAACATTGACATCTGTGCAGTGACAGAGACCTGGTTCAAGGCTCCAGAGAGCACCTTTGCATTATCAGGCTATAATTCATACCACACCTTTCAGCCATCTAACCTGGACCGAAACACTAAAAGCGGAGGCATGTCCATATTCATTAAGGATATCCACACCTCCAGGCTAGTTGCTCAGCATAATGCATCCGAGATTATCCAAGTACAACTAACTCTGGGCAAGACCGCAATCCAAATTGTAACTTGCTACAGATCCCCCACCATGCCCCAGGATTCCCACTCCTCATTTCTTGATACACTGGAAAATATTAGGGTACAACCCAACACCCTCATAATGGGAGATTTGAACTACCCCACCATTAAGTGGGAAAACTACTCATGTACCAAATCTTTTGCTCAATGTTTTCTGGAATTCATAAATTCCAACGCCTTGGATCATCTTATCCACACCCCCACCAGGGGCAGCAATATCCTAGACCAGGTCATTACCAACATGGGCGACTGGTGTTCCACACCAGAGGTCAGTTCCTTGTTGGTCAGATCCGACCACAAGCTAATCACCCTAGACATCCACATCCCACCCCCACCCCCATTAGGGAAACTATCATAAAAAATTTCTCCAAATCCAACTTCACGCTTCTTAAGACAGAAATGGCAAACTTCACAACACCCATGCAGATGGACAATAGAGGTATGACTGCTGAATCTTACACAAATGCACTTTATAAGCACTTACATGAGCGCATGGATCGTGGTATCCCTAACAGAACCAGGATGCCATCCTCCAAAAAAAGGAAGTCAATCTGGTGGTCCCCTGCCATAAACAAACTCTACAACAGAAGAAAGAAACTGTTGCAAAAAATGAGTAAAATCCCATGACTGGAGGAACTCCTTGGTCAGCCTCAGTAAGAAGCTGAGATCCCTCATAAAATCTTCCAAAGCTAGTTATGAAAACAAACTTGCCACTGATTCTAAAGACAACCACAAAGCATTCTATAGCTATGTCAAGAATCTCAATGGCAACACTCAGATCTGCTCTGAGTTACAGCACAATGGCACTAAATATACAAAACCAACTGATATTGCACCCATCCTGGCAGATAGGTTCAGTGCTAACTTTACCCCTCTCTCACATCCTAAAGGGCCCATCTCTATACCAGAAGAATGCAAAGTTCCTGTAATCACAGGCAAAAACCACACTCTGAAAAGCCAAGAACACAGCATCCGTGGGACCTTTCAACATCCCAGGCTGCATTCTACACGAACTGCAGAATGAGCTGGCAACCCACCTAAGCACCATGTTCAATCCTAGCCTCAGCTCAGGCTTTGTGCTCACTGAATGGTGCACAGTGATGGTTATCCCACTCCACAAAGCGGGAGCCACCACGGACCCATTAGCCTAACGAGTCTGGTCTGCAAGGCCATGGAACGTATCATCATGGAACTTATAAACAAAGACATTGGTAATCTCCAAACTCTGGACCCCACCCAGTTTGGGTTTGTAAAAGGCAGATCATGTCTCCTAAACCTGATAGACTTCTTTGAAGCAGTCACCAAAGCCGTAGACGAGGGTAAGGTGGTTCACACAGCCTATCTAGATCTCACCAAGGCTTTTGACACCACCCCCCACTCTGGAATTATAGATAAACTCAATAAACTAGGTATAAATCCCTATGTCACAAGATGGGTTGCCAACTGGCTCACTGACAGAACCCACACTGTGAAAGTAGCAGACTCCAAATCCGACTTCAGACCAGTGACAAGTGGAGTACCACAGGGTTCAGTCCTGTGTCCTCTCCTGTTTGGTATCTACTTTTCTGAAGTACAGGCTGACACTGAAGGACTTTGGCTAACGAAATTCGCAGATGACTGCAAACTAGGAGCCATAATCAAAACTCCTAATGATGTGGACATCCTACAAAAGGGCCTTACTGAGACAGATGCCTGGTGTTAAAGCCATGGCCTCAAGCTCATTGCCAAAAAGTGTATTGTCATCCCCTTTGGTAAAAACTCTGTACCTATGAGCTACCACATAGGTGGTAGTCTACTTAACACCGAAAGTGTGATAAGAGATCTTGGGACACAGATGGACAGTAGTCTCTCCTTTGATAATCACATCACCACAGTAGTCAGGAAATCCTTCTATGTAGCACACCTCATCACAAAAGGTTTCTCATCCAGGGAAAAAAGAGGTCATTGTTTCCCTCTACTCGTCACTCATTAGACCCATTATAGAGTACAATGCCCCTTTTGGTATGTACCTCACAAGACATCTACAACAACTGGAAAGGCCACAGAAACACCTCACAAAGAGGATTACCGGCCTCAAACAGATGCCCTATGCAGACCGTCTCAAAAAACTCCAGCTTTACTCTGTCGCATATTGCCTACTCAGAGATGATCTCTGCCTAACATACAAAGCTATGTCAAACCCAGAGCTATTGGACATGTTCCACTTAAAGAAATCCTAATCCCTCTGAGCTACACACTCTAAGGACCTAAACCTTGTCACCACAATAAACAGAACATGCTGGAGGGATAGATTCCTGTCCCAGAGACTTCCCATACTCTGGAACAAACTACCTATCTATTTCAAACAAAGCTCCTCATTAGCACTCTTCAAGAAAAATCTTGATGATTGGATGGGAAATAGGAAATTCACCCTGGGGATCACCTCTGGGGCTCTGCTTGACAGGGGCACAGGAAAATAATTTTCTTGGGTGGCGAAAGCCAGGGTACCTTTTTGGCTAGGCTTATATAGGCTTTAGGGCCAATAACCTAGTACCTACCTATGAACCTATCTAATGCTCTCATGAATTTAGACAATTGCTAGAATAACAGGATTTATGTTAGTATGCATTTTTCTAAAGGATATGACGTCTAAAACTCAAATGTCTGTTATTATTTAGCAACTTCAATCCTTTTTAGAAGGAATATAGAGCAAAAATCTGGACATTCTGCAAAAACCTGAACAGCTGCGGGGTATTCTACCTCCCTGTTATACACACACATGCACACCCACAGACACACACACACACACACACACACACACACACACACACACACACATCCCCATACCTCTCAATCTCTTAGCACAAGAAGTCTGGGCAAATACTGGGGACAAAGGCCCAAAACTAGGGACACATTTAGAAAGTTGCTTGAATAACAAGATGTGCGTTAGAATGCATTTTCTAAAGGATATGAAGTCTGAAACTCAAATTCATGTCATTATTTAGTAACTTTAATCCTTAGTTCATCCCTGTGATTTGTTAAAAAAAATAAAATAGAATTTGTATGAGGAACAGACCAAAAATATAAGGCAAAAATCTGGACATTCTGTGAAAATCTGTACAGCTGAAAAGTATGATGCACATACATCCCCCTACCTCCTTAGAAATAGAACAACAAGGATTCCATTAGTATGCATTTTCTGAGGATATGAAGTCTAAAACTCAAATGCCTGTCACGATTTTCTGACTTCAGTTCTCAATGATTTGCTAGAAAAAAACAAAATTTTATGAGAAACAACCCAAAAATCTGAGGCAAATATCTTGATAAGTGCGAGGTATGGGCTCCCCTTCTTGCACACATTCCTACCTCCTCTTACTTACACACAAACACACACACACACACACACACACACACACACACACACACACACCTACCTCCCTCTTACAAACACAGACACACAGACCTACCTACTTCTTACACACACACACACACACACACACACACACACACACACACACCCCTACCATTACCTACCTACTTCTTATATACATGCATACACACCCCTACTTACCTGCTTCTTACATCCACACACCCCTACCTATTTCTTATACACGCACACATGCACACACACACACACACACACACACACACACACACACCCCTGTCTCTCAGTTGTGCCTTCGTCCACAGTCCAAACATCTTCTGGAATTCAAATTCTGTGTGACAGCAGAAGATGAAGACGTAAACCATGGGTTGCACAGACGTAGAAGCATCTGTGCAGCTGGACACAAAGGGGGGTTTAAAGAAGAACAGACTTAAAAAAATATTTTTTTTTAATTAAAAGAAAATTAATCTCTCAGCCAACTCATTCTAGGGAGGTGCAAGTGCACCCCCTTGCACGTGCCTGCGGGCACCCTTGCCTGTCAACTTCTAAACACAAGAAATATGACAAAGCTTAAAATAGTAGGGGGGACAATGACCCAAAAAAGAGGAGCAGATTTTAAATATTAATATTATAAACTTGGAAATTTGCTACAATGGCAAGATTTGTGTTAGCATGAATTTTCTGAATGGTGTGTGGTCTGAAACTCAAATATATGTCAGTATTTAGTGACTTCAATCCTCAGTGATTTGCCAGAAAAAACACACATTTTATGAGGAACAGACCAAATATGAGGTGAAAATGTGGACATTCTGCGCAAATCTGGCAGTTCAGAGGTATGGCAGGTCAATATATATTCAAGCAGTGCAAAAGACTTGTTTTGAATTTATCACCCAAGTAGAGTAACTATTTTAGAACGTCACTTATTTGCATTGCTTTATATCATGTGCTAAGGTTTCATGACGTGAGTTTCAGATTATTGTGTTCATCAGAAAATGCTTGATAATTCAAATCTTGTTATTTGAGCAACAGTCTTGGTAGATAAGATAACATTTAAAAGCTGTTCCTGATGTTGCCCCTTGTTTCTAATTCTTGAGCTAAAATGTTGAGATGGCAGAGGCGAGATGCATTGTATGGTTCTAACATCAGTGACCTGAGATACATGTCTGAGGCATTATTTAAAGTGATTTGCTC
Organism: Protopterus annectens; assembly: GCF_019279795.1. Taxonomy (NCBI): domain Eukaryota; kingdom Metazoa; phylum Chordata; order Ceratodontiformes; family Protopteridae; genus Protopterus; species Protopterus annectens. Next base: position 392,980,815 of record NC_056734.1, on the reverse strand, counting down.
ATGATCGTGCATCATGGCATCTAGTGAGTTAAGTGCCGCAGTACACCTATGTTGTTGTAATTTAGTATTTATTTAGGCCATTAAGCCACAGCCTAAAGAAATCTATTTTGACCCATCATGATGTCACTGTAGGCAGAGGAAGCCCTGCATCCATACACTGTAAGGGGTACACCTCCGTGCATGTGAGGCATTGAACCCATTCACGTCTATGGACGCACTACATGTTTTCACTACCATGATGTCACCGAGGTTAAAGTGTACTTTTAATTTCCATGGCATGATTGTAGGGAAAGCAGTAATATAAAAAGCTTTTCCACTAGGAAACTCTGCTGCCGGACTCCTTTCACAATGCTGCAGAAATGTTTTTTGGCACTTCATGCACTACTTGATGTAGTGCAAAGGTAATGATTTTTTTTTTTAATGACAAAATCACTTTAAGCAAGAATCCATGACCGTGTGTGGAAATATCAGGATTTACCCATGGCTGGTGTGGTTTGATCATGTGGGCGAAGCCCGAGTAATTAAACAAAACTAACTGTAGGTAAATCCTGAAATATCCACAAACAATAGTTGATTATTGCTGTTGTACAATTACATTATTTAAGAAAGAAGTTACATTTCTTAAATAATATATTTGTATAAAGGTACTTCTGTTTTCTTCCATGTTATCTTCCCTGTACTAATGTACTGCATATGGGATTTATAGTCTTACACTTCCACAGTACCTCAATGTAGGAGAAGAGATGGAGAAAACAGAATCTCCATTGCAGTTTTTTTTTTAACAATTAAAAAATAGAGATTTATGAGACACAATAAAACATGTAAGGAAAATCAGGCAAGTTTTTGTTTTAGTTTTGTGGAATGTACCTGATTTTTCTTATATTTTTCTCCAGCAGAAAGTCTCGCCACTCAATGGTACTTCAGTGGCCGAACTTTTTTCTGTTAGGAAATGTTCGATTTACAGTGGGCACACTGGTTGGGCTGTCCAATCAGCATGCTTGTTTTTAAATAGTAATGAACCTTTATTGTATAATTATGAATTTATTTATTCAGTCAATCTCAATCAAATATACAAGGAGTATAGTCATACAAGTGGCTGTAATTGTGAATATGTGTGGGGGCGGTCAAAGTATTGGCAAAGTTGTGGGTAAAATAAGGGAAGAATAACTTAGATAATGAGAAAGACTAATGCTGTTTGTCGATGAGAATTTGCAACTAGAGATTAATTTGCTTATTTTTTGTGTGTGGAGGGGATTGTACTTTTGCAACTTATTCTCGAGCCTCTAATGTTTGAAGAGCTTGGTGTGTGGTAAAACACAATATATTACAACCGCTATATAACTTTTTTGACTTGTAGATAGCATAAAAAGAAACCTTTATGTAACCAAGTGATTGTTCTGGCAAGCAAAGAGAGACTGGAATTATCAAGGAACTTTTTATAAGTATATAATCCACAGTTTCGCTATGGTGTGAGCTTCTTTCCCAGTTGTTACTAAATGTGTAACATTTAACCCTTTTGTTACCCATCTTACAAGATAGTGTAGTATTCTGAATTCTGAAGATAGGAGGTTGACTATAGCTGTATTTTTTTTAATTCTTTTACTTGTTGATGTTATGGATGGTATGGTATTCATTATATAGCAAGCCTGCTCTTGACCTGTATTGCCTGATTGCTTGATACTGTCTGGAGTTGATTGTGTGTATGTGTTTTGTATTTTTTTTTGAAAGGAGAGTGCTTGGCTTGCCCATCTGGGGCTCTGGACTTTTATAACAAAATAAAATCCAAAGGTATCAGCAAAATGGAACAGAGACTCAATGCAGAGGTGCTAGTTCACATATTTAATAATCAGGAAACACACATTAACGCTTCTTAAAAACCACAAAATACATTTTCATTTCAGTTACTTCAGCAGATGCAGACTGAATGCTGAATAACTCCTTCCATCTAAAAATTTCATCAATTAACCAACCACATTAGGGAAACATTCACTATTAATTAATACAAAGATTGTGAAGAGGCTGCAGTGTATCTGCTTGTTGAAACACCTTTTGAAGCACCTTTTAAAAAGAATGTCAATGAGTACATTTATTAATTCAATACAATAAAAATCCATTTCTTTAAAAACCTATAACCGATAAATACAATAAACATTAATGAACTCATTAAAATATTGTTAAAAAATGTTAAAAAAAACAATATTAAGGCTAACAATACTTCACAATCTTTGTATTAATTAATAGTGAATTTTTCCCTAAAGTGATTGGTTAATTGATGAACTTTATCGTTTGAAGGAGCTATAAATGTAACCTGTCAGCATTCAGTCTGCATCTGATGAAGTAACTGAAACGAAAATATATTTTATGGTTTTTAAGAAGGGTTAATGTGTGTTTTGTTCTGCTTATTAAATCTGAACTAGCACCCTTGTGTTGAGTCTCCATTCTATTTTGCTGGTACCTTTGGATTTTATTAGTGACGTGGTGCCTTGGTGAACTTCTTGACTTTTATAATCAGACAGTCTCTATTAGTTGAAGAATTGGGTATGTGGTAAAACCAGCATAAAGTTACATCTCAACCATGCTGTGAGCTCTTTCACTACTTGATAGTGCATGTTCCATATTTTGCCCATTTGTTCCACCTTTTGAGAGGTAGTATATTGTTCTATATTTTGAAGATGGAAAGTTGACTATGGCTGCAGTTTCTTTAATTCCTTTGCTTGTAGGTGCAATGTATGTTATGGTAATGTTACACTATACTAAATACTCTGAAAATGAAAAAAAAAACAGCTTAAGAATTTTAAGGATGTGTAGTTTTAATTATCTTGCTCATTAAAACTGCAAATTCATAAAGTCTTTTGCTGAGACTTATTCATAGACAGTTATAATAACATTCAGAAAATCATAACTGCGTCAGTAAAAATCTTGCACATCAAAAACGTATTCAAATCCTGCAAATGGCTATTGTGATGAGACGTTCCCTTTTGAATGCTACTATGCCTTTTACCTTTCACTATTTTGCAGAATGGCTCTTATTTTGCTTCAAATGTTTGTCCTGTCCCTCATAACATTTTTGATTTTCAAGTAAATCACTCTGATTACAATAATTCTGTAATGCCAGCTATTAGAGTTTTATACATATTATTGTTCATAAAGTGCATAATGATGCCAGACTAGTTCTCGTAACTTTTTAAGTGAATTAGAGTAATATTTAAAAAAATACCCCAGTTTTGTCCTTTATTTTTTCTTGATCTGGAATTGTCGACCATTTAATTTGAGAGGTATGGTGCTACCATAAAATATTCAGATCTAAATTATTTATATTGTTGCTGTTTCATCAAACTAGAACTAAAGTACTAGGTGGTTCAGGTTGCTGCATTGTTTAGTACAGCCTTTGTCTTTCTCAGTGCTGTTTTCCTTGGAGGGGACTGGAAAATTAACATGTATATTTATAGTTTGCACTGTACCTCAGTTATTTCATTATATTTTTGTACTCTATTTTAATATATGGCGATCTTTAACTGATTATGATTATATCTCAGTTGAATTGCCCTGTAAAGTGATCTTGGAGTTTTTTTTCCCCAGAATCCATTTCAAGCCCCCCTTTATATGAGTCACTCTAGACATAAGGAATTTTTTTTTTTTAACTTCCATATAAATAGAATGGCAGTTGTGTGAGTCCCAGACATCTTGTACAGCTTCTGGAACCTATTTTTATTTTTACTTTTTGCTTGAATTACTTTGATTTGTTTTCATAGAGCAGCTTATATCTCTTTAACTGTAGTAGTAAATGCTCAACAAAATACACTAGCTGAATTGCATAGTTTTCATTTTTTAGTCCAATAGTGGATAGACTCCCAGCTATCTCTGATTTTTAGATAAATCTCTGATTTTACAAAAAAGATAGCTCTGTCCCTCTTAATCCCTCATAAAGCTGATGACTTTTTGAGAAAAGGTAGTGAATCACACTTAATAAATAATGACAATAATTAAAGTTATAGATTTCCTTTACTTCAGAAAATGTATCTCGGTTAACATTCTTGTGTGCATACTACTAATCTTTTAAAAGTGTTGGTGATTGTCCCTGATTCTTCTCAGATTTGTCCCTGATTCATAGACAGCTAAGTCACCTACATTCTTCCTGAGGTGTCAAAAATCATCACTGTAATCTAGGAGCTGTAAACTGACAACACTTGTTTCTGCTTCAAAGAACTTTAAACTACTTTGCTATTCACCAGTGCTTGCAATGGAAAGATTTGTGTTTTATCTTGAATGTTAGCAAACTCTGCTTTATT
>NC_056734.1:392899026-392971526 GCF_019279795.1 Protopterus annectens | reverse complement strand
ACTTCTTCTGTAGTTAATGGATTACCACCTATGTGGTAATTAGTGAGCACTGTTTTGCCAAAGGGATGACTATACACTTTTGGCATTTAGCTTGAGGCCATGGCTCTGGCACCAGTTGTCTGTTTCTATGAGGCCCTTTTGGAGGATGCTTGTGTCGGCTGGAGAGTTGATTATGGCACCCAGTTTGCAGTCATCTGCGAACTTGGTCAGCCACAGTCCTTCTGTGTTGGCCTGTACCACCGAGAAATATATACCGAACAAGAGAGGTCCCAGGACTGAGCCTTGTGGGACGCCACTTGTAACTGGTTTGGAGTCTGACATGGCTCCAGCAATTCTAACCATGTGGGTTCTGTCCTTGAGCCAGTTTGCAACCCATCTAGTGACATAGGGGTTTATATTTAAGCTGGTGAGCTTATCTATAATGCCTGAGTGGGGTATAGTATCGAAGGCTTTTGCGAGGTCCAGGTAGGCTGTGTGGACCACCTTCCCCTCGTCAATGGCCTTGTTGACTGTTTCAAAGAAATCAACCAGGTTTAAGAGGCAGGATCTGCCCTTAACAAAGCCAAACTGGGTAGGATCCAGTGTCTGTAGGTCCCCAATATCTTTATTTATGAGGTCCATGATGATCCTTTCCATAGCTTTGCAGACCAAGCTAGTCAGGCTTATGGGGCGATAGTTTCCAGGATCTGTTGAGGCACCACCTTTGTGGAGAGGGACCACTGTTGCTGTCGCCACTCTTTGGGTACATATCCTGTAGTAAGGCTAAGATTGAACAGTAGTTTTATGTTTGGGTTTAGCTCTTCTTGGAGTTCATGTAGGGCGCAGCCGGGACACCATCTGGTCCCATTGATGCTGTGTTTTTGCTTTGGAGAGGCGGCTCTGACCTGAGCACCTGAGATGCCAGGGGGGCAGCACTCAGTTGGGATAGATATTTGCCCTTTTGGTGGGGAGAGGGGGGAGAAGTTTGCACTGAACCTGTCAGCTAGGATGTTGGCAATGTCTGTGGGCTCGGTGTATTTTTTGTCATTTTGGACTAATTCTGAGCATATCTGGGAATTCCCACCCAGGTTTCTAACATAACTAAAGAAAGCCTTGTGATTATCCTTAGTGTCCTGTGCAATTTTTCTCTCGAAGCTGGCCTTAGCAGATTTTATGAGTGCCCGTAGTTTTTTGCTAATACTGATCAGAGATGCCTTCCCTTTTTGGGATTTTGCTCTATCTTGTAGTAGCTTCCTCCTTCTATTGTATAGTTTGTTTATGGCTGGGGTCCACCAGACAGGACGTCTGCCTTTGGAGGATTGGGTCTTGGTTTTATTTGGGATTGCATGATCCATGCATTCCTGAAGGTGTTCATAGAATGCGTTTATAAAGGATTCTGCGGTCTGGGCTGTATTTTCCACAGGCCGGGGGCTTTGAAGGATTTCGCCTCGGTTTTGAGGCGTGTGAAATTGCTTTAGATAAGTTTTTCACTGTGGTTTTCTGGGCAGGGGTGGGGTCAGGATGTGAATATCCAGTGAGATTAGTTTATGGTCTGATCTTACCAGTGAGGGATACACTTCTGGTCTGGAGCATAGTGTCCCCATGTTGGTGATGATCAGGTCCAGTATGTTTTCCCCTCTTGTGGGAGTGGTAACAAGTTGTTCCATAGCATTTGAGTTTATAAATTCTAGAAACCTTTGGGCTAGGGTGTTGGAGCTAGAGTAATGCTCCCAGTCTATGTTTGGGTAGTTGAAGTCGCCCAATATAATGGTGTTTGGAGAGACCTTCATATTTTCCAGTATTCTCAGGAAGGCCAAGTGGGGTTCCTGTGTTTGGGAGGGTGGTCTGTAGCAGGCTATAAACTGGAAGGCAGTTTTACCCACAGTTAGTTGCACATGGATAGTCTCTGATGCTTCGTGCTGTGCCACCAACCTGGAGGTGTGGGTATCTTTGACAAATATTGATACTCCCCCTCCTTTTGTGGTTCGGTCCAAGTTTTGGGGCTGAAAAGCATGGTATGAGGTATAACCTGGTAGTGCTGGGGTGCTCTTGGGAGCCTTGAACCAGGTTTCTGTTACTGCACAGATATCAATGTTCTCCATGCTAAGGAGAGTTTCGAGTGCGTGCATCTTGAGGTTTAGACTTCTGGCGTTGAGTAGCATTACTCTTAGTTTCTTATCCCTTGTGATACCTATGGAGGTGGGTTTGTCTTTTGAGCCTTGCCTAAAAAAGGCACTATGGGGGTAGCAAGAGCCTTTGCCAATATCCGAAAGCCCAGGGGTGACAGGTGCAAGCAGTCCCTAGTGAAGCATCGTGGCTTGTTGAGCATGTCATCCCAGGCTGACAGGCATTGGATCCCCTTTGAATGACACCAACACTTAAGCCAATTGTTGAAATTGATCATCTTGTCTTCATATTGTGGCATCATTCTTGGTGAGGGTAAGATGCTACTCAAGGTCAGGGTCATACCGGCCTGGGCTACATGCTCAGAGAGCTCCTCTATGTCTCTTTTCATGTAGTCCAGGGAGGTACATCTCAGGTTATTCACACCAGCATGGACAATGAGTCATATTTGTACTTGCCTTGGAGTGACCTGAGTGCTTGTGTTATGTGGTGGATCCTAGCGCCTGACAGGCAGCTCACCGTGACCCTCTCCTTGTTCAGCCTGGTGAGCGGGACGTCAGTGTGCCTGACGATAGAGTCACCTATTACAAGTGTATCAGGTGTGTTGTTTAGCATTAAGGGCTGTGACTGTTCGGCACACTGGCTTTGTGAGTTATGTGTTGCACATGTTTTGTTTTGGGGTAGCGGTTGCTTGGGTGTCTGCTTTGGAGGTCTCTGCTGCTTAGGCAGATTTTATTTTAGGGCCTCAGTATGTTTTGTGTGTTTATGTGTTTGGTTTGTTGTCGTGGTAGGTCTATGTGAGACTGGAATTGTAGTGAGTGTGGTTTCCTTCTCCTCCTGACTGGTTACGCCAGTACTGAGTTGAGAGAGCTTAGCCTCCAGTTTGGCTATATGGTTGCATCTCTCACATGTGTTGGAATTTGTTGGGAGGAGGAGAGGGTTGTCTGTGTACATGAGGCAGTTGTAACATTGCCTCAAGATTCCCAGATTCACCTGCTGGACCGGAGAGGAGATTGACAACTGACCTTTGGACATGCTAGAATAGTATTGGGAATTCCTTTATAATTGAAAAAAGGGCCAATGGGGGAACAAGGTACTCAAGGGGAGTTTGTGAGGGTGTAGTGCTTTTAATTTTTTTAGACCTGACTTATATAATTGCTTTAGTGAGCAAGTGCCAGGTAACTTAAATGCAATGTGTTACAGGTAACCTAAATGCAAAAATGACAAACAGTAACTTTCTTACAAGTGAAACAAGGAAATAAGTACAGTAAGCAATGCAGATATCACTAGGGATCCACAGAAGTGCTAAAAGGCAGCTTTTAGGTGGAATTAGCGTTTCAGGAAATAAACAAACAAGCATACAAATAAAGCTAGATTCAACAGGCCTGGATCTAGTCTATGCTACAGCAAACAAGGTGTACCAATTTCAGTAAGAAACAGTTAGAATATGCAATCACTATAAGCCTTTAACCAGATATTCCTTGCTCAGAAGGGCAGAGTCCAGCCTCTCCTCCCACAAGAGTGCAGACCGCAATCCTTCCTAACGTAAAATAGCTGGCCTGAAGCCCAAGTGCTTAAACCAGAACTAATACACTGTTAGAATAACAGACACTGAGCTCTCAATCAGCAGTTCCTAACTTAGAAGGATGTAAGCTGCCTGTCCTGCCACCACAGTGCAGGCCACAAACCTTCCTAATGTAAAACAACTGGTCTGAAGCCCAAGTGCTTAATCCAAAAGACTTAGAAATGATAGCTACACTTTAATCAAGTTACTACCAGCAGTAATAAATACAACTGAATACTTTAAAAAATGCCTGGATTAGTGCTCAAGTTATACAAACAAAGCTAGATTCAGCAGGTCTGGATCTAGTCTGTGCTACAGCAAACGAGGTGTACCAATTTCAGTAAGAAGCAGTTCAAATATGCAGGCACTATAAGCTTTAACCAGAAATTCCCAGCTCAGAAGGACAGAGTCCAGCCTCTCCTTCCACAAGAGAGCATAATTCTTTCTATTATAAGGTGACATCTAAATCCCCACTTAAAGGTGTCACAAAAACTTTCTGTAGATTACTTGCAGGAAACAGAGAACAAAGAAGACACTTTCAATCCAGAAGAAATGATTTAAGGGAAATCTGCTTGACTTACTGCGACAGATGAAAGAAATGGATTACAGAAAGTAAATAAGACCCAAAATGTGAGACGATTGGTAAAACAGATGAACATAATACTCAGGACTATTAAGAGAAATTCATTGGTATAAAAGAAACACATAGAATATGCTACTGAGCAGCTAAACTAATAACGGATAAAGTGCTACCACAAAAACGTAGAGTAACAAAGGAAAGGAAGTAAACAAGTATAACGCCACCATGGAAGCATGGAATAGAGAAAATTGTAAAGCAGTTAAGCAGGCAGTATCACTATTAGAAGAATACAGAAAAAGGGACAGATCATCAAAAAATACTTAGAAAGACAGACATGGTAAAAGCTATGCACAGTATTAAAACAGAGCAAGACTTACTATATACTATTAACGATAATAAACTAAAGTCTCAGCCCGGGCAAAACAACTTAGAAGGTATGCAGATAAAAATAAAGGAAAATACTAAATAAGCAATTCATTTATGACCCCCTAAAATTTATAGAGAATTGGGAAACAAAGCAAAAGGAATAGAAAACTACCGCAAAAAAGAAGAAATAGGCACATTTTGGAGAAGTATTTATGGAAACAGTGTTGAACATAATAAAGATGCTGAATGGATAGAAGAATTAAAAGAAAAAGTAAGGAGCTGTAATGCAGAGGATATGAAATGGGGTGAAGTAACAGCCAGAGAGTTTGAGACAAAATTAAGAAAAGCTCCTAAATGGAAAATCTCTGGCCCCAAATTTATTTATTTATTGACATTTGTTGAATGGGAAAGACCACTGGATCAGAAACCCATTTTCAGTGGAGGCCCAGGGAGGAAAGCTCCACAAAAGTATTAATACAGAGTGTTTAAGGATAATAAAGACAATGAATATGACTTACATCCACGCCCCTCCATACACATCCCAAATAACATGTACACATGACATGTGTACACAATCATGACAGTCTGTTAACAATGGCCAGACGTACACAGGCCTCTCACATGTACAGTTCACCTCAGAATGTACAGGCTCAGGACTCATATATATGGCCTCTTCCCTGACATGTCTGTTGGTCTACTACATCACTGGGATGGTAGCAGGAATGAAGGCAAGAAATAACGATAATAAATACACCTGAGCCTCTTTGACATCTGGACAAAGCCTGACATCATTTGGGGACAGAGGCACAAATACAGGGGTAGATTGGACATATTGCTGTCATATATTGAGACAGTTGCAGATGTCACTGGGTTTGTTGTAACATATCCTTTATGAGGAATATGACGTCAGTAATACCGATAGATGTCAGTATTTACTGACTGCATAGCCACGCTGGTACAGCGGTAGCATTGTTGCCTCACAGCAAGAGGTTCTCCTGTTCTATTCACGGCTGGAGTGCCTTCTATGTGGAGTCTGCATGTCCTCCCCGCAGTCGAGTGGCCTCCAAAAGACATGCGTGAATGGGCGTGCCTTCGCTGAAGGTTGGGTGTCGGGCTGGCAACTCGGCACCATAAAAATCTACTGCCAATCATTAGCAGACTGGAGTTCCGCTGTGCCGACCCCTAACCGGGAAAAGCCAAAAAGACAAACAACAATAACATGAATTGCAACAGCTACTTGGTTACTACTTGTTGTTTTTTAATAAGACAAAAACAAATGTAATTATAAGCCAACATTAAATAAAGATACAAAAAAGAAGCACTGTCAACAATACTGTCAACAATACAGGTCTATTAAAATATTAAGCAGAACTGACAAATACAGGTTTAAAAATGTATTTATTTTTTTTAGAACTTGTAGTCACTGATTAGGAGTAGACTGAAGTACAGAGGAGTTGTCAAATGGACCAATGGAAGAAGAGGGCAGAGATTAGAAGACTATGATGTAATGTTTATGGTGGTTTAGACATAAAACAGTATCTAATGTCTGGCTAAAGGCATTAATGTCTTTACAAAACAATTTAGCCCTGAGTAAGAGTTACTTATATAAGCATCCCAAACAGACATCAACCTGATCAGCAACAGGAAAAATGATACTCCTCCTATGAGTGAACCTGCAAGCCATCCTTCAAACTCTAGATCAATGACTTGCCTTCCAACAGAATAGAAACTATATACTGGAATTGATGCAAACAGAGTTTATTGTCATTTAGAAAAAAAAAACTCAATTATAGCAATAGAACAAAAGGATAAAAAATGTCATATGGAACAAAGGATTATTTGTTGCTAAATAAAGCCATAATAGAGAATTGTAAAATGGGGAAGAATTTATGTACAGCATGGATAGATTACAAAAACACATTTGACAGCATCCCACGTTGATGGATAATGGAATACCCTACAATGATCAGTTATATTACAGTGACCATGAAACAATGGCAGACCACTTTGCAGCTGAGCAAGGACAAATTATTATCCCAGGGATAATAATTTGAAGTGGGATATTCCTGGGTGATTCTTTGTTGCTGCTTCTGTTTTGTTTTGCACTTAATCCAGTATGCTTTTTTTGCCTAATGGATTAGATTATGGTTATAATTTGGCTCACAGAATACTACCTTGTTTAAAAACTTTCATTTACTTTTTGTGGGATGACTTAAAACTATATAGTTCATCAGATGTGGAGTTGACAGCACAATTACAAATGGTTAAAACTTTCACAGATGATACAAGAATGGTGTAATCTTGATTAATGTGCAAAAGCAACATTTAAAGTAGAAAAGCTGCATTACCAAGAAAATATTAACCTAGTCCAGGAATGTGATATAAAGGAACTTGAGCAGGAGAGGCTGTAGAAATATCTGGGAATTGATGAAGGATCAACAATAAAACATTAACAAATGCAAATAAAGTTCAGTAAGGAACACTTCAGAAGACTAAAACTGATACTGAAAGCTGCTTTGACATCTTGGAATAAAGTCCAAGCTATAAATCAATTTCTCTTCCTGTTTTAACTTACAGTTTTAGAAAACAAGAAAAATGCTTCAAGCTTATCAAATAATACATAAAAATCAGTGTATACCAAGAGTTTATATTCCTTGCTCTGATGGAGGTATGAGCCTCTTCAGAACTGATTACATGTATAGATTTTCAGCCATGGGACTGCATACCTATCTGCTGACCTTATCAGATCCAAGCATAGTGAACGTTTTAAAACATGAAGAGAAGAAGTATAAGATGACATCTTTGCTTAGTTTAGCAGAAACATTTTTCTGTTAAGCAGAAATGGAAATTAAACCAGAAGATTTCACACTGAGCTTGATCGAAGGAAGGACACTGAGGAAACTCGGAGCTATAATATATAACATTAAGTATCCTGTTTTTTGTTTATTTTGTTCTTTATTATTTATAGCACTTTGCATACTCTGCATTTTTCTAGCTAGTTTCACTGTGTGTGAGGTATTAACTGGAAAGTGTCCGCATTTATGAAGCATCTGTTGGGTTGTTTGTTTCTAATAACTTGTTGCAGTTAAACTCTTTTTTCTAGAGGCTCCTTTAGCTGTTTAAAACTTTCATTTAAAGGCTCACTGCTGCTTTTCAGGTGTGAGAAACATTTCTGCAGTTTGTTCTAAGTAGTGGGGATATTTGTAGCATTTCCATATTCAGGCTTGTATTTGGGCCTAGTGTTTGTGGAGGCTGTGTGTCTGAGCACATATTCAGGGACATCTTGGTTTAGCCAAAGCCATCAGGCATTTCAGTGAGAGAGAATTGTTTGAGGTCATTGGCTGACTGAGGTCACCTGGACTACAGCTTAGACTAAGCACCTCATTGGTTCTTTTGAGATTTCTTTCTTAAAAACTGTCTCAGGTTTCAACTTTCTGTTACCTAAGAAGTTCATTTGTGAGTGTTCTGCCATTTCACACTGAGCTTGATCGAAGGGACACTGAGGAAACTCAGAGCTATAATATATAACATTAAGTATCCTGTTTTTTGTTTATTTTGTTCTTTATTTCTTTGTTATTTATAGCACTTTGTGTACTGTGTATTTTTCTAGCTAGTTTCACTGTGTGTGAGGTATTAACTGGAAATTGTCCACTTTTATTAAGCATCTGTTGGGTTGTTTGTTTGTAATAACTTGTTGCAGTTAAACTCTTTTTTCTAGAGGCTCCTTTAGCTGTTTAAAACTTTCATTTAAAGGCTCACTGCTGCTTTTCAGATGTGAGAAACATTTCTGCAGTTTGTTTCTCACCCTCCCTCCCTGTTGGTATAGTGTTTTTATAGTTGGTGGCTTTGCAGTTGCCCGCCCCTAGTGTAAATTTGATCTGGGACCCTCCTCCCAGTCTAGTGTCATTACCTCATTCTACCCAGTACAGGGAGAACATTTGAGAAGGCCAATCAGCTTAGTTTCTGCTACTCCTTTCTCTCTTTCCTTTCTCTCTTTCCACTTAAAAAAAAAAAAAATTATCTGCTTTTACTGTATTTGTATTTCTTCCTACTTTATTTTGCTTTTGCGTCATCTTAAAAGTACTCAATTGTATTTATTACTGCTTGGTCTAACTCATTCTAAGCCTTTTAGTTTAAGCACTTGGGCTTCAGACCAGTTGTTTTACATTAAGAAGGTTTGTGGCCTGCACTGTGGTGGCAGGACAGGTAGCTTACATCCTTCTAAGTTGGGAACTGCTGATTGAGGGCTCAGTGTCTGTTATTCTAGAAGTGTATTAGTTCTGGTTTAAGCACTTGGGCTTCAGGCCAGTTATTTTACATTAAGAAGGTACGTGGTCTGCACTCTTGTGGGAGGAGAGGCTGGACTCTGCCCTTCTGAGCTGGGAATTTCTGGTTAAAGGCTTATAGTGCCTGCATATTTGAACTGTTTCTTACTGAAATTGGTACACCTTGTTTGCTGTAGCATAGACTAGATCCAGGCCTGCTGAATCTAGCTTTGTTTGTATGCTTGTTGTTTGTTTGCTTATTTCCCTGAAACGCTAATTTCACCTAAAACACAGCTTTTCAGCGCTTCTGTGGATCCCTAGTGATATCTGCATTGCTTACTGTACTTATTTCCTTGTTTCACTTGAAAGAAAGTTACTGTTTGTCGTTTTTGCATTTAAGTTACCTGTAACACATTGCATTTAAATTACCTGGCACTTGCTCACTAAGTCAGCACTAAAAAATTAAAAGCACTACACCCTCACAAACTCCCCTTGAGTACCTTGTTCCCCACTGGCCCTTTTTTTCAATTATAGAGGAATTCCCAATACTAGTCTCACATGTCCAAAGGTCAGTTGTCAATCTCCTCTCCAGTCCAGCTGGTGAATCTGGGAATCTTGAGGCAATGTTACAACTGCCTCATGTACACAGACAACCCTCTCCTCCTCCCAACAAATTCCAACACATGTGAGATATGCAACCATATAGCCAAACTGGAGACTAACCAGTCAGGAGGAGAAGGAAACCACACTCACTGCAATTCCAGTCTCACATAGACCTACCACGACAACAAACCAAACACATAAACACACAAAAACATACTCGGAGGCTCTAAATAAAAATCTGCCTAAGCAGCAGAGCCCTCCAAAGCAGACACCCAAGCAACTGCTACCCCAAAACAAAACACGTGCAACACATAGCTCACAAAGCCAGTGTGCCAAACAGTCACAGCCCTTAAGGCTAAACAACACACTTGATACACTTGTAATAGGTGACTATCATCAGGCACACTGACGTCCTGCTCACCAGGCTGAACAAGGAGAAGGTCAGGGTGAGCTGCCTGTCAGGCGCTAGGATCCGCCACATAACACAAGCACTCAGGTCACTCCAAGGCAAGTACAAATATGACTCAGTCATTGTCCATGCTGGTGTGAATGACCTGAGATGTACATCCCTGGACTACATGAAAAGAGACATAGAGGAGATCTCTGAGCATATAGCCCAGGCTGGTATGACCCTGACCTTAAGTAACATCTTACCCTCACCAAGAATGATGCCACAATATGAAGACAAGATGATCAATTTCAACAATTGGCTTAAGTATTGGTGTCATTCAAAGGGGATCCAATGCCTGTCAGCCTGGGATGACATGCTCAACAAGCCACGATGCTTCACTAGTGACTGCTTGCACCTGTCACCCCTGGGCTTTCGGATATTGGCAAAAGCTTTTGCTACCCCCATAGTACCTTTTTTAGGCAAGGCTCAAAAGACAAACCCACCTCCATAGGTATCACAAGGGATAAGAAACTAAGAGTAATGCTACTCAATGCCAGAAGTCTAAACCCCAAGATGCACTTTTCGAAACTCTCCTTAGCATGGAGAACATCGATATTTGTGCAGTAACAGAAACCTGGTTCAAGGCTCCCAAGAGCACCCCAGCACTACCAGGTTATACCTCATACCATGCTTTTCGGCCCCAAAACTTGGACCGAACCACAAAAGGAGGGGAGTATCAATATTAGTCAAAGATACCCACACCTCCAGGTTGGTGGCACAGCACAAAGCATCAGAGACTATCCATGTGCAACTAACAGTGGGTAAAACTGCCTTCCAGTTTATAGCCTGCTACAGACCACCCTCCCAAACCCAGGAACCCACTCGGCCTTCCTGAGAACACTGGAAAATATGAAGGTCTCTCCAAACACCATTATATTGGGCGACTTCAACTACCCAAACATAGACTGGGAGCATTACTCTAGCTCCAACACCCTAGCCCAAAGGTTCCTAGAATTTATAAACTCAAATGCTATGGAACAACTTGTTACCACTCTCACAAGAGGGGAAAACATACTGGACCTGATCATCACCAACATGGGGACTCTATGCTCCAGACCAGAAGTCTATCCCTCACTGGTAAGATCAGACCATAAACTAATATCACTGGATATTCACATCCTGACCCCACCCCCTGCCCAGAAAACCACAGTGAAAAACTTCTGTAAAGCAAATTTCACACTCCTCAAAACCGAGGTGGAATCCTTCAAAGCCCCCGGGCCTGTGGAAAATACGGCCCAGACTAAAGAATCCTTTATAAATGCATTCTATGAACACCTTCAGGAATGCATGGATCTTGCAATCCCAAATAAAACCAAGACCCAATCCTCCAAAGGCAGACATCCTGTCTGGTGGACCCCAGCCATAAACAAACTATACAACAGAAGGAGGAAGCTACTACATGATAGAGCAAAATCCCAAAAAGGGAAGGCATCTCTGATCAGTATTAGCAAAAAACTACGGGCATTCATAAAATTGTCTAAGGCCAGCTTCGAGAGAAAAATTGCACAGGACACTAAAGATAATCACAAGGCTTTCTTTAGTTATGTTAGGAACCTGGGTGGGAATTCCCAGATATGCTCAGAATTAGTCCAAAATGACAAAAAATACACTGAACCCACAGACATTGCCAACATCCAACTGACAGGTTCAGCGCAAACCCCCCCCCTCCCTACCAAAAGGGCAAATATCTATCCCAGCAGAGTGCTGCCCCCCTGACATCTCAGATGCTCAGGTAAGAGCCACCCTCTCCAAAGCAAAAAACACAGCATCAATGGGACCAGTCGGTGTCCCGGGCTGCGTCCTACATGAACTCCAAGAAGAGCTAAACCCAAACATAAAACTACTGTTCAATCTCAGCCTTACTACAGGATATGTACCCAAAGAGTGGCATACAGCAACAATGGTCCCTCTCCACAAAGGTGGTGCCTCAACGGATCCTGGAAACTATCGCCCCATAAGCCTGACTAGCTTGGTCTGCAAAGCTATGGAAAGGATTATCATGGACCTCATAAATAAAGATATTGGGGACCTACAGACACTGGATCCTACCCAGTTCGGCTTTGTTAAGGGCAGATCCTGCCTCTTAAACCTGGTCGATTTCTTTGAAACAGTCACCAAGGCCATTGACGAGGGGAAGGTGGTCCACACAGCCTACCTGGACCTCACAAAAGCCTTCGATACAATACCCCACTCTGGCATTATAGATAAGCTCACCAGCTTAAATATAAACCTCTATGTCACTAGATGGGTTGCAAACTGGCTCAAGGACAGAACCCACATGGTTAGAATTGCTGAAACCATGTCATACTCCAAACCAGTTACAAGTGGTGTCCCACAAGGCTCAGTCCTGGGACCTCTCTTGTTCGGTATATATTTCTCGGAGGTACAGTCCAACACGGAAGGATTGTGGCTGACCAAGTTCGCAGATGACTGCAAACTGGGCGCCATAATCGACTCTCCAGTTGACACAAGCATCCTCCAAAAGGGCCTCATAGAAACAGACAACTGGTACCAGAGCCATGGCCTCAAGCTAAATGCCAAAAAGTGTATAGTCATCCCCTTTGGCAAAACAAAGTGCCCACAAATTACCACATAAGTGGTAATCCATTAAGTACAGAAGAAGTAATTAGGGACCTGGGGACACAAATTGATAGCAATCTCTCATTTGACAACCATGTGGCCAAAGTGGTTAGAAGAACATTTTATATAGCCCACCTAATCATGAAGGGATTCACATCTAGATCAGGGGAGGTCATCATGCCTCTTTACTCATCCCTCATCAGGCCCATAATTGAGTACAATGCCCCTTTTGGGATGCACCTTACCAGACACCTGCAGCAACTGGAAAGACCCCAAAAGTACCTCACCAAGAGGATCAAATGGCTCAAACAGATGCCATATGCTGCCCGGTTAAAGAAACTCCAGCTCTACTCAGTGGCATACCGCCTGCTCAGAGGCGATCTGTGCCTGACGTATAAGGCCATGTCCAACCCAGAATTAATGGACATGCTGCACCTCAGAAAATCCAAATCCCATCGAGCTACGTGCTCAAGAGACTTGAACCTCAGCACTGAAATAAATAGGACATGCCAGAGGGACAGATTCATAACCTAGAGGCTCCCTTCACTCTGGAATAAAATCCCAGTCCAGGTTAGGCAGAGTCCCTCATTGACTCTCTTCAAGAGGAATCTTGATGAGTGGATGGGAGATCGTAGGTTTACCCCGGGTATCACTTCTGTGTCACTGTTAGACAGAGGCACAGTATACTAACCTCGAAAAAGGGCACAGCAAAATTAATTTAAAATGGGTGGCAAAAGCCAAACACACTCTGGCTAGGCTTATAAATGCCCTAGGGCAGATAGCCTAGTATGAACCTATGAACCTATAAGTAGACAAAAATCAGACAGCAGTTGGATGTGCGAAAATTAAAGGAAAGTAATGTGGAAAATCCATAAATATAGTGGCAAGTACAGAGATCTGGGACAACCTCATGTTGGCCAAATTAAGGAGAGCTGAATTTAAACCAAAAGATGAACAGTTAATAATGATGGCTCAAGACAGTGGGCTATGTACACACTGGTTTACAAAATCTATTGAAAAGGTCGGAGAAACAGATAAATGCAGGATCTGTAAAAAAAGAACTAGAATCAGTTGTACATCTTGTTGCTGGGTGTGATACACCCATGACAGAGGGCCTATATACTGGAAGGCACAATAATGAGGCAAGACTGTTGCACTGGGGATTGTGCAAACCCTACAATGTAGAAGTAGCTGAGAAGGATTGGAAATATGATCCACAATGCATGATAGAGAATGATGAAGTGTACATTACATGCGATCACCCATTACCAACAGCTAAAAGCAGATGCAAAAAAAAAAACAGATACAGTAGTCCATGAAAAAAAGACAAAAGTAACATTGATCGTTGAAATTGCTAGGCCCTCTGATTACAGTATCTTATGTAACATACAGAGGGATACTAAGTCATAATATATCAGGATTTGCAGGCAGAACCAAGAGCAATGTGGAAGAAAATACCCAGACAGTTCCAATAGTACTATGAGCAATGGGTATAATAATAAAAAAGAATTTACAGTCATACTTAGATATGCCGTCAATACATGTACCCCTGGATGAATTGCTGAAGAAGACAATTTTGGGCTCATTGCAGATGCTGAGAAGAACACCCTTTGCTGACATCAAAGACCAAAACAATATTAATTTCATGAACTCTAACTGTACCCTGACTTAGGAATGTGGTCCATTCCCCTCATGGTATTAGAAACCCAAAAGACTTAGAGAAATTAAACCAAGAGTTACCATTCAAAATTCCACACCACAATGATTTCATGACACAAGAGTCTCTCAATAAAATTAATCTAATCTTAGAAAGTTGGAGTAATGCCACTTTTCATCTACTAGCAACAATAGCCTCAGTGTGGCAGTTAGCACAGATTTTTAAAGCTATAAGGTGTTAATTAGTTGTTTTCTTTAGTCAACAGTTTGATTCTTTCAGCCTCTATTTCCTGTTATGTGACTGTGATCATGACATTTAACCATACAGTGCTGTGGGGCAATTGGGAACTGTGCTGAACTTCTCAGTTGTCTGTTGTACTGCATGCCTAGTAGCTATTTATATTTCAGAGGTGAACACTATTAAGTCTGTCAGCTGGCCCAGAGGTTTAGGCTAAGAGATGTTAATAAATCCTTCCTTGTGGTACAGGGTTTAATTCCTTTAGCCTTTATTTGCCTACTTTGAGACCTTCAGCAAGTCACCTGGGGCAATTGGGAATTTGGCTAGGCTCCGCAATAGTCTCCTGGACTGCCATACCTGGCAACTACCTATGAACCTATTCTCTATCACTTTGGGAGAACATATTAGTACAGACAATATAATCTAAAATTTGATTAGTGTGTAATTCATTCCTAAATGCTACTGGATTACATGCTTTCCCATTTTTTCAATGCTGGTTCTAAGTGCTGTTTAAGTGTTTTAATCTTAAGAACAGTGCATACATAAGTTTTTACTGACAAAAATAATATTGTTAGATATATATACAGCCTGGTGAGATAGTATTGACATAAAATGATACACATTGTTGTAAGCTTTCCTGTGTCACTTGGTCAACTTTGATGACACACCAAAGCTGTTCTGTGGCTCAAAAATCTAAGCAAACCTACAAATTTAGAAACTCAGTTGGTTTGTAGGTCCAGTCAGAGGAACAAAAGTTGGCGCTGGATACATCTTGCTACATGGATTTTTCTTAAGCCAGAAATCTTAAATATAATAGACAATAGAAGGTAAGAACCAGGGAGACAAATTACTAAAGAGAGACTAACAAAGGGGCTATACAGTTGTGCTGCAGTTAGCATTGTAGACCCACAACACTTGTCTTTCTGGTTTACTCTTGTTTTATAACTGTGCTTCATATGTACACAGCCTTCTTCCTTACAACTAGACAGATTTTTCACTGAGGGCTTCAGTTTAATCCCAAACATATTCTAACAGATTGAAGTACAGAACCTCTAAATTATCCATTAGTGTCTGTGAAGTATATTTGCTATGATAGATTGTTGTTATACTTGAGACCGCTTCTTTTCATTATGTCCATTGCTTGCAGTTATAGGCTATAGTTCCCCTTGACTATGATTTGGATAAAGCAAGTATCAGAAAATATATGAGGATTGAGAAAGTTCAGACAAACCCAGCATGATATGGACTAAGGAGGTAAGTAATACATAAGTACTACATAAGGAAGAAACAACTTCAGTTATAGTTTATTTATATATGATAGGAGGACATAGAGCCTTTTGTAGAAAGGAAAATGCATTCTTGTGAAAGGCTGTATTTAAGATGTAACTGCCATTTAAGTAAATTGTTTACTCAATTAAACTGTAAGCCTCTTCCCACCCTCATCTAAAGGAGAAAGTGGGCACAGAAAAGAAAAGATAAGCTCTTATGAATCACAGTTTTGGTTTCATTGTTCAGCTTATCATGCACGTGAAAAAGTATGACAATACATTTTGCTCTTCAGAGTTTTAAGCAGTGATCCTTGGGATACTACAGAATTTGAATTTTTCACTTTGAAAAAGAATGCCATATAGATCACGTGATTGGCATAACATGTTCCATTAATGTTCATTATAACCAAGATACATCATAGAATGCTTCCATTATGAGTAGATCATAGCTGGAGTTAAAAAGCACAGTGGAACTATTACAGACTGACTCATACATGGTCTAATTTTCATACTATTTAAAGAGATAATGAAATGCTGATTCACCAGCACAATTCAGCAGTGTCAACCAAAGTGAAAAATTGTTAGGGCTTTTCATCTCACGTGCTTAGTAAGTACTATAAAAGTTACACTGAGATGATATCAGTTTACAATATACTACTGAAAATGCAACATTCACTAAGGAACTTCAGAGGCTAAAATCTGAAGATATACCACAAGAAGTTAAGAGAAGCCTAGTAACTCAGAAATATTTTTAAAAACTAGAGTGAGTGAGTAAGTGAGTGAGTGAGAGTGTGTGTGTGTGTGTGTGTGTGTGTGTGTGTGTGTGTGTGTGTGTGTGTGTGTGTGTGTGTGCGTGCGCATGTGTGCGGGTGGGTGTTTGTTTGGGAGGTTAGAAACATACTTCATGAATAAGAATTCAGAAATCTGGGTGAATTCAGTGTTCATTTTTCATATAATTCATATATTCATAATTATTACTAGGCTAATGACTGGGGGGGGGGGGGCTTTCAAAGCCTAGCCAAGTTTTCCCAAAAGAATAATGATGTCCTGTATCCAAATAGGACATTTGAGGGCCAGACATTTACAAGCTACCTCTGTCCATAAGGGACATGGGTGGCAGGCCCAGTGTAAATTTCATATTCTCTATCTACTGGTCTAGGTTGCACTTAAACTGGGTAGTAGACGAACTCAGCTTCACATGGAATGGTAGCCTGTTCTACAGGAGGTGCAGTCTCTGGGACACATATCTGTCTCTCCAGTACGTTCTGTTTAACTCACAGACAAAATTTAGGTCCCTGGACCTTGTATTTCAGATACTGTTTGACTTATGAATATGCAGGAGATTCATAAGTGTGGGGTCTGTGGATGCCTTGTAAGCCAGGGATAGATCACCCCTCAGCAATCTTAGGAGTCTAAGTAGAGGGAAAGAGGTTTAAGGTTCTCTGCATAAAGCAGGTTTGTTATGCCTTGTATTCTTTTTGTAAGGAACCTCTGAGGTCACTCTAGTTGCTGCATATGGCTTGTCAGGTACATACCGAATGGCACATTGAACTCTATGACTGGTCTGATAAGGGCAGAGTACAGTGGGATAATGACCTCTTTGGAATTAAATGCCATGCCCTTAATTATAACTTGCACAACATAATAGGATTTTCTCACCACTTTGACCATGTGGTGGTCAAAGGGGAGGCTACTGTCTATATACATACCCAGATCCCTGACCACTGGGTCGACTGCTAGGGGTGTATTATCAACATGGTAATTAGCTGGATTGTTGACTTTCCAAAGGGAACAATTATGCATCTCTTAGCAATGAGTTTAAGACCAGGGATTTGGCACTATTTGTTAGTCAGAGATGAGCTTTCTTGAAGAATGTTAGTGTCTGCAGGGGAGTCAGTGATAACCCTCTGCCTGCAATCATCTGCAAGCTTAGTCATCCATAAGCCTTCAGCATTTTCTTCCATTTCAGAGAAATAGATGTTAAAAAGGAGCGGGCCCAGTACCAAGCCCTGAGGGACTCCACTAGTGACTGGTCTCTTGGTGGATGTGGCCTCATGTATTTTGACCTCCTGGGTTTCATCAGTGTGCCAGTTGGCTATCCAGTGTGTGATAGCATTTACACCTAAATTAGTGAGCTTGTCTATAATGCCTGCATGTGGTATTGTATCAAAATCCTTGGCCAGGTTGAAGTAAGCTGTGTGCACAGTCTTACCTTCATCCATTGCTTTGGTGACCTTCTCAAAAAAGTCGACCAGATTTAATAGGCATGACCTTCTGTGATGACCCACCAGTGGACTAGTAATCAAGAAGCCTCAATCCTCACCACTGCCACCAGTTGGGGACATACAATGGAAGGATGGCAAGTAAACACACAGTATTTCCATATTCAGCTCTCTGCTTCAAGTGCAATTTCCCTTAAGAGCATACAGAGACCACAGTCAGTCTGGGGCTGGTTTCTCACTTTTTCTCCAGATCCCCAGTAAGACTCCCCACTGGCACAGCTATAGAGTTGTGTCCTTCGCCAGGGTTCCAAGCCAAGTCCTCCAACACTCTCTCTGTCTAACCAGTGCTTCATGTCCCTGCCCAAGTAGCTGACACACACACTCTTGGGGAAGGCTGGCACAGGTTTACTAGCTATGACCCCTTCTGCCCAGACTCTAATGTAGTTATCACTACCACCAGAACCCCTTATCAGCTACTTTAAGGCCCTTAACCAAGGGTGTCCAATTTTACTGTGTAATATTAATATTAATACAATTGGTAGTTTGACCATGAGCAAGGCTATTAAGAGTGGCCTAGACAGTGTCACCAAATAAATATGCAAGTACTCTCAAAACTTAAATATCTCTACATAGATCAGCCACAATGAAAGTTTTAAATATATTTAATAACAAATAAAGAACAAGACAATACTAAATATATATTTACAGTGACACCAGAGTTCAAAACCATAGGAAATATTTAAAACAACATTGCAGGACAGTCTTAAATAATTAAAGAAAAATATCTAAACTAAACTTTACTATATTTCTGATTGTATCTAAGAGAATTATACATTTCCCCAGAAACTTTCTTCATTAGAGCAAGGCAGATGTGTGGTGAATGGATCTTGTTGTCATCAGGTCCAAGGCAATGCAGAATGCTCTGTTTCTATAAGAGACTTCTCAGATTAATATCTCAAATATTACTGCTTGGATAACTTGTAGAATGACATAATTTCTTGTCATCTGACTCTAGTTCCCAGGTGAAACCCCCAATGATGGGAGCTGGCAACATTTAGCATCTACCTGTGAAAATACATAGACCTCAGATCTTTGGCAGATGCTGGAAGTCATAAAACAATTCCATTTCTTCATGCTTTCAAGACTAGTGATTAATTCACCCTAAAGACACTACAGAAAGCTTCTCAGCAGAGACTCTATGTCTCAAGCTGCACTGAAAACTGAAAGATGCCATCTTTTATTGTGTAGCCTATAAAGTAATTTAATTTCAGCTATTTTCCTAAAATTTGCTGGACTGAAGTTAACCTGTTGTATTCTAGCTTCCACTGTTAAAATATATGCATTTAGACAGTTATAGTAGTGCACGTACATTTCTGTTTTCCTCCAGTAGGACACACTGTGGATGCATTTCAAACACAAACACTTTATAAAATATCTTTTCAACACACGTCTGTACAAACCAGTTAGATACACACATGACACACAGTTATAGTACAGTTGTAACACAAGCATCTTATATAAAGCATTTTGATATTCACAAATGACATAAAAGTATCTACAAAATTCCAGCTAGCTGTGCTGGTAGTATCTCCTTTCTTGACACTTTCCTTAAACAGAGCCAAACTGTTATGGGTCCAGCATTTGCATGTTACCAGTGTCTTAATTTATCATATCCATGGTGATGATTCCTTCCATGACCTTACATATGAGGCTTGTCAGACAAATGGATCTGTAGTTACCTGGATCAGTGGTTGGACCTCCTTTGTGCAGGGGAATGACTGTAGCCATTTTCCATTCCTTAGGAACAAAACGTGACTGTAGGCTCCAGCTGAAACATGATTCAGGTGGACCAGAAAGGTCATGTTTCATGCTATTTATTAAGCATACCAGGATGTTATTGGGGCCTATCTGTACAGTGTTTTTGGCCTTGGAAAGTGTGTTGATGACCTTTTCCTTAGTAAAGGTTGGGAGGATTGTGGTATGCACCATTTCCTTTGGACTACTGGGGGGAGTGGGGGGAAGAAATTTGAGCTGAACCTGTCAGCCAAAAGGTTGGCAATGGCCTTCGGTTCAGTGTCAGTGATGCCATTTACAATAAGTTCTGTGCATTGTTGTGTATTTCCCTAAGTTTACCAATATAGCTGTAGAAAGCTCTGTGGCTGTCTTTTGCCTGAGAAGCTATTTTTAATTCAAATGTAGCCTTTGAAGTATTAATTAATTCTCTTACCTGCCTATTTAGATTGGTCAGGGGGCTTTTACTATGCATGGCTTTGTTCCTCTTACACTTAGCCAAGATTTTTTTCTTTTGTTATATAACCAATTGATACTGTGATTCCACCAGGATGGCTTGTCTTTTGAGTTTGTCTTATTCTTAATGTGAGTAGGTACAGCTCATTCTATACAGCTATTGATATGGCTGTAAGTTTTGTAAATAGCCCAGCATATTATATGTTTTTTATTGGGTTTGGGGTATGGAAATTTAGCCAAGGTGTCACTTAGTAGAGAGAGGTTAGCCTTGGAAGAGTTCCTAAAGGTTTTTGGCTTTGCTGGCTCCACGTATTTAATTTTTTATTTCAAACAATACTGCCTTATGGTCAGATCTGACAAGCAAACTCATTACATTGGGTGAGGAACATCGGCCCCCCATGTTCATGAGTACAAGGTCAAGGATGATTGTACCCCTGGTAGGAACATGGATCAACTGTTCCAGGATGTTGCTATTAACAAATTTAGGAATTTCTGGGCTTGTGCATTAAAATTGGTGTAGGATTTCCAGTTTGTACAGGGGTAGTTGAGATCTCCCATGAATATTGTATTGGGTTGAACGGTGAGGGACCCCAGTCCCCAATACATTGAGATTCGTTTCCTTGGACAATAAGGAGGACCTATAGGTTGTATTAATATGGTATTAGACCCTGTTTATGGTGAGTTTCACATGTAGGAGTTCCAGATTTTAAATAGTCTAGATATGAGGTTGGTTTTAATATAGACTAAGACTCCTCCACCTTTAATTCCCTCCTGTGCATTAGCTATTCTAAAGGCATGAAAGGCATTATAACCTTGCATTGCTGGGGTATTCTTTGTGACTTTAAACCATGTCTCCATTACTACATAGATGTGCACACTTGAGTGGAGTTTTTTGTTAAGATGTCTAGCATTGAGCAGTACCACTTTCAGATACTCCTTTGTAGATTCAGTTAAGTCGGGAGGTTTATCAGTTTGGCATTGCCTAAAAAGGCACTGTGGGGTGGAAAAGGTCTTTGCCAATATCCAAAACCTAGAGAGGATATGTGCAGATCCATTTTAATGCAATTAATGCCTCTGAGGAATTAATCTGCACATAAACAGGGATTCCTAAAGTGATCTGCAAGGACATATGCAGGCTGGATGTGTAAATTATAATGTGTGCAATGCTGTTTGGTATCACTTCATTAACTACTATTCATACCCCCATAAATGCTAATCACCAAGCCTTTACATCATCTGGCTATTAGTTCAATATTGAGGCAGGAGTTCCGGTATTCATTCATACTCCAGTGGGATAAAAAACACCTGAGTTCATAG
Organism: Protopterus annectens; assembly: GCF_019279795.1. Classification (NCBI taxonomy): domain Eukaryota; kingdom Metazoa; phylum Chordata; order Ceratodontiformes; family Protopteridae; genus Protopterus; species Protopterus annectens. The sequence goes on along the minus strand of NC_056734.1, from coordinate 392,950,066 downwards.
GTTCATAGGTTCATAGGTTCATAGGTAGGCACTAGGCTATCAGCCCAAGGGCCTGACAGCTAGCTAAGATGTGGCCAGGCAGCCACGAGGGGAGTCTCTATACTTCCCTAAACCTTCCACTGGTGGTGACATGATCACCTGCATCACAGTGTGAGAAACATATGTCCCTTCATGAGAACATATCTGACTATCACAGCCCATTTCCCACATTTATATAATCTCAGAACTTAGTGTACGTCCTGTGGGACATCAGTGGTAACCCCCAAGGATAGACAAATAATCCTTCAATTTAGACTTGTTATATACTTTTGCTTAATCACTGTTTTCTTTTGAGTTTCATATGGTTATCATTAATACCTTTATTGTTATTTAGAGAAAGTGTTTTCCTCTTAAGAAATACAGTATCAGGGGTATTGATAATGCCACTCTGTACTTTTTCAAACACAGGAGATCTGGAAAACCTGGCCATGTCTTCTTAGGATAGACATAATTTTTAAATTACAGGAACTTTTATAAGAAAACAGTTAGGTGGTACTAAACTGATGTAATCAAAGACTGTTGCATCTACTTGTCAACCGTAGAAGCTTCTGAAGGTGATCAACCAGCTAGCATGTAAGACATGTAAGTCCACTTCTGCCTGCCCTCTAGAAGCTTCTAAAGGTGATCAATCAGCTATCATGTAAAACATGTAATTCCACTTCTCCCTCCTCTCAAGAATGTAATGGATAATTTAATAATCCCTAAAACTTAAGACTATTTTTTCTCAATCAGTGAACTACTCTATATTCAGCCTGTTAAGTAAGGAAATGTACTCAAGGATTCCTTTGTTCCATACTCTTATTTTTAAATATGTCACTAGAGGTCAAGTATTCCAATTAATTGAAAAATGCACTGAAAATACTTCAGTCTTATATCTACAGTTTAATGGTTATGCATACCAAGTTGTACCTCATGTAGAATGATGTCTTTGTCATTACTATCCTCAAGATTCTCACTGCTTACTCTTCACCCCAGTTCAGATTTTTTACTCTTCTTCTTTAACTAGTAATACACATGAAAATGTTCTAGCTGAGCAGATTCTAAAATATATGTACAACTATGACATCTACAGTGACTACCAGTATGGGAGCAAGCAATATAAAACAACCATGACAGCTATAATCTGGATCTGCGACAGCATACACCATTATCTTCTTACCTGATTTATATTCATTAACCTTTTCAAGATCTTTGACTATGAGACCATGTTCTACTTCAGGATGGTTTAGTCAATGCTGTATTTGCTCCTCTTTCATTCTGCTGATGGCCACCTACCTGTTGTCCTTGGTGTTCATAACTGGCAACTTCATTTTCTAAAAAAACAAACAGGACAGCACTAAATTCCACCAGAATACTTTAATAAAAGTTTAATGGGCTAGAGTACCCATGAATGAATATACAAAAATAATGACACCCAAAGGGTGACAAAGCATACCGGCTTCAGCATAAAACCTTCATCAGTGCTATCTTTTTGTATATTCATTCATGGGTATTCTAGCCCATTAAACTTTTATTAAAGTATTTTGGTGGAATTTAGTGCTAGCCTGTTTGTTTTTTTGGATTCATATGTTTTGGTTGGGCCGTGCACTTTGCCATATGTGCGTGGGTTCTGTTGTTACTGTTTCCAACTTCATTTTCTACCCATCTCATCATAGATTATGGTGTCAGTCAAATATGTCTCATAGCATCTTGTTAGCAATAAACCCTTTAGTCATTTCCCAGTCATTAACATTTTTATGTTTCAGATGTTAAAGTTATACGAAGGTCCAAAATTACTTGAATGAATGTTTTATGACAATAACTTTAAAAATAACAGAAAAGTGAGGACGTGGCCAAGATGGCTTACTGAGACCTACAACTGGTGAAAGCTCTGTGACTGAAAACTTTTTTCTGACAGAAAATTTAATCAAAAACTAAGAATTTGGAGATTATTTATATTCAGTAATAGTAAGAGAAAATATTTAAAGTTTGAAGTTAAGCTGTAATTTTTTCTGTCAGAATTTCATCTGCTTGGTTAAGGAAGAAGAGGCTACAACATGAGCCACTCAAAAAATGGTACTCAGGATTCCTCTGTTAAAAAAAAGATATCCAGTCACTAATATCTAGCATGCAGGATGTAATACTAAAATTGGCAAACTGGTTATTAAAATAGAACGCTTTAAAGAAGAATGCAGAAAGAAGACAGATCATTTAGAAACTCTTATGAAAGAACAAAAGTGTGCAAATTAGCAGTATAGAAGAAGCTTTAAATGGCCATGAAGAGATAATAATTGAAGGTGAGTCTCAAACTGAATTTCCTTTACGGCAAAATGGTTTAAAGATAAAGCTGAGGATTTAGAAAATACACTGAGACAAAACATCAGAATATATGGCATACCTGAAGAACATAAGGAGACAGCGTAATAAACTTTTTAACAACCTGGCTGCATAAAACAATGAACTTACCTGAAATGTTGTCCTTTGAGATACAAAAAGGGCTCATAGATTTTTGCCAGCACACTTGACTGCGGTGGTGGTGCTGTGGTAGCGTTTTCGCCTCACAGTTAGACATTACATGTTCGATTCTCAGTTAGAGCGTCTTCTGTGTGTCAACATGCGTGAATGGGCGTTCCTTCGTTGAAGGTTGTGCATTAGGCCCGGCAAGCCAGCATGTAAAAATCTACTGTCAGTCATTAGCGGACTGGAGTTCCACTGTGGTGACCCCTAACCGGGAAAAGCCGAAAGAAAGACTTGAAAAAGGAAACTCACCTCCATGTTCAAAAATAGTTAAGTTTATGTCCAGCATGGAAAATGATCAAACATTAAAAGCAGCATGGTCTAACCTGCTTATTAAAATAGTTCAGCATGTAATCAGATTTGACAATGACTATTCCAGTACAGTAATAAATAAAAGGAAAACCTGCTTGCCGCTGATTAAAGAACTTAAAAAGAATAATATTAAATCTACTTTATTAATTCTGCAAAGATTAAAATCTTTCTTCCTGAAGATTCAATATATTTGACAGACTGGAAGAGGCATCTACAGTTGTTAATAAAAATACAATTCTCAACAATGCTGAAGGCATGCATTGGAATCCTTCATCCCTCAAGAGACAGATTGAGATGAATTCATGGAAAACTGCTTCTAAAGTTAAAAAGCTTAAAGCAAGCAACTTTTATTTTCTGACAACAGGAACTTTGTTTATTGAAACAATAGACTTGCCCTTTGATTACAGGGTTTGTTTGAGACTTTAGGCTTCAAATCATATGTAAGTAAGTAAATAGGTTTTAAACTTTAACATTCTGCATTAGTACCACTTGTAGTGAAAGACTTAAATTATTTAATTTGAACTAAACTTATAAATGCATTACTAAATGTTAAAGCTATATTTCTATTGTTAGAGTGACATTAAATTATAATTGATAGAATTGAAAACTTTAATTTTATTTATTTTTATTTAGTATGTGCAGTATATGGTTAAATGACTATCAGATCTAAGCATTATTCTAATTAGGAGTGTTTAAGTGCTAGCAATTGTGTTTTGTTTGTTCTTTTATAAAGTTTTCCTTTTACAGATCACATTTGAAGCAATTAGCATTTAAAAATGAGGTCAAGATCAAAAAAGTACCTTACTTATATAAAACTGCTTGCTTCCCACCTGCTTCTTGAGTTGTTTTGATGAAAATTTGAGTCCTGGAAGAATTCAGAGATCAGCTCTGATGTTTTTGAAAGCAGGAATTGAATAAATCATAGCTGCAACAAGAAGAACACTGAGCTTCTTATCAAATTTAAATGTGAGAAATCTGTCCAAAATAACATTTAACTTTAAAAATATTTAGAAGTGAAGGATTTGAAACACAAGAGTTATAATAATATTATACACTGTGCTGTCTCTGATATATGGTTTACTTGCACTTTACTGAATCCTATTAATTTAGCGTTATTAGCCCCAACTGTATATACTAATGGGAAGGAGCAAATCAGATATTTGCCACTGATTAAGATAGTTTTGAGGAATTAAGAAATATGGGAAAGCTGCAGAAGTGATTACCAGCTGCTGTATGTAATGAATTGCCATTTTCACATACTGTAATTAAACACTAATTTCAAGATTTGAAACTTGGACCAGGGAATAGTACATAATAACTAAGGACATACATTTAATTTAGACAGGCAAAAATTAATTTATTTATAGTTACGATTGCTTATAATATTAGAAATAATAAAAGAAAGTAAGCATTTCTTGAATAATATGCAAATGCACAAGGGAAGAATAATCATTTATGTAATAATAAAAGAGTAATATTAGCAAGTTAAAAAATATGCACCTGCTGCAACCCCTAACAATGTTGCCTCATGATCAGATTGAAGGGAAGTGAGAACTGATAATTAACTGACTGTTTGATGGGGATTTTGGAAATGCAAGTTACACAAAACAAGGTAGAATATCAGTGGACAAATAAGTCAGAAATTGTATATTTGAATAGTAAACTGCATATAAGGAAGAAATGCATTAAATATACCTACACATGGCTGAACAATAAAAATACAAATGTTTATATAATTTTCACAGAAAGCTATATAAAAAGATATTTGAGAAGATCATGAAAACTGAAATCTAAAATATGGGTATATACACTCAAGCTTTTTGAATATTGTATACCATTAGATTTACTAAGATTACCTGAACTAACTCATTTTACAAGTCAGAGCTGAAATTTGTGTGCTTTATTGTGGCGTCAGTTCTTTCATTTCTTATAGAAAGTAGAATGTATTTACCATGATGTTTGAGACTAGGAGATAAGAATTTGATTTGAAATAAGCATCATGAAACATTTAAATGCACTATAGGCTACAAATGTTCTTTGACTCTGTCAAGCAGCAAGCTAATGCCTTCAAACTTAGTAATGCATATGTTTTTTCTGAATTAATTTAATGAGTTGAATGAATTTTAGATATTTTGATATTTATTATACTAAGGTTGATATACCAGTTTAAGGTATAGTCACTTGTACTTTTAAACTAATTTAGAGCTTTTGTCAGAATTGTGATAAATGTGTACATATATATATATATATATATATATATATATATATATATATATATATATATATATATATATATATATATATATATATATATATATATATACATATATATATATATATTTTTTTATTATTATATAATAATTTGATAGGCCTAAATTGCTTGTCATCTTCAGTGTCCTGCAGATAACTTTATTTTTTCATGTCTCACTCTGTTTTACTTTTATATTTAAAAATTTAATCATAACAATGTTTGAATGAACAAATAGTTTAGAAATACTTAAGAGATAATTATACTAGCATTAATCTAATCTATTAATCCAATCTGATGTCTCTTGCTTTTAATTGTGTCTGACCATGAGAACTGTGAGTCCCTATTAGGGAACATTACTAAACTATTGTACAAAACATCTTGTCTTATATTTTCTAATGTTATCTAACTTCTTGTGTAAACCATGTAATGTTATCTAACTTCTTGTGTTAGCCATGTAATTTTTTCTACTGGAGCTTTTCTCCCTGGGCCTCCGCTGAAAATGGACATATATCCAGTCGGACTATCCCGGTAAACAAATGTAAAATAAAATATAAATAAAATAAACATTACATGACTAGATATATATCATATTATCTTTCAGATTATTTACTATTCAAGGTTAAATGAGGTAGATTATTAAGCTTTTAAGTTATAATGAGAAAATAGTTTTAAATGGTAAAATATATAATTAAGTTGGTAGTATTTTCAACTTATATACAATATTATATCAAGTATTTGTAAGCCACGGTAGTTTTTGGCTAGTTCTTGGTAAATGTTTGGGATCTGGTTGTTAGAAAGATAGTTTCATAATTTGTCTATTTGATAGTAAAACTGGGAACTTTGCTATCCATGGATGGTTGTGATTTATTAGTAATATATATATATATATATATATATATATATATATATATATATATATATATATATATAGTTACAGTTGCATATTTGTTTCTGTTCTTAGTACTTAGGAGTTTTAGTAGTTTAGTGTGTAGAAAGGAAGAATTCAAATGAATACAGAAAACTAAGATAGTGTTAGAGGTATAAATTAGAGTTTTATATACAAAATCAGTTTGGTGGATAGCTATATTATATTATTTCTTGGTAAACAAATCTATGTCTTATACACAGTATGGATAGTTTTGTCTATGCATTAATGTAAATGGATTAAATAATGGCAACTAAAGGACATCAGTAATGATGTAAAATTAAAGGTGACATTACATTTTTGCAAGAAACCCATTTGTTAGATAAAGGTATACCGTACCTAAATAGTATAGACTATAAAGTGTTATCATCTGCTTCTTTTAACAACAGAAAGGAGAGGAGCTGCTATACTATGGAAGAAATCTACTGTAATGCCTAGGGTCATTGAATCTATTAAAGATCCTAAAGGAATGCACACATTTGTAGTAATTAAATAGAATGGCAAACTCTATACACAACCTAATTTTACTGGATCCCTGGAATAGTTGCAAGAGTGACTAAAGATCACTTAAATTTATTACTAAATCATTAGAAGGGTAGTTTAATTTTAGCTGGAGTTTTTAACTGTATATCTAGTATGAAAGCTACAAGTGAACAGAGGAAAGCTAAAATTCTAGCATCAGCTAAAGCACTAAATAAATCGATTATTGATAATAATTTAGTTGACTTAGTAATAAAAGCAGAATATAAGTCATTATTTTCACCTATTATTCTTATGCACATGGGATGCAAACACAAATGATCAAGATTTATGCTTCCATGGATTTGTTTAATAAAGTTAATTATTTTAAACTATTTCTTGCCCTTTATCTCATTATAATGCACTAAGTATTAATACATCGATGGATTAAAGGAAATTTCAGATTTACAGAATTCCAGTATGTATGTTGAAATGAAAATAATGTAAGTGTTACTTTAAAGAACAAATAGAAGACCTTTTATCCTTGAATGGTGATGGGCAGGGTAATAAAGCCATATTATGGGATTCCTTAAAAATGCATATTAAGGATAAAATTGGATGATAATCTAGTAATAAAATGAAAGAGTAGAATAAAAATTTGTTAGAAATACAAGATGATATACATAAAGTTAGATTTGAACAACGAACAAAGAGATTAGATAATACTGAAATCATTGAAAACTAATGACAAAATATCAAATAATTTTAATACATGACATAGAGATAGAGCTAGAAAAATTAAAATTACAAAGTTATTCAACGACTCTAAAATCTTCACAGATTAGCTAATATAAGTAAGATGTTAAACAAAAAGGCACAAATCAGTTATATCCAAAATCCTCACATTAGTAAGCTTACTTCAGATATAGAGAAAATGCTTAATATATTTTTTTAATTCCATTTATGAGCATCTTAATAAAGATAAAAACACGTTCTATTATTTCAAAATTGATAAACATTTAAAGAAGGTTACTAATAAAAGTAATGATCAGCAAAGTTCACTGTTCAATAAACCTATCAACTTAACTGAAGTTAAAGATGTTTTTAAAAAGAGGCAAAATTGCAATGTTATAGAGTTAGATGATTTAAATATGGAGTTATATATTCTGCTTTTGTTAAATGTTTTAGAATTACTGAGTGAAGCTTTCAGGATAATGCAGAGTGATGCAATAATTCCAACCTCATGGACATTTTCTGTAATCTCACCTATTCTTAAACAAGGAAAGGTTAAAAAGTTAGTTTTATCTTATAGATCTATTTCATTATTAAATGTAGATTACAAAATATTTGTTTCCATTTTTACCACAATATTAACAGATATAGTAGATAAAATAGTTAATAAAGATCAAACAGGATTTATAATTAATATATTGACATGATAATATTAAACGGGTAATAACAATCTTAGATTTAGCAAATGGATTCAACAAAAATTGTCTCTAATTAGTTTAGATACTGAAAAAGCTTTTGATTCTCTGGATTGGAATTATTTATTTTAAATTTTGGAAGCATTTCATTTCCAGAACAATTTATTGGAATATTAAAACATTTGTATGTAGATTCTAAAGCATATATTAATTTTGGATCTTACATTTCTCAAGGGTTTACCTTTAACAAAGGTACAAAACAAGGATGTCCCTTCTCTCTTCTCTCTGCATTATTCATTGAGCTCTTTGCTAGTAGTACAGGAATCAATGATAAAATTAATGTTTTTTTCAATTAACAAACACTGCAAATCTAAAATACAGCTTTTTGCAAATGATGTTTTACTAACTGTAGGAGAGCTAAACAACTCAATTGAAGAAGCAGATGCAAAAATGTAATTGTTTCAGGAAGTATCATTACTGAAATGTAATAATAATAATAATAATAATAATAATAATAATAATAATAATAATAATAATACTGAAACATTAATGATGAATCAACTACTAGATAATAAGTTAAAAGATACATATAAATGTAATTGGAAAGGTCAAGAATTAAAATATTTAGCAATAAAAATCTATCAAGATGTGAGTAAGATTATTAATCATAATTTTGAAAAATAATAGAATAAGTGTCACTCCTTATTAAAAATGGAATGAGTGTTTTTTTTTTACTTTTGAAGATAGGTTAGTTCTTATTAAAATGCTTATATAGCAAATGCTTATATATATATATATATATATATATATATATATATATATATATATATATATATTGGTCCGCTTCACTTCTTCTAAAGCTCATTTGCCTGACAATGATTTCAGAGAGACCAAATCGCATAAACTCCACTTCACCTAAAGTTCACTTCACTTAAAACCTATTTCACTGACAATTAGTACTGGCAGTCTGTAGAGCACTGTAAGGCAAGTAAAAGGCATATGTCCTTTTCCCCACTGTGGCCCTGGCGGTAGTATATATAGTTAGGGGTGTGGGGGCACAGCCCCCTACACTGGGGGTGTGGGGGTGTAGCCCCCACCTAGTTTGATTTTATATCCTCTAGTTTGATTATATATTGTTCAGTAAAACCAAACTAGGTGGGGGGTTATGCCCCCCACCCCCTAGGTGGGGGGTTATGCCCCCCATCCCCCAGTGTGGTTGGCTGTGCCCCCTCACACCCTCTAACTATATATACTAACCACAGGGTTGCACTACAGTGGGGAAAAGGACATATAGCTTTTACTTGTCTTACAGTGCTCTACAGACTGCCAGTACTAATTGCGAGTGAAATATGTTTTAGGTGAAGTGAACTTTAGGTGAAGTGAAGTTCAGGTGATTTGGTCTCTGTGAAATGAATGTCAGGCAAATGAGCTTTGGGTGAAGTGAAGTATACCCATATATATATATATATATATATATATATATATATATATATATATATATATATATATATATTACAGTCAATAGTCTTAATACCTGACAAAAATGAATAAAGAAAATGGAAAAAATATTAACTTCATTCTTATGGTCCCCTAAACAAACTGAGAATTTCTTATAAAAATCACATTAGACTGTCGGGGTATGGTACTATTTGTTTCCTGATGAAGAATCATATTCTATTGCTGCAAATTTTAACTCTATTGTACTCTGGCAAGACTCAACTTATATTCATCAATGAAAAAATATTCAGGAACAGACTATATTAAATTCTTACAGGTTTATCAAATGTGATAACTTAGAAGTATATAACAATGTCTTCATTTGGTTAATAAAACTTACTTTAGAAGGAAATTTATTTAAATCTTTAGACTATTCATATATGAAATAAATCCTAAAACAGTTAAGAAACATGTTTATAAAATCCCATTAATGTTAACATGGAAATTCTTGTGCTTTCCCATCACATATGCCTCTAAATTTGTGGAAACACAGAACACTGTTGAAATGAACATCCTAAAAATGATTGGGTAAGTGTTATGGTCTGATTGCTTTGAAAAAGGGAAAGCTAAGTCATCAGAATGTTTAATGAAAGATTATAAGTTAGATGAAGCTGTTATTCTGCTAATAATATCTATTAGAAAAAAGTTAGATGAATTTATAGGTAATATAAGTGAAAAGGAACAGAATATTGTTCCACTATTATATGAGTATACAGTTGCTATTCAGCTAGAGCGTCTTCTGTTTGGAGACATGCGTGAATGGGCGTACCTTCGTTGAAGGTTGTGCGTCAGGCCTGGCAAGCCGGTACGTAAAAATCAACTGCCAATCATTAGCGGACTGGAGTTCCGCTGTGGCGACCCCTAACCGGGAAAAGCCGAAAGACACAAACAGTTGCTATTATTGAAGATAAATTGAATAACAAAGGAAATCTGGCCATATTATACAAGTTAATTTTAAATAACTTTGATGCAAAGTTTTGGAATTTTTTAGATAGTTATGGATTAAGTAACTCAATTGTTGATAAGAATAAAATTGCATTGCTTAATTCAGTTAGTGAAACATCTTCAAGACAATGCTGGAAACTTTTATGTAGAAATATATAGACAGAGTGTTTGTTACCCCTTATAAAATTTAAAGTTTAGTAAAATGTCTTCCTTCAGTTTGCTAGAGATGCAGTAAAGATGTAAATACTGATTGGGCACATATATTTATGGAATGTGAACAAATAAATGTTTATTGTGATGAGATAGGTATTTTTTAAAGGGTTATAGTCTGATAAGTGTTGTTTAACTAGATCAGCAATGGAAATAAATGTTCCACTTCATCTGTAAAAGCTAAACAACAAAAAATATTTGTAATCTCCTTGCAGTAGCTAGAAAAAATTTTGCAAAAACTTAGAAAGCAAACTCAGTTCCTACATTCAAAGAATTTTAAAATTTAATAACAGCAATGTTATTTAAAACTGAAAAATAACTGATTAGAATATGGTCTGCAAATCATATTAGGACTTCTAGTTGCTGGGATAACCTAGAAATGTTGCTGTTGAAAAACCAAGATACTTAATTTGTCAATTATATTAGATTACTCTGATGGTGTAATGTATTTCTAACACTGTATAACAGTTTGTGATATATAATTTCATCCTTTTTATAGGTTCATAGGTTCATAGGTATATACTAGGCTATCTGCCCTAGGGCATTTATAAGCCTAGCCAGAGTGTATTTGGCTTCCGCCTCCCTATTAGATTAGCCTACTGTGCCTCTGTAAAGTAGGTCACAGAAGGTACCCTTTTAAGATTAGTTTATTGTGCCTCTGTCTAGCAGGGACACAGAAGAGATCCCAGGGGTGAATTTGTGATTTCCCATCCACGCATCCAGATTTTGCTTGAAGAGGGTCAGCGAGGGGCTATGTCTAACATGAATTGGGATTCTATTCCAGAGTGAGGGGAGCCCCTGGGAAATGAATCTGTCCCTCCAGCATGTCCTATTTATTTTTGTGCTGGGGTTTAGGTCCCTGGAGCATGTAGCTCTAAGGGACTTGGATTTTTTGAGGTGGAGCATATCCATTAATTCTGGGTTTGACATGGCTTTGTACATCAGGCATAGATCGCCACTGAGTAGGCGGTAAGCAACTGAGTAGAGCTGGAGTTTCTTTAGTAGAGCTGCATAGGACATCTGTTTGTAGCCCATGATCCTCTTGGTGATGTACTTTTGGGGTCTCTCCAGTTGCTGCAGGTGTCGGGTAAGGTACATCCCAAAAGGGGCATTGTATTCAATTATGGGCCTGATGAGTGACGAGTAGAGGGGCACAATGACCTCTCTTGATCTAGATGCGAACTCTTTCGTGATAAGGTGGGCTATATAGAAGGTCTTTCTAACCACTTTGGCAATGTGATTATCAAAGGAAAGATTACTATCTACGTTGTTCCCCAAATCTCTAATTACTTCTTCCATACTTAATGGATTACCACCTATGTGGTAATTTGTGGGCACCTTGTTTTTCCCAACGGGGATGACTATGCACTTTTTAGCATTTAGCTTGAGGCCGTGGCTCTGGCACCAAGCATCCGTCTCTGTGAGACCCTTTTGGAGGATGCTTGTGTCAACTGGAGATTCGATTATGGCCCCCAGTTTGCAGTCATCTGCGAACTTTGTCAGCCATAATCCCCCCGTGTTAGCCTGAACCTCAGAGAAGTATATACCGAACAAGAGAGGTCCCAGAACTGAGCCCTGTGGGACACCACTTGTAACTGGTTTGGATTCGGACATGGCACCTGTGATTCTGACCATGTGGGTTCTATCTCTGAGCCAGTTTGCAACCCATCTTGTGATATAGGGGTTGATATTTAAGCTGGTAAGCTTATTTATGATGCCCGAGTGGGGTATTGTGTCAAAGGCTTTTGTGAGGTCCAGGTAGGCTGTGTGGACTACCTTGCCCTCATCTATGGCTTTGGTAACTGTTTCAAAGAAATCAACTAGGTTTAAGAGGCAAGATCTGCCCTTAACAAAGCCAAATTGGGTAGGGTCCAATGCCTGGAGGCTCCAAATGAATTTGTTTATGAGTTCCATGACAGTACGCTCCATAGCTTTACAGACCAGACTAGTCAGGCTTATGGGGTGATAGTTTCTGGGGTCCGTTGTGGCACCACTTTTGTGGAGTGGGACCACTTTAGCTGTACGCCATTTGTTGGGTACATATCCTGTAGTAAGGCTAAGTTTGAACAGTGACTTAATGTGAGGGTTCAGTTCTTCTTGGAGCTCGTGTAAGACACAACGTGGGACACCGTCCGGTCCCATAGATGCTGTGTTTTTTGCTTTGGAGAGGGCAGCTTTCACCTGTGCATCTGTGATGTCAGGGAGGTTACATTCAGTTGGGATAGGCATTTGCTCCTTTGCGGGGGGGAGAAGTTTGCACTGAATCTGTCTGCCAGGATGTTGGCTATGTCTGTAGGTTTGGTATATTTTGTACCGTTATGCAACAATTCAGAGCATATCTGGGAGTTTCCGCCCATGTTCCTGACATAACTAAAGAAGGCCTTGTGATTATCTTTAGTGTCTAGGGCAATTTTTCTTTCGAAACTGGCCTTTGATGATTTTATGAGAGATCGAAGTTTCTTGCTAATACTGATCAGAGATGCCTTCCCTTTTTGGGATTTTTCTCTGTCATGTAGTAGCTTCCTCCTTCTGTTGTATAGCTTATTTATGGCTGGGGTCCACCAGACTGGTCTCCTGTTTTTGGAGGAGTGAGCCTTGGTTTTATTTGGGATAGCACGATCCATGCATTCCTGCAGGTGCTCATAGAATGCATTTGTAAAGGATTCTGTGGACTGGGCTGTATTATCCTCTGGCCCAGGGGCTTTGAAGGATTCCACCTCAGTCTTGAGAAGTGCAAAGCTGGCTTTTGAGAAATTCTTTACAGTGATTTCCTTGGCTGGGGGTGGGGATGGGATATGGATGTCCAGGGAAATTTGTTTATGGTCTGATCTTACCAATGAGGGGTTTACTTCTGGTGTGGAACATAGAGTCCCCATGTTGGTGATGACCAGGTCCAATATGTTGTTCCCTCTTGTGGGAGTGGTGACCAGTTGTTCCATTGTGTTAGAGTTTATAAATTCAAGGAACCGTTGGGCGAGGGTGTTTGGGCTTGAGTAGTTTTCCCAGTCAATGTTTGGGTAGTTGAAGTCACCCAATAACATATTGTTTGGAGAGACCTTCATATTCTCCACTGTTCTCAGGAATGCCAAGTCGGGTTCCTGTAATAGGGAGGGTGTTCTGTAGCAGGCTACAAACTGAAAGGCAGTTTTGCCCGCTGCTAGTTGCACATGGATGGTTTCCGATGCTTTGTGCAGTGCCACTAACCTGGAGGTGTAGGTATCTTTAATGAATATAGATACTCCCCCTCCTTTTGTGCTTCGGTCCGAGTTTTGGGCCGAAATGCTTGATATGAGTTATAACCTGGTAGTGCTGGGGTGCTCTCAGGAGCCTTGAACCAGGTTTCTGTTACTGCACAGACATCAAATTTCTCCATACTGAGGAGAGCCTCGAGCGCGTGCATCTTGAGGTTTAGACTTCTGGCATTGAGTAGCATTACCTTTAGTTTTTTTATCCTTGGGTTGTCTATGGAGGTGGGTTTGTCCTTTGAGCCTTGCCTAAAAAAGGCACTATGGGGGTGGCAAGAGCCTTGACCAGTATACGAAAGCCTAAGGGTGACAGGTGCAAGCCGTCCCTAGCGAAGCAACGTGGCTTGTCGAGCATGTCATTCCCAGGCTGACAGACACTGGATCCCCTTTGAATGACATCAATACTTTTGCCAATTGTTGAAACTGATCATTTTGTTTTTATACTGTGGCATCATTCTTGGTGAGGGCAAGATGCTACTCAAGGTCAGGGTCATACCAGCCTGGGCTACATGGTCAGAAAGCTCCTCTATGTCTCTTTTCATGTAGTCCAGGGAGGTACGTCTCAGGTCATTCACACCAGCATGGACAATGATGGAGTCATACTTGTACTTGCTTTGGAGTGACCTGAATGCTTGCATTATGTGGCGCATCCTGGCACCCGACAGGCAGCTTACAGTGACCTTCTCTTTGTTCAGTCTGGTGAGCGGGATGTCAGTATGCTGGACAATAGAGTCCCCTATAACAAGTGTATTTGGTGTGTTGTTTGGCCTTAAGGGCTGTGACTGTGAGGCACACTGATTTTGTGAGATATGTGATTCCATATTGATGGGTGGCTGTTGCTTGGATATCTGCTTAGGAGGTCTTTGCTGTTTAGGCAGATTTTTATTTAGAGCCTCTGAGTATGTTTTTGTGTGTTTATGTGTTGGGTATGCAGATGCAATAGCTCTGTGTGAGACTGGATTTGTGGTGTGGGTGGTTACCTTTTCCTCCTGACTGACTGTGCCAGTCTTGGGTTGAGAGAGCTCTACCTCCAGTTTGGCTGTGTAACTGCATCTCTCACATGTATTAGAGTTTGTTGGAAGGAGGAGAGGGTTGTCTGTGTACATAAGGCAATTGTAACATTGCCTCAAAATTCCCAGATTCACCAGCTGGACTGGAGAGTAACCTTGAAACTGACCCTTGGACATACCAGATTAGTATAGGGAACTGTTTTTTTACTGATCAGATTAGGGAAGGGAACTGATTTTTCACTTGATCAGGAAGGACCAATCGGGAGCCTAATACTTATGAGAAGTCAAGGAGCGTGTAGTGCTTTAGTTTGTTAGTGCTTCCTTATAACAGCTGAGCAAGTGCAGGGCTTTAGAAAGAGAATAGAGTGATTACTTTGAGACTTTGAACAGTTCTAAGGGAAAAAGTGAAGAGCAGACTTTGTGGAGCCTGGAATAGTTTAAACCTGTTTAGACGGCGCTGCCCGACGCTGCTCAGTGCTCAAAACCGCGCAAAAAGAGAGTTGTAGGGTTTTAAGAGCGAGAGATCAAGTAGTTTAGAATTGACCCAAAATGGCCAATAAAACTACAGCTTCTAGGTAGTAACCACTCCTCCAGGGACAGGCAGGCTGTTCAGTGTTAACCACTCCCACTGGTGAACACAGAGACTTCCCTTTAGCCCAAGCAAGCACCGGCCTTCTAGAAACTTCCAAACAGTTCAGAACAGCAAATCTGTAACTGAACTTTCTTAACTTTCAGAAAGTGGGAAAAAAGCAAGATTTTTTTGTTTTTATGTATATATTGGATATATGTTAAATCAATAAAATCTTTAAAAAATAAAATAAAAGCATAAACAGTGTTGCTGTGTACCCTTCAGTGTTTAGAAAAGTAGCTCTGTCAACTGGGCAAATTTCATCAATAAATGTCTTTGGCACCCTAGTGCACATGAATGTACATTGGGCATTAATTAGACTCTGTACTTCATTTTTAAAGTTATTGATCTTTTAAGCAGGTAAATGAATGACTGTATCTCAGACCCTTTCTTTCAGACCCTAGGTCACAAGGGCAAGGATAAAATATATGTATCATCTTCATCATTATCATTCACCCATTTTCACATTTTTACATGGGGCTGAGGTGCTATGTCAACTGTCACCACCTCTCTTGATTCAATGTTACTGTCCAACTTCTTTGACAGTCATGTCCAATTGTCACAGCTCTTCTGTCATGTAATTCATTCTTTCTTGTCTGGATGACCTCCTTTCTGTGTACCTTCTTCCTGACTCTCCTAAGACTGCTTTACCAAATTTTCTTCTGCTTTTTTGCACATGCAACCAAACCATCACATTCTGTCCTCCATGACCTTCAAAGTAATTGGGGCTATTTTGGCTTCATCTTTGATGGCTTATTTTGTTCATTCTACTACTCCTCTCAGACACTTCATTTTTACAACCTAAGGCTTCCTCACCAACTCTGCCACATACAGAAACACTCGTTACAGCAGTTTTTTTATGCATTACTTTTCAGCTTCTCTGGCATTCTTCTGATGCATACTACTTCTGATAGTTTGTGACAGTTGACTGCAGCACCTCTGATTCTGTTTGACCTCTCCTCAAACACACATCCCATATATCTGAATGCCTGTTTTCCCATCTGTCTTAAAGTCTTTTATCTTCTTCTAATTTCTCCATTTGTTAGCATGACCACTGTCTTATCTAAATTCATTTTCATTCTGTCTACCTTCAGTTTTTCATTCCATAATATTTGTTGAAGTTCTTGCTCAGAGTCTGCTTATAGTGCCACATCATCTGCATACAGCAGCTTTGTTCATCTGTCCTCTTTGACCTGTTTGCTGAAGAAGTCCATCACAAGTATGAAAATGAGTGGGTTCACATAGCTGAACAAAGAACTGCGTGGCCTAGTGGGTTAGTGCAGTAGGCTGATGCATCCACTCCCACTAGGAATCCTCTGTGAGTCTGAACACTCTTCCTAATTGTGCCATAAGTTCCTTGTATGTAGCCTGCACTAATTCTACCAGGACTTTGAACCACTGCAGGACTGCTCAAAACAGATTTTCTTTGACCACGTCATTTGCTTTCTACATGTCTAGAAATGTCCTGTTGGACTCTTTTTCCTCTCTTCATTATTTGACTTACTGCAAACATCATGTCATTTGTACTGCATCCTCATCTGAACATGAACTCCTCATATCCCATCTTATTTTCTGCAGGGTCAGCCTTAGGTGAACTGACATCGTAGGCAAATGGCTCTATAGTACCCACCTGCTGACCACAGACCCCAAATGCACTTTTACCACTGGTCTCCCCTCCAGTCATGGCATGCCCACAACATCCAAATTACTTTTTTCTTTCTTTTTTCAGTTTGTCTTTATCTTCATTGTCTTCCTGTATTCATTTATTCAACACATCTGAAGGAGGCAAGACTAGACTCTGATAACTGTGAAAGAAACAACTGCATTAGGCCAGGAGTCTGGGGGCCATAGATGCACCAAGGTGCATGCACATAACAGTTTTTTTTAAACAACCTGTTCTTCCAATGATGGCTTCAATAAAAAATCTTTATTAAAAGAAAGTCAGTCTTGCCCTTCAACTTTGCTTTTTCATGCATCCAGGAGTGGCCTTAGGTCAATGGGTGCCCTAGGCAAAAGGGCTCTGCCTGCACCCCTCAACACACTATCCGGTGCCCCCATCCTGGTCTACCTACACCAAATAAATACTGGAAAAACGCCCTTGCTAGAACAGCACCCTAGGCAGCCACCTAGTTGGCCTATGCCTAAGGCCGGCTATGCATGCATCCTTTCAATGCACCCTAACTCACCAGGACTACACTGTAATAACTGTGGAGGAAATAACTGGATTAAACTGGAGTCTAAGGGCTGTCATTACTCAGATGTTATGGAGTTCCAGCTGTCCTGAGTTGCATTTCAAAGATTTTTTAAATAAAATGTTCATCCAGTAATGGCCTGATTAAAAATCTCAGCTATGGAAAGAAAGTTAATGTTACTCTTCAGCCTTTGCTTTTTCCTGCATCCTTGCAACATGCCCTAACTGACCATGGCTACACTGTAGTAGCTGCATTAAACTGGTGGTTTGGGTGCATCTAAGCCCACAGAAGCCATGAGATTCTAGATGCTCTGAGGCATATTTTAGAGGTTTTTCCCAATTTTCTGAGCTATTGATGTCCTGAACAAAAAATCATGAGCAAGGAAAGAAATTCAGTCTTACTTTTTTATTTCCAGAAAGAAAGAAATTGTACACAAGCTGGCTTAATGCTCAAAGCTGACAGAATACCAACCAGTTCACAACAAACAAAAGAAATGATTGTGAGGATACATAAATTATATCTGCAATTAGTATCTGCCTTCTTACTCCTAATAAAGAAATACAGCATGCCTCCTCAACCCTTCCCTCAGAAAACAGCCAGACTGGGACAAAACTGGAAAAAGCAATTAGAACATATTTCATCTGCCAGACATATATAAACAGCGTGCTTCCTTACCTCCCCCAAAAGATAGCCACCTTTACACACATGTGATCTGATATTCACTTGTGACGAAAGTGAAAAAATAATGATCACAGTAATGTTTACGACTTGTTACTCAAACAGTACACAACTCCTATACAAGCTATAGTGAAATAATATGCACACTTCTGGAGTTTGTGAGGAATATTAAAGCAATAATGGCCATGCTGTCCCCAGCCAAACACAAGCTATAATGGCCTGTGCACACATCTGAGCTCTGAAAGGAAAAAAAATTAAACAAATAATGACATTGTCCTCATCTCCCCCACCCAAGCTAAAGTGATTTTCTGTGTATGCATCTGAGCAGGGATGTTTTTTGACTAGGTGAGTTGCAGGACACATCAAAGGTCAAAATCCACTTATACAGCCTTGGTGTGTTGGGGCGACCAGCCACCCCTCCCCCCAGTGCTCTGGAGGTCTATGAATTCTGGGATGCATTTTGTCCCTTTTTAAAGTAGATGATTATTTAAACTCAGCAAGTGACAAGATGATAAATTACTTTCTTCCAGATAAACCCCCAGCAAATAGTTATAGCTGCTTCTATATGCAATGCAAGCATTAGATTGTGATAAAAGAGGGAGACCATGTAATGCATTTCATCTTTGTTCCAAACAAATATCTGCCACACTTTAAAATATTCCAAATAGCTTTACACAGATCACATTAATACTGCCAGACTAAGAAGCAAACAGCAACAACAGCCAGCTAGTCATTTTCCTCCACAGACAGCCTCGGCAATTAAACTTACTTTGTGTATTTCTGTTGCCCAATTAAGTTGTTCATCTCACTTCTCACAAATGCACACTCTTCCTGCAAAGCCAGGTAGTGACTGTTCAAACTTTGTAAATAACAAACAAAAGAAGTAACCCTCTGAAAGATAAGAGGGATCACATTCAACAAACAGTACAGTTGAAGCGGCAAACAGATTTTAATAAAATCAATTAAATGCCTTAATCCCAAAACAACCAAGGGACTTCATCTGAATCTAAAACAAAAAACACCACTTCCTTTAGTACCTGATAGCATCACTTAAACATTTAAAAGTATCTTATTCATTAATATAAAATGAAACACATTAGCAAAACATAAGTAAAAAATTATGCAAAAATATAAATATACCACATAATCAACAAATACGAAATAGTTATCAAAACTTTAAATGTAATAAATTGCAATTTTTCTGAACAAAGTTTCAGCACCAATTTAATGGACAAAAATTCATTAAAACACAGTGGGGAGGTGGCATTAAGCTTGAGCTGCCCAAATAACTCCTCATATTCAAGTTTTGTTTCCTAGTCTCCCCCGTGTAACACTCTGGAAGACAAAAGGGACTGTGCACAACAATTCTAATGCTCTGGAAGCAAAAGCAATTTCAAACTGAGCAAATGACAAGAGTCAGTTACTTTCATTCAGCCAACCTCAACCCTCAACTAGCATTTATAGCCTCCTCTGTGTGCAATTTAAATGTATGGTAGTTAAATAATATACTTCACTTTTGCTCCCCATAAACATTTGCCACAAATTAAAGTATTCTGCAATTAAGTCAGTCGATAATGCCAGAGACTTAACATTCATAAGTATTGTTTGGAAAACACATGTTGATGCGAAATGTGTTGTTCTAGTAACTTTTTAAGTAAATTAAAGTAATATTTCAAATTTGTCCCTAGTTTTAGGCCTTTGGTTCTCCCATCCCACTCCTCATTTTCAGCTTCATCTTAAATGTCACAATGCCAAAAATATTGGGTTGATTATTTATAATAGTAATGATGTTGATAATACTTACCTCACCACTTCTGTCTTCAAATTGCACCATTCCTATCAACTCCCCAGAATTTGTTGACTGCACATGATTTGGCTCATGCTTTTATCTTGTCCCTCATCCCTCATAAACTATTTGATTTCCTGGTAAATTGTTGAGAATTGTAGTCAGTCAGTAGTGCCAAACATTAGAAATTCACAATTTTTATTGCACAAAATGTGTGTGCGTGTTAATGCGCAACCTTTTTCAAATTAAAGCAAAAAAAAAAAAAAAAAAAAAAAAAAAAACAAACAGACCTCAAGAAGCATGCTTCATTTCTACATCTGGACTTTTTGAGGTCTCTACTACATGACTTTGTAATGTTCAAGTGTAATATAACATGGTGTGATTTTAATGCTCAAGTCAAATGGAGCACCTCCCCACTTGACTGCCTGCTGTGCTGCAGGCACATTTTCATTTAACAAGGGCAATGTATTTATTTATTTATTTATCTTTTGAGAAAAGAAACACCATATTTCATTTCTCTAAGAAATAAATAAGTACAAAAATAGCATCCCTAGAACACAGCTCTGTTGGTGACTCCCTAGCTGACCTATGGGTAAGACTGGCCCTGAATTCTGCTACTTGGCATTTCATTTTATCAGTCACCATCCCAAGCACTTTCATACATAGTGATAAGAATTTGATACCTCTGCACTATCTGCATTTTCAATATCCACTTTGATCTTGCACACTGACCTACTTATTCTCCAGTCATCTGGATATGCCTTTCTTTCCACACCACGATGAGTACCCTCAGGGACCATTTCTCTCCAATGCACTCAGCTTCTTGATAAAATGTGCTGTGACTTCATCTATGCCTGTCATGTTTCCT
Organism: Protopterus annectens; assembly: GCF_019279795.1. Lineage (NCBI taxonomy): Eukaryota > Metazoa > Chordata > Ceratodontiformes > Protopteridae > Protopterus > Protopterus annectens. The sequence goes on along the minus strand of NC_056734.1, from coordinate 392,929,098 downwards.
GATTTAATTTTCTTTACTGCAATTTGCACTTTTCCTAAGATGTGTTTTCCTTCTTCTTTCATTGCAGACTGAACATGTGTCAGTACAGCTCATTTGTCATGGGAAGGTTATTCAAATACTCCTTTCACCTGCCATTGAAAATCTGGATAGGTGAACAGAATTGTACTGGCATCAGTTATGTGCGATGACTTCCAATAATCTCCTTTGTATTTCTGTTGCTGGATTGCAGTCTGATAGAGCTTCTTTGTGCCATCTGCTGAGTCACTTTTCAGAAGATGGCTGATGTCCTTTGTGAACTTATTATTTTCTGCTGTGACTGCTCTGCTAGCCATTTTGTTAGAACAACTGGTATTTATCCTTAGCCTGGTCTAGCTTTTCTATACTTATTTCTGCATTTCTTGTTCTTTCTTTTGATAGCTACATGGATTTTGCATTGCATCACCACCTTTCTTTATGTACCATATTTCCATATTTGTCTCAATGGCAGATCCGTTGTCAACACATTATGCTTTCAGATGCTGCAATTCTTCTATTACGCATTTTTCTTCTTCTTCCTAAGATGTTAGAGCCATAAGTACTTTGTTGAACTGTTGTTCTTTTGTTCCGGTCAGCTTCCAGGTTTTCAATCTAGTCACTGTTAACCTTAGAGCCTTCTCTGACCACAGCTTGTAACTGATTGTGGTCACCAATGGTGTATATTAGGGGCTAACTGTTTCACTGTGATAAAGTTGCAGTCTGATTCAATCCCAGTGTCTTTTCCTTACTTAAAAGGAATGAACCCGAGATGCATACTGGTGACTCTTATATGTATTCCTGTCACTGCAGCTCTTACCAAATCATGTCTTGGTCACCATTAAGCTCTTTGCCAAACAGAAGTCCAGAACAACCTGTCCTTCATTTTTGTTTCCCCATGAGGACTCAAGCAATGCTCAGCTCTAGTTCTGTCTTTCCCAATATGAGCATTCAGGTGGTGACCCATTATCAAGAACAACTCATTTTATCCTACTTTATCTCAGAGATTCTGCATCTACTGCTTGAATGCCCTCTTCTGCTCACCACTGCCGTCCTGCTGTTCAGCACTGCTGCAGAGCAAAACTGGTGCTCCATCGTTACTCTTGAATAAACTGTTAGGTGTCTGTCACTGATTCTGATGGTAGCCCTCATTGTCTTCAGAAGAATCACTGTTGCTACAATTTCCACAACATTTCTAGTAAGTCCCCCACCTGAGCAAGAGATACTAGATCCCAGCCCAAGAGTAATTGCTGAACTGCCATTTCAAAAGTCACCATGATACACAGAGTATCCAGCCTCCTCCTCATTATCATATCATTTGCTTTCAAGTTGTATCCCTTTAATGAACCTATATTCAATGTAACAAACCTTAGTTTGTTTTTTGCTGATTGCTGGTTTACTTCTGGCCTTTGTTTACCAGAGATGGCTGTGACCTAGAGCTGCTGGGGTTTATGGCAGGCACACACTGACCATTTGGAGCACCTAGACCCCTCCAACCATTAGCATGGATCACTGGTGTCATTCATAGTAGGATGAGTCCTCAACCCACTTAGCACTGGCAAATATCCATGCCCCTTTTTTGGTGACACTAGATGATGTGACCATATCAAGTACAAACAGGTTTTGCACTACAGAATTGCTAGCTGTGACATATGTATATATGTTTGTGTGTATACACACACACACACACACACACACACACACACACACACACACACACACACACACACACACACACACACACACACACACACACACACACACATGCACACACACACACACACACACACACACACACACACACACACACACACACACACACACACACACACACACACACGCACCATTTTTTTTCATCTTACCTTTAAGCATCTATTGCAAGACCACCAGTTATTGTGGAGCCCACATTCTGCCTCTCAGTAGTCATCTTGGGATTAGTGCTTCTGTTTTCTCCTGGTGAGAGAAGGAGTGCAGTTACATTATTTCCTGGTAACTGCTGATCATCAGAAAGCTTAATAACGGCTTTACAGGTGACAGCTTAGAATCTGATTCTGGTGAGAGTAGGAGCAGAGTGCATTGATTCCTGAATCTTTCTGGTTTGAGAGTGAATGTCTGTGCTTAACATACCTGTTTAGTCTGGTTGCTCTTCGAGGCATCTATCAGAAAAAGGCTACAAGCCTATAGACCCTTACATCATCTGGAACAAAACTGTGGCTCACCAAACAGACCATGGCCTGCTTCTCTTCTTGGGATTGGTGCTAAAACTAACTAGTTTTAACTAGAACTAGCCATTTTTTTTAGTTTCAGCACTCAAAACTGTTTCCTTGTGCTCAGCACTTGCTCAGAATCTGTTGTAAGTACTAAATAAACTACAAATTACTACAGCACTTGACTTTCCTCACTTGTTAAGAGGAAAACAGTTCTTAGTACTTAAATTAATAAGCACCTATCCAGGCATGTCCATAGGTCAGTGCCCGGTGTTTTCTCCTGTCCACCTGATGAATCTGGGCATCTTGGGGCAATGTAGCAATTGCCTCATGTACACTGACAATCCTCTCCTCCTACCACCCAACACTACAACCTGTGAGAGATGCACTTATATAGCCAAACTGGAAGCCAAGCTCTCTCCTGCCAAGCCTGGACTAGACAGTCAAGAGGAGAAGGTTAACACCTGCACCACACCACACTCAACACATACTCCTTCAGAACCCACATTACCAAAACCCATACATAGAAACACAAAGCACGCACCCACATTCACGGAGGCTCTCAATAAAAATCTTCCCAAGCAACAGAGACCTCCCAAGCTGAAACACAGACAACCACCACCCTCCTAACACTACCCAAATGACACATAGCCCACAAAATCAGTGTGCCACTCAACCTCAGCCCATAAGGCAAAACAATGTACCCAACACACTAGTCATTGGTGACTCTATAGTCAGGCACACTGGTGTCCCACTCACCAGGCTAAACAAGGAGAAAGTAACTGTCAGCTGCCTATCGGGTGCCAGGATCTGCCACATAACCCATGCACTCAGGTCATTTCACAACAATTACAAATATGACTCTGTCATTGTCCATGTTGATGTGAATGACCTGAGATGTACCTCCCTGAACTACATGAAAAGAGACATGGAGGAACTCTCAGATCTTGTAGCCCAGGCAGGTATGACCATAGCCCTGAGTAGCATCCTGCCATCGCCTAGAATGATACCACAGTACAAGGACAAAATGATTGACTTCAACAATTGGCTAAGCTTCTGGTGTCATTCTAAGGGGATCCAGTATCTGTCTGCCTGGGAAAACATACTCGACAGACCACGATGCTTTGCTAGAGATGCCTGCACCTATCACCCCTGGGATTCCGGATACTAGCTAAGGCTCTTGCCACCCCTATAGTGCCTTTTTTAACCAGGGTTCAAATGCTAAATTCACCACCGTAACAGGTATAAACAAGCAAACTCTGAGGGTAATGCTACTCAATGCTAGAAGTCTAAACCTCAAAATGCACTAATTCGGGGCACTCCTTAAAATGGAAATCATCTACATCTGTGCAGTGACAGAGACCTGGTTCAAGGCTCCAGACAGCACCCCTGCATTACCAGGCTATAATTCATACCACACCTTTTGGCCACCTAACCTAGACTGAAACACTAAAGGCAGAGGCATGTCCATTTTCATTAAGGATATCCACACCTCCAGGCTAGTTGCTCAACATAATGCATCTGAAATTATCCAAGTGCAACTAACACTGGGCTAAGACTGCAATCCAGGTTGTAGCTTGTTACAGATCCCCCCCACCAAGCCCCAGGATTGCCACTCTTCATTTTTTAAGATACTGGAAAATATTAAGGTACAACCCAATATCTTAATTATGGGCAATTTCAATTACCCTACCATCAACTGGGAAAACTACTTATGTACCAACTCATTCACTCAATGTTTTCTGGAAATCATAAATTCCAATGCCTTGGATCAGCTTGTCCACACCCCCACCAGGGGCAGCAATATCCTGGACTTGGTCTTTACCAATATGGGTAACCGGTGTTCCACACCAGACATCAACTCCTCGCTGGACAGATCTGACCACAAGCTAATCACCCCCCCCCCCCCCGCATTAAGGAAACCACTGTCAAAAACTACTCCAAAGCCAACTTCATGCTTCTTAAGACAGAAGTGGCAAACTTCACAACACCCATGCAGATGGAAAATAAAGGTACAGCTGCTGAATCTTACACAAATGTACTGTAAAAGCACATACACGAGTGCATGGATCGTGCCAACCCCAACAGAACCAAGATGCTATCCTCCAAAAAAGGAAGCCAATCTGGTGGTCCCCTGCCATAAACAAACTCTACAACAGAAGGAAGAAGCTGTTGCAAGAAAGAGTAAAATGTCAAGATTGGAGGAACTCCCTGGTCAGCCTCAGCAAGAAGCTGAGATCCCTCATAAAATCCTCCAAAGCCAGTTATGAAAATAAAATCACCACTGATTGGAAAGACAACCACAAAGCATTCTACAGATATGTCAAGAATCTCAATGGCAACACTCAGATCTGCTCTGAGCTACAGCACAATGGCACTAAATATACAGAACCAACTGATATTGCCAACATCCTGGCAGATAGGTTCAGTGCTAACTTTACCCTCCTCTCACCCTCCAAAGGGCCCATCTTAATACTGGAAGAATGCAAAGGCCTTGTAATCATGGATGAACAAATAAAGACTGCACTCTACAAAGCCAAGAACACAGCATCCATGGGACCAGACAACATCCCAGGCTGCGTACTGCACGAATTACAGAACAAACTGCCATCTCACCTAAGTACCATGTTTAATCATAGCCTCACCTCAGGCTATGTGCCTACTGAATGACACACAGCAACAGTTATCCCACTCCACAAATGGGGGTGCCACCACGGACCCCAGAAACTACTGCCCCATTAGCCTGATGAGCCTGGTCTGCAAGGCCATGGAATGTATCATCTTGGAGCTTATAAACAAAGACAAAGGTAACCTCCAAACCCTGGACCCCACTCAGTTTGGTTTTGTAAAAGGTAGATCATGTCTACTAAACCTGACTGACTTCTTTGAAGCATTCACTAAAGCTGTAGACAAGGGCAAGGTAGTGCACACAGCCTATTTTGACCTCGCAAAGGCTTTCAATACCATCCCCCACTCTAGAATTATAGATGAACTCACTAAACTGGGCATAAATCCCTATGTCACAAGATGGGTGGGCAACTGACTCACTGACAGAACCCACACAGTAAAAGTAGCCGACTCCAAGTCTGACTTCAGACCAGTGATGAGTGGAGTACCACAGGGTTTGGTCCTGGGTCCTCTCCTGTTCGGCATCTACTTCTCTGACAAAGTTCACAGATGACTGCAAACTGGGAGCCATAATAGACTTACCTAATGATGTAGACATTGTACAAAAGGGCCTCACAGAGACAGATGCTTGGTGTCAAAGTCATGGCCTCAAGCTCAGTGCCAAGAAGTGCATAGTCATCCCCTTTGGGAAAAACTCAGTACCCATGAACTACCACATAGGTGGTAGCTCACTAAACACTGAAAGTGTGATAAGAGACCTCAGGACACAGGTGGACAGTAGTCTCTCCTTTGATAACCACATCACCAAAGTAGTCAGGAAATCCTTCTATATGGCACACCTCATCACAAAAGGGTTCTCCTCTAGAAAAAAGGAGGTCATTGCTCCTCTCTACTCATCCCTCATCAGACCCATTATAGAGTACAATGTCCCATTTCGCATGTATCTCACACAGCTACAACAACTGGAAAGGCCACAGAAATACCTCACTAAGACGATTACCGCCCTCAAACAGATGCCATACACAGACTGTCTCAAAAAACTCCAGCTCTACTCCATCGCATAGTGCCTACTCAGAGGTGATCTCTGCCTAACATACAAAGCTATGTCAAACCCAAGCTGTTGGACATGCTACACTTAAAGAAATCCCAGTCTCTCTGAACTACATGCTCCAGGGACCTAAACCTTGTCACCACAATAAACAGAACATGCTGGAGGGATAGATTCCTGTCCCAGAGACTTCCCATACTCTGGAACAAGCTACCCATTCATGTCAAGCATAGTTCCTCATTGGCCCTCTTTAAGAAAAGTCTTGAGGGCTGGATGGGAAATAGAAAATTCATCCCGGGATCACTTCTGCAGCAGTTCTTGACAGGGGCACAGGAAAATAATTTTCTTGGGTGGCGAAAGCCAGGGAACCTTTTTGGCTAGGCTTATATAGGCCCCAGGGCCGATAGCCTAGTACTTACCTATGAAGCTATGAACCTATGAACCTATGAACATGGGAGTAAGCCAAGTTAAATAGCAAAGGAAAACAGTTGAAAACTGTAAGCATTTTTATAATTTTAAGCTTTTTGAAGAGCTTATCCAGTATCCCTTAGACATTTACAAGCAACTTCCTTGTGGAGATGCTGAGAAAGAGACTTCTTATTATCAACAGTATCTTGATGCCTTGTTTTAGCTGGGTTTGCTCCAGAGAGCTGGTCCTATACATGAGAAGACTATTTCAATAATGATTTTTTTTAACGGGGTAAGTTGAGTGATATTACGTTTTCCTGGAAAGTCCTTAGGGAGTAGGACTGTTCCCTGACTAGGAATTTTTTTTCCAGTGGGATGCAGTAGCTGTCGTTTAGAATTTTTTAGAGTAAGGTGTTCAGAGAGATGCTTACTGTTCCATGACTGTGCAATCATGCAGGTTGTATATTTATGGAAGCAAGATGTGACAGACAAAGTCTTACATATAGGGGGAGTGCAAAGAGGTTGCCCCTCTGCAGAAGTTCGCTGTTTGCCTAAACAATTGGGGCATGTTTTCACCAGTCAAGTTCTGTACAGAATGCATGAACTGTGTTATTTGCTAATTTAAATAGCACAGTTCATGGAGTTGCATAGTATTCTGTGGGTCTCCAATTGTGTAGTTGGTGTAGTTATGTAAGAGAATGTAGGCTTGATTCCCACATATGGAAAGATGGATACAGGGGGCTTGCTCCTGTGCAAAACGCTTTTTACTATCATTTTCATTATGGAATTTTTTCAGTTCCCCGGCCTTCAGTAAATATACTGAAAGGACAGAATCAAGATAAGAAAAATATTTTTAATGACATATCATAGCGCTTGAATAAAGACTTAAAGGTCATCTTCTCGGATGAAAAACTGTGTCAAACTGCTAAGAATGCTCACTATTACTTTAGTAGGTTTGTTAACTATGTTGGTCTCTCACTCTGTCTCTCTCTCTCTCACACACACACACACACACACACACACACACACACACACACACACACACACACACACACACACACACACACACAGGCAAAGAAGATGGCATGGAATACTACTTGGGTTTACCCATTTGAACTTCAGTACAACAGGTTTCCCAGAGGACTGCTTAACATCACTAAGGAAACTTGGGAAAACATATTTAAGTTGTGATAGAACAGCATGCATTAAAGCTGGTTATGCTCATAGTAAAGTAATACATTTATGCAAACAGCCTAGGAAATGTAGCAATGAGTTTATAGTAAGAATTCCTGGGTTAGGGAATATAACAAAGGAAAGTAGGTATTGGTGTTAGTGCCCAAGGGAAAAACTAATTTCTACCTAACTGACCAGGACAATTTGAGGTAACTGTAAGAATGAATATAGTGAACTATGAGGACAGACAACCAGGAAAAAGAAAGACAAAACAAATATATCACATTAATTTCTTAAAGGCATGAAAAGAACTAGAACATTCTGTGGTTAGCCTGAACACTGTGATTCATACAGGAGAAACCAGAGAATCTCTTCCTGAAGTACAGCTAGGGGAAACTTTGTAAACTTTGTCAAAGATACAAAAACAGGAAGTAAGATAATTTCTATTAAGAAGTGAATAACAGTACTCAGAAATGCCTGTGAGAACTAACTTGATAGGACTTAAATAAGAGACAATACCCACTGTGAAGGTCATAGTGAGACCTTGAAGAATACCAACATCATAGAAACAATAAGTAAGAGAAGAAGATGAAAAGATGCTCACAGTAGGAGATAAAGAGGAGTCAGAGAGCGATAGGAGCACCACAATAGTACTTCTTCCTAAACTTGATAGAAGTACCGGATTCTGTAATGACAAAAACTGAAAGGATTTCAGTGTTAATATATATCTTATGCCCAATATCGATAATTTGCAACAGAACCTAGTAACGGCTAGATATTTAATGCTAGATTTGAAAACAAGATACTGGCACACAGAACCCCAAACAGGAGCCCCCCTTCCAAAAAAAAACACTTTTCAAAAGACCAAAACAAACAAAAAAAGTGGTCTTCTGCATTCTAAATCTGTAGCAGGAAATGTAGGAAGCAGCTTGTTATAGTTAATCAGCACACAATGAGCACTTCTGCCTTAACGGCATTAATTTATGAAGCTGTGGTATTATCCTAGCTTCATAAAGCAGTGATAATACTGCACTCCCATGCCATCAGCACCTACCAATCATGTCTCCTGACAGCTTGCATGTAAGGTAGCTGCCCCTTTGCCACTCCCAAAGAAAAAAACAACCTTTGTAACCTCTGATTTTTTTTGCAGCAAACAGTTTCATCATCTTGTATACATTTGGCTCCAGTCACCTTAGCTGTTGGAAGCAATGCTGAAGCCCTGCTTAGAATATGCTATGACATGCCTGGAGGATGTGGACATTCATTCACAGAACTGGGTGTCTTTAAAAAATAGGCTGTGTCAGAATCCAGGAGACAGGCAAATTTAACTGAATGCTAAGAAAAGTAGATTGTGCAAGTATTTAGCATAACTTAAGGGAAAATAAGTGGTAAAACCACAATTAAAAAAAAACAGAACCCATAAAAAACTGGTGGATACCCCCAGAGGAGCTTTCCCCCATTAACTTTGGATTAAAAAAAATGCCTCTCAGTGGACTGCCAAGACCACTAGTTGACCTAGCTACAGTTCTAAGTTTTACAACTATTGCCTGTCCCTTTGACCAATTTTACAAAAGGGATGCCTCTGTGAGGCAGATAAAACATTTTTAATTAGCCAAAATAGTATTACATTCTGCAGGACTGTAGTAACTCCTGATTTTTACCAAAGAATTTACCCAATATTTTGATATATTGGAGGTAGGTTTGGGGACAGTGCTCTTCCAAGGTATTTAGTGAGGAACATCCTGTGTGTTACATCACCAAAAAATTAAGCAAATCTTATTGAGAGTGTTTGCCAGTGAAGTGGATCTACTATTCTTAAAATACTGTTTGCTAGAAAGACATTTCAGGCTTGTAGCAGACCAAGCCCCATTACAATGGCTGAGCAAAGGGATGTAAGGTAATGTACAATTGTGAAGATGGATATTATTCCTTCAACCCTTCCAGTATATAGTGACTCAAAGGCCTGGCTTCACTAAAAGGAACGCTGATGGGCTGTCAAGGTCCTATAATGCCAACTACAAAGCAGGAAGTTAATTTCTCATTCCGAGGTTCAGAAAAGGGTAAGCAGGAGCCTACCTAAAAATCCTGGAAACATGAAGTTCAGCAACACTAAAGCCTTTTTTTGTAAAGTGTTCCTATTGGAAATATTTGCAGTACAGTGCTGATGTTTGAGTCAAGCAAAGGGCTACAGCCAAGGACTTTCCAAAGATAATCAGACTTTTGGAAGGGCTGTATAAGTCTGTATGTGTGTGTGTGTGTGTGTATATATATATATATATATATATATATATATATATATATATATGTACCTGTGTGTGCATATATATGCGTGTGTGTATATATATATATATATATATATATATATATATATATAATATATATCTATAGTAGAGAGAACACCAAGATGCATTCCCAGAATATATGCTCCAAAGAACCTCTTTTTGAACCATCACATCTTCAACATATGTTTCTTTTCTGTACAAATTTATTTTTCAAGTCTTGTGGGGGTATAGAGATATTTGTGCAAATATTCCCATACACAAATTCTACATTGTCTTTATTTAGCTGCATATTTACAGGTAAGACATATTCCCCTTTATTGATCATCTGTAATATCTCTGTTTTATCAGTCACTCCACACTGTTTTTATGTTTATAGGGTATTATCTTTTCAGATCAAATTTTGCCTTACATGTTTTAATTATTACTCTTTTCTGGCCTGCTATTTCTGTTCTAGTCTCAATTATAAAATCTATTTACTATTTATGGTGTAACTATTTACTAGCTTCTTTAAACTCTAGCCATTAGGCCTGTATATTTAAGCTGGACTGAGCTCATTAACCTAAATGTCTGTCTAGCTTCATTTCATTTTTATTACTTCACCTCTTTTATCATCTGCTTCCAAAATCTTGGTTCTTTACACCTTCTGTTACAAATGTCCATTACATTTTCTTCTGTGTCTTTCTTATTACTGCATCTAATATATACTGTTGGTGTTAATCTATTTTTTCAAAGTCTAATTTATTTTAAAATAACACATGCTTAATAGTTTTATGTGCATAAGGTTATACTCAATGCCTTTTATATTCCATTGATAATCTGCCCAAATGCCCATATGTGATCCAGTAATTGCATCATCAGGTACAATGCCTATCATGCACTTCCACTCAAGCATTTACTCCAAGTCCTGAATCAAGTAAGCTAACCTAATCAGCCTAAGCTACATGGCCTTATAATATGCTTCCAAATCTGGCAGTCCAAAATCATTCTGTTCCATTGTCTGTATTAGTTTTTCCCACTGCACTGTTTCTCTTTTTCATATGAAATCTTTAGTCTTTTGGCTTTTCCCAGTTAGGAGTCACCACAGAGGAACTCTGGTCTGCTCATGATTGGCAGTGGATTTTTACAGTGCCGAGTTGCCAGCCCAATGCCCAACCCCCAACGAAGGCACACCCATTCACGCTCGCACCTACCTGCATGTCTTTAGTGTCACTCAACCGTGGGGAGGACATGCAGACTCCACACAGAAGGCGCTCCAGCCGAGAATCGAATGGGAGAACCTCTTGCTCTGAGGCGGCAACGTTAACCGCTGTGCCACTGCGGCAATCTCTTTTTCATATGAAATAAACCGCTTAATTTCTTTTTTCATATTTTTCTATTTATGATCACTTAGTTGATACAGTACATATAAGCCTGACCTTCTTAAAGAACTAGTGGGACCAAAAACATCTTAATCACTTGTATTTTAATGTTCCTGGATCCTGGATTCCTTCCCGACCATTTAGCACTTGTTGTTTCCGTAGCAGGTACAGGTTTTATGGGGTTGGGTTGCTAGCCTGAGTTTAATTTTTTTATAAGTTCTTAGTTGATGCTGATGAAGCCATTGAATTAGCTTGACAAAAACGCTTAATCCATTTCTATTTATTAAAAGGTTTTTCATGGAGTGCTTCTTTTGAGCTTTGTTTTTTAAGTTAAAATTGTGTTTTTTTGGTTATTTGTTTTGCTAGCCCGAGGCTCAACCCTCCTCAGAGGGTGCACCACACACTCACACCTAGGGCCAATTTAGAGTGTCCAATCTACCTACTGCATGTCTATGGAATGTGGGAGGAAACTGAAGCACCCAGAGGAAATCCATACAAATGTAGGGAGGACATGCAGACTCCGCACACAAGGCACCCCAGCCGAGAATTGAACCAGATAACCTCTTGCTTTGAGGCGGCAGTGCTAACTGCTACACCACTGCGACGTCCTATCTTACTGTTAATACCCAAAAATAACAATTTCCATATTCATATCTTATTTATAATATTTTTGAGTAATTTCTTCCCATATTCTTTTAGCCACTTGCTCGAAGTCCTGTTTTAACCACATTCCCATATATCTTATCTTGTCATGACTCCACAAAAAGTGGAGGTTCTGTACCAAGTCATGTGCTGTAACATAATTCATTATTATGGTCTATGTTCTTGCTTCATTTACTTTATATCCTACTATACTAGTAAAATATTTGCGTTTATAAAATATAATTTTTATATCATGTTCCAAATTGGTAACATATAGTATCACATTGTCTACAAAAAGGCTATTTTCTTCTAGGTAGTTCTCCAGTCCTATCCAATTAAATTTGAATATTTTACACCTCTGGTTTGTAGCTCTAAATACAATGGAATAATAGTGGTGAATGTGGACCCTCCTGTCTAGTTCATCTTGTTAGTTCACCATCACAGATCACCTTAGCTGGAGCGCCTGTGTAAATATTAAATATTAATGTTGTCTGTGTTTGTAGAAACTCAAATGCCTCAAAAATGTTTTTATAAATTCTCAGTTTATTCTCTTAAATGCTTTATTGGTGTCAAAACCTATTATCATTAGTATATTAATATATTAGTATATTAATATAGTCCATTGAATACTTTTGAAACATAAGAGTACTGTTAATGTTCGAAAACAACAAACCACAAAAAATCAAAGGTCTTCCTTATACTTTCTCAAATAAACAAAACCACTGTAAAAACTATCTGAGTTGTGTGAAGATCAATAAGGTGAAGCTCAAGTTGAAGGGTAGATATTCATGAAATACCGAGAGGTCAATTTATTGGGCATTGTGTTCAGACTGCCCTTGTTTTTATATAGGAAAGACCAAAAGGAAATTTAGAAACAGGGTATACAAACATCTCAGGGATATTAGGTTGAAAAAAGAAACTAATGCCCTGGCCAAACACTGTCTAGAAAAAAATGACCATTCTTTTATGTTTATCATAATTGATGTGCTTGAACTGAATGATAGGGGTGGGGCATGGACACTTGCATTAGAAAGACAAGATCTTTTATTGCAGTTATGGTTAAATGCAATGCAATTGCATAGTTTAAACAAATTTATTTATATTTTTTGTTTATTGAAATTGAAGTCATTTGAAAGGTAGATTATTTGTATAACTGTATGTACATGTATTTTTATAATTTTATCTCATATAGATCTAAACATATTTAAGATTGTATAATTTTGTTGATATAACTACACAGTTTTATATTTGCATACATATACATCTATTCAAAGGGATTTCTTATATATTGTGCATATATGTATTTATATACAGGTAGTTTTTCAGTGGTTCTGTTTATTTGAGAATGTGTAAGGTTTTTTACTTTAATAAGAATGTTTTTTGTAATTGGATTTTTTGATTGGTTGAGTCAGGGTGTGTGTAATTGCTGGTTTATTTTAAATAGATTTGGTTTAGTGCTGGTTGTTGTCTGATGAAGTTCCAGAATTAGCAGGGATGAAAGTTCCTGATTGTATTTGTGGATTAAATACATTTTTTGCACTTGTGGACATATTTGTGAATTTACTTAGTTTACCCGTTTTTTCACCAGAAGACCTTTGATGTTTTGTTCTGTTAATGTTGTCAAATGTTTGGCTACCTTCCATAAACTCACACTGATCCATTTGGGGTATTTTTGAAAAACAATTTTTTCTCCAAAACTGTCATAAACACATTGTAGTCATAATTAACAATCATGACCCTGGATCAAGACTATCTTAGCCATCCTTTGGTATAACTACCATTGCTACTTCTTTCCAAGCCAAGGATACATCCTCATCCAGGAAAAAAATGTTATTAAAATGTCCATGTCAACCTTTTATTTTGTCCTGCTCCTACATTTTACAAACTCCTAATTCTGCTTTTGAATTGTGTCTTTAATTTCATTTTTTTCTGTTTTCAATGTTCATTTTTTTATTTTCAATGTTAATATACCTCTTTCTGCTTCAGTTAACTGATCTGAGATATAATATAAATTATTGGTGTATGTTACTCTCAACATCTTCATCTTGTCTATATAACACACTGTGATAATTTACTGTTAATTTCATGATTTTTCTTGGATCCGCATATACCTCACCATTCTCATAATTCCTGATGTCAGTTATCAACCTTTCAACCTTTTGCTGCCTCACACATTGATCCTACAATTTGGTTGCTCTAAGGTTTTGTCAAAAAGTAGTTATTTTAAAACTATTACTCAATGTTCATTTACATGTTCTAAGTACTCTTACATGGACATTCTAGCTTCCTTTCATCGCTCTTCAGCATGTTATATTTCACGTATGGGATCATAGGAGATTATATCCATTCATCAAGGTTGGACTTGAAGAGGGTCAGCGAGATATTCTGTTTGACATGTATGGGAAGTCTATTCCAGAGATGGGGCAGCCTCTGGGAGACAAACCTGTCTCTCCAGCAGATTTTATTGATATTGCTTATTAGATTTAGGCTTTAGAGTGGGTAATGCATGAGGATTTAGACTTATGGATATGGAGCATCTCTAGTAGGGCAGGGTTCGAAATTGCCTTGTAGGCGAGTTAAAGATCACCTCTGAGCAATCTGTACAATACCGAGTAGAGTGATAGTGATTTGAGCCTGTCTGCATAGGGCAGGTGTTGGAGGCCATGGATTCTCTTTGTGAGGTGTTTGTGGCCTTTCCAGTTGGTGCAGGTGTTTGGAGAGGTACATACCAAATTATTTGTTTTTGTTTCTGTAATTCTCCTTATTTTTAAGCCCTCTAGATACCTATTGTGATTATTATTCCTTATCTCATTTGCTTTCGTTGTGACCACAGTTCTAATCTTCAGTTTTACAATTGTCCCAGTCATTTACAAGCTCTTTACTACATAGATTTAAAGTCAAATAACATTTCATTTAAAGTTTGATCTGCTCAACCACTAAACACATTCCCTTTTCTGGGGAAATACTGGAAGATTCCTGGATTTGTCTCAATAGTCTTTTACCTGCTTACAAAACTTAATTCATATAGATATATGGTATGACACTACAGCCATATCTGCTTTATTTTGTGGTTCACATCATGCTACAGTATTCTTTCAAAATCTAACATCTATACATTCATGTCCAAGAACCACATTTCCCTGAAAATGTGCATATTCCAAGTCACTCATTCTGTTTGAGTTTCATTATATCAGTGAGCCCAAAAACATGCATATGCCTTATTTTCTAGAGTATTGTAATCTCTAACTCTACCATGCATCCTTGATGGAAGGCTATAACTTCTCCCATAGCATACTTTATGTCTTGTCTCAATGCTTTTGCTGGAATATATACTGCAGCCACTGTAATTCTTATGTCCTGCCAGCAGCCTTTCACCACTATAAATTATCTCTGCCTATACTTCATTTGTTCCTCAATGTTTATTTTGATACATTTTTTAATTAATATTAATACTTCTTTCTTTCAATCCCATTCTATTCTATCAAATAAACTCCCCTTCCCCAGTTTCTTTATAAAACTTTCATGTTCTGTATGATTCAGGTATGTTTCTTATAATATTATTATCTATGTATTACTGTTGTAACTATAAGTCAGCACCAAACACTGTGTTACTGTTGCAAATACAAGTCAGAACCAAGCACTGTTTTTCCTTTATACCAATCCATTAACAGTACAAACTAATAACATCCAATTGTGACATACAAAATTTATATTTTACTTTGTTGTCATATATTCTAACTTGTTATTGTAGTCTCAAGCTACATATTCTATCATTTTTATGTCACATTATTTTTGTGTAACATTGCTCCAACATAAGTTAATTTCTATCCAACAATAAACAACATATTCACCATATACATATTTTATAGAGGTACATTCACCCTTGTCTAATAAGACTGAGACACTGACTTATTCATTTCTACTAAAGAACACAAACTTTAAATCACTAATCTAATTGCTTCACTTGCCTACAACTAATGATTTAGAGATCTTATTTCTAAAGTAGATTTTTTATGTATGCTGCCAGACATCCAAACATCACTTTTTTTTAAATTTTGCACCCTATTCATTCATATAGCTGGTACAATTTTTTTTAAAATGTCCCACTTTAACTCATTCAACCCCAAGCAGCAGGAGGCTTATAAATGCATTTGCCTCCTAAGGACTTGTAAGCCAGGAAACCACTTGGTTCCTAAGATCTTTTCACCAAAGTCCTATCCTGAAAATACACTTCATATGACTTACAGTACCTGATAAATAATGCAAGTTACAAAAATGTAAATTATAAAAGCTGTTCTGTAGATAGCAGGTTGCACACTGTTATCAGTATCAGAGTTCTGTCTGTAGATGCTGATTTTATATTGTACATTTATGAAAGAAAAATGGCATTTTATTTGCTAAAAAGTATTAGTGTTATGGTCAAACAAAGGTATATATCTCTCTGTAAATGTGCAATTTCATTCCAATCCAGTTCGTCTGTTTGAGAGCTTTCCAATGATGTATGACAAGAAATATACCATATACCTGTTTTGTCATATTGCAGAATCTGTGTACATTATGCATATAATATTTCTCATTATACCATGACCCCCCCCATTAATATTCCAAAACGTGGTAAATCGACTTATACTAATGGAAAAAGGTCCAGTCGCCCGGACATTTTCCATTAGTATAAGTCTTTTTTAAAACACTGTCTCGCTATGTTAAACGCCTTTAACATAGTGAGACAGTGTGTAAAAAGCAACGAAGATCTTGCTTTCTCCGTTGCTTTTTTTTTAAACCTGTCTCACTATGTTAAATGGGTTTAACATAGCGAGACAGCTTTAAAATAAGCAACGGAGATCTCCGTTGCTTTTTTTAAAGCTGTCTCGCTATGTTAAACTCATTTAACATAGCAAAACAGTTTGTAAAAAGCAACGGAGATCTTGCTTTCTCTGTTGCTTTTTTCAAAACTGTCTCGCTATGTTAAATGGGTTTAACATAGCAATACAGGGGAAATTGAAGTATATTAACCCACCAGATGCGCAGTAGCAAGCCCCGCCGAACCCCCACCTGAGAGCATTTTGACTTCACCGCCCACCGTTTGATTGAAAGATGCCACCATAACACAAGGTAATATATGCAATATGCAAAACACAAGTTAATTGTGTGATTGATGTGATTTGACAAGTTCTGATACCCTTGATAATTGTAAGCATGGGGCTGGGAGATCAACCACTTGCAGGTTACCCATGGCCATTAGAGAGAGTTTGTTGACTGAACTGATAAACCCAATACGGTACTTTTCCATTAGGAGTGTTAGTGTGCAGTGGTTTGACACCAGAGTGTCTGTCACCCTTAGAAAAGGTTTTTGTCTGTCCCCTTTCGAGGGGAGGATAATGACTACACACTTAACAGCAGCAGAGCCCAAATGTTATCCAACAATGGAATAGTACGTCTCCACACAACCACTACCATCTTCAAAAATGTAAACCTACTGAAAGCGTGAAAACCTGTAGTTTGAAAGAGGAACAACTCACTTACCGAAAAACATCCCACACCATTCCCCTTTAAATTTTGCGTTAACATACCCTAATAAAAGATACGGCATCCTACTGCATGAAAATGTAATTTCGTTAAGCAGTTTACTAAAAAGTCAGGAACATTTTTAACAACGAACGATGGCTGTATTGCTCAAATACGGAACTTTGACTGAACAGACTGCAACTGACAGATGAGAGAGAAGGTATACAAATGAGGACAACGTTATCTTGAAATATAAACATAACCATGCTTTTAGTGAAGTTAGCCTTGATAACAAGGATAGTTGCTCAGTTTTTAATTAATAGTACGTTACTACAGAAGTGTGCACCCCTGATTTAACCGTGTTTTTAGTGAAGTTAGCCTTGATAACAAGGATAGTTGCTCTGTTTTTAATTCTATGGATTTATCAATCTATGGATTGCATGTCAATCACGGCACATTGCCGTTGTTAATCCCGCCCTCCTGCATGTCAATCATGGTGGGCACACCCATACTTGCGCGAACTCGGTGGTGGTTAATACACTTCAATTTCGCTGCGAGACAACTTTAAAATAAGCAACGGAGATTCTCCGTTGCTTTTTTTAAAGCTGTCTCGCTATGTTAAACCCATTTAACATAGCGAAACAGTAAAAGGCAACGGAGATCTTGCTTTCTCCGTTGCTTTTGCCCACAGCTCTGATGTACTGCGTAGGCATATGCATGCGCAGTACATCAGAACTGCCACAGAATACCAGACAGCTGTGGAAGGGCAGCAAGGAGGCATTATACAATGCCATTATTTAAGAAAAGTAAGTATTTTTTTTCTTAAATAATGTCATTGTATAATAGCAATAACCCACACCTGGGTGTGGGTAATGCTGGATTTACCCACGGTTGTTTTTTCCCTCATAACCAAACCACGCCAACCGTGGGTAAATCCAGCATTACCCACACCAAGGCGTGGGTTATTGCTATAATATCTCATACCATTACCCACCACAATTTAGTGTTATTTTTGTAACACCCACTGCTTGCATATACCACCCCAACATGACAGTATCACACTTCAGTTTTGTATAAATGTAAACATGAAAATATAGTTTTCATAACTTTTTGCAAACAATTCTTAATAACTCCAGTTCTCTATTTCACATGGTGATCATTTCAATTTACACATTTAGCAGATCATGAGAACTTGCAGAAGGCACCTTGCTACTAATTCTAGGTGTGCATCTATATCAGGACCACAGAAATTGGACTTCGAAAACACTGTCAATACTAATTTCAGGAGTATAGGGAAGTCTCCCATAAAGATGATTATATTGTTACAGAGTACACAGAAACTCTGATTATACTCCTGAAAGAAGCAATGAATTAATTGAATTAAATAGTAGCTATTTTCAGGTCAAACTTATTATCTAGCTAGACAAAATAGCTATATTCTCTTGTGCTCAAATCGTAGCTTATCAAGCTATGCTGCATACCAAAATCACTAGAACCAAAAATAACTCGGTCTGCATGCTGTAGACCCTCCAGTTTGCAATCTGATAACAAATGTAACTATAACCTAACAGCATGCAATGGTAAATAGTTATTTTCTAACTGGTAGTTGTCAATTTTAAAATCTCTCTCTGTAACTTTTTGTATCAGTTATTGTAGCTAGCAATTTGAAAATCTTACTTTAGAGTTTCTCATTCTTGCTGTCTGCCAAATTCTAGTCGGCATAATTGTCTCATTAACTTTTTATCCATTTCTACAGCTGGCATGCATATTAGCAGATCTAACCTTGTATATGAGGAAGTCCCTGAAGCAAGACTAAGGATGTTAGAACTCCTCTGTACTCGACCCTCATCAGACCGCTAATAGAGTACAATGCTCCCTTTTGCATGTACCTCACTAGACACCTACAGTAGCTGGAGAGACCACAGTGGTTTCTCACCAAGAAAATTTGGGGCCTCCAAATCATGACCTACATGGAAAGATCGAAAGCCCTGTCACTGTACTCTGTATCCTACAGGCTACTCAGAGGTGACTTGTGTCTGGCCTTACAGAGCAGTCTCTGACCCTGCCCTAATAGAAATGCTGCAAATTCACAAATGAAATGGGACAAAAGTCACTCCCTCCAGGGGTCTCACCCTAGCCTGTGACATTAACAGAACATGCTGAAGAGACAGATATATCATCCAGAGGTTGCTGCTTCTCTGGAATAAATCCCATTTCAGGTGAAGCAGAGCTCCTCAATAACCCTATTCAATGCACCCTAGACAATTGAATGGGAGACTGTAAATTCACTCCGGGGGTAGCACCTATGTCTCTCGTGGACAAGGGCAGTCAGTGCTGATCATAGACTCGCTCTAAGAATAATGACCATCTAACCAATATCAATTAGGGAACACAGGTATAACATGGCTAGGATTGTAAAGGCCCTAGAACCTTTATCCTAGTAACCTCCTATGAACCTATATATTGCTGCCTACTTGTTTCCAGCATGTATCATATTGTTATCCTTTATCATTCATTATTCATTTAATTCTTTTCCCCTTCCTTCCTTCACTATCATAGAACTTGTATTGAAAGCAAAATAACTAAGTCTGCAATTTAAAAGAAAAATGGAACTTTCACCGGACAGCATACAATAATGCCCACCTCCTGTTAGATATAAGATTTAATTTTTAAGTAAAGTTTGAAATATAATACTTGTGTACTTTACATTCTTATTAATCAAATAGTTATTTTCTTTCTCTGGTATTTACTGCTTTGTATAGTTTTAAAGTTTTCTTAAAAATGCAACTGATATTTTAGTTATATCAAATATCCATCTCCATATAATCATATATTCAGTTTTCTTTTATCCATAATTTTCTTTTGGAAAATAGGAAAGGGCTTTCTAAGGAATCTCTTCCCTGAAGTGCCCATATTTTACTTTTCTGCATTTGTTGACTGTTTTATTTTTCATTATTTCTCCTCTCCCTCTTCCACTTTCTCTTTTCTTTTTGTCAGTTCATCCTGCACTTCTTGAGGTTATGTATGGGTTTTTAGGCCAAGTGAATAGAACACTCAAAGTAATTCAAGATATATCAACTTGAAATAATGTTTACTTTCTCTGAAGAGCCTTATCGAAGGTCATATGATCATAGGAAGTTACTAGGCTAATGGCCCTAGGGCCCTTATAAGTCTAACCAAGTTCTACCCTTATTTCCATGATCAGCACCTATTACCCCTGTTCAAGAGGGACACAGGTGGAACCCCCGGGGTGAATTTATGGTTAACCATCCAATCATCCAGACTGCATTTGAAGAGGGTCAATGAAGTGTTCTGTTTGACATGAAGGGGAAGTCTGTTCCAAAGGTGTGGTAACCTCTGGGAGAAAAATCTGTCCATCCAGCAGGTTCTATTGATGTCACATACCAGGTTAACACCTTTAGAGTGAGTAACCCATGTACCATTTGACTTACAGATAAGCACCATTTCCAATAAAGAAGGGTCAGAGATTGTCTTGTATGCACGGCAGAGATTGGCTCTGAGTAGTCTATATGAAACAGAATAAATGACAGTGATTTCAGATGATTCACATAAGACAGATGCTGAAGACCTTGAATTTTCCTTGTGAGGAACCTTTGTGATCTCTCCAGTTGTTGCAGGTGCTTGGAAAGGTACATACCAAAAGGGGCATTGTACTCAATTACTGACGTGATGAAGGAAGAGTGCAGGCAGGTTATCATTTCTTTTTTTTGGATGCAATCACCTTACTTATGAAACGAGCAATATAGAATGCCTTTCTTACCACTGTTGAGACATGGTGGTCAAAGGTAAAGATGCTGTCAACCTGTGTTCCTAGGTCTCTCACCACTGGGTGCATAATTAAGGTGTTGCTATTGATGTGGTAGCTAGCAGGAACATTGCTCTTACTGAAAGGGATGATAGTACATTTTTTGTATTGAGTTTAAGGCCATGGCTTTGACATCAATCATTTGTTTGTGTAAGACCCTCTTGTAGGATGTTGACATCGTTTGGAGATTCTATGATCACTCCCAGTTTGCAGTAATCAGCAAACATTATCAGCCACAGACCTTTGTTTTTTGCTTGTACTTCAAAGAAATAGATTCCAAGCAGTAGATGTCCCAGGACTGATCCCTGTGGAACACCTGTGGGACACCACTGGTTACAGGTCTGCTGTTGGAGGTGGATTACCCTGTTTTGACTATATTGGTTCTATCAGTGAGCCAGTTAGTGACCCATCTAATGATATAAGGGTTGATACCTAGCTGGGTGAGTTTGTTAATGATGCCTGAGTGGGAGATAGTATCAAATGCCTTGGCTAAATCTAGGTAGGCTGCATGCTCAGATTTTCCCTCATCCAGGGACTCGGTGACTGAAAGAGGTCTACCAGGATTAACAGGCATGATCTCCCTTTGACAAATCCAAACTGAGTAAGGTCAAGTGTTTGGAAATTACCTATATCTTTGTTGATAAGGTCCATTATGATTTGCTCCATGGCCTTGCAACTAAGGCTAGTCAGGCTAATAAGTCTATAGTTCCCAGGGTCAGTGAAACACCACCTTTGTGCAAAGGTATAACGGTGGACATTTTACATTCTGCTGGGATGAAGCCGGTGCTTAGACTATGACTGAAAAGACTATCCAATGCTGTTGCTAATTCTTGTTCGAGCCCATGTAGGATGCAGCCTGAGATATTATCAGGTCCCATAGATGCTGTGTTTTTGGCCTTAGAGAGAGCGTTTATGACTTGCTCTTTAGAGATACATGGTAGGGATGGGTAGTAGGGATGTCATGGGGTACCTCTGGTGGGGGGCAGGGAGTGTAGTTTTCACAGAACCTGTCAGCCATCAGGTTAGCTATGTCCACAAGCTCAGTATATGTGGTATCATTAACTACTAGTTTGGCACAAATCTGGGCCTTTCCTTTTAGGTTACATATATAACTAAAGAATGCATTATGGTTGTCCTTTGTTGAGGAAGCTAATTTGGATTCATAGTTTGCTTTGGAGGACTTCACAATGAGTCTTATTTGCTTGTTTAAGCTGAAGAAGGAGTGTTCCCAGTTTAGGACTCTCTCTCTTACTCTTAGACAGAAATTTCTTCCTCTCATTGTAAAGCCCGTTAATGGCAGTTGTCCACCAGGCAGGTTTTCTCTTCCTTGAGGAGCTTGTTTTGGTTCTATCAGGTATGACTGAGTCAATGCAGTTATACAGGTGTTTGTATAAAGCACTGGTGTAGAACCCAGCATTGTTGCCAGTTCCATCTGAGGGGAGAGGTGCAGTGAAGCTATTTATACCATCTTGTAAGAGGTTATAATCTGCTTTGGAGAAGTTTTTTAGTTTAGTTGCTGCTGGGGGGGGGGGGGCAGGTGTGATGGTTACTTTGAATGAGACTGATCTGTGGTCAGATCTCACCAGGGAAGACCTCACAGTGGGGGTGCTACAGTGGTTCCCCCATATTGGTAAGCACCAGATCCAGGATGTTGGCACTGGAGTTAATGAAGTCGAAGAACCTTTGGGCAAGTGAGTTTGAGCATGAGTAATTTACCCAGTCAATGGATGTGTAGTTAAAGACACCCAAAACCATGGTGTATCTTGATAGACTCAAGTAGATCCAAATAGGCAGAGTGGGTATCCTGATTCATGAAGGGGATCCCGTAGCTGGCAGTGACTTGAATAGGTGTTCTACCAACAGTTAATTGCACCTGAAGTGTCTCCAGGGAATCATGCTGTTTAACCAATCTGGAGGTGTATTTATCTTTAATGAATACTGATACACCACCTCCTTTAGTTTTCACGCTTTCAATTTGTGGTCTGAATGTGTGGAAGGAGGTGCAACCTGGTATGGCTGGGGTACTCTCCACAGCCTTGAACCAGGTCTCCGTGACTGCACAAATGTCTGCACGTTCCAAAATGAGGACTGCTTCTAATGAGCGCAGTTTCATGTTAAGAGTCCTAGTGCTTAGCAGGATAACCTTGAGGTTGCTTTTAGATGGAGTTTTTATGTTGGGAATTTTGTCCTTGAGAAAAAAAGCCACTAAAGGGGAGGGGGCAAGGGTGTTAGCTAGTAGCCGAAATCCCAGGGGTGACAGATTAAGACCATCTCTGGCAAACCATCGAGGTCTGTCGATCATGTCATCCCAGGCTGACAGATACTGGATCCCCTTCGAATGACACCAGAAACTAAGCCTGTTATTGAAGTCAGTTATTTTCTGTTTGTATTGAGGTAAAATGCTGCACAAGGCTAGGGACATACCTGCCTGAGACACATAGTCCAAGAGCTCAGTCATGTCTCTCATCATATAGTCCAGAGGGGTACATCTCAAGTCGTTCATACCAGAATGGACTATGACAGAGTCATAAGAGTACCTGTTGTTGAGAGACTTGAGTGCATGTGTGATATGGCATATCCTTGCACCTGACAGACAGCTGACAGTGATCTTTTCCTTATCCAGCCAGGAAGCAAAGCATGTTTGTTAGTTTGTGTTTGTACTGAAAAATCATTATCCGCATAGACTCTTTGTGCCACCAACTTCTAAGATTGCTCCTTTCTTCTACAAAATAAAAAAAAAAATTCTCTTTTCACTTGTGTGTCTGCAGTTTAATCAGTATGCGTCTTGTCTGCTTGCTCAGTACCAAGTTAATAGTATTTATTCTGTGTGTTCTTTCTATTGTAATATGAGAAATAGAAAGTCCAGTCCATGTGCACAGACATTTTCTCATGAAGACTTTACAGTCCTGCCCATAAATTTGTAATGGTACTGCTATAAACCTCAAGCTGTCTTTGCACAGTCTATCCTCAAGTTCAGCCATTTTCTGTAACACTTTTTCATATTTTAGTTGCTGTTCATTCATTTTTTTATTTCATCTCATTTTTTTAGCAGTTTGTAAACAGCTACTTCCTCGGATTCCGGCGTGTAGCTCGCGAGACATTTGCCTGCGAGCTACATCGCCGAAACCAAACGGCTGCATCAGCACTTTGCCATAGTGCAAAGTGCCTGAACAGTACAGCCGCTGCCACTATAATCTATGGACGAGCAGCTGCAGCCGTACGGGCTGTGTAACGCATTCCTTCTTCCCGTGCAAGGAATGCATTTATTTCATTATTTATTTATTGTGATGTCAGACTGACGACACAATAAATAAATAATGAAATAAATGCATTCTTTGCACGAGAAGGAATGCGTTACACAGCCCGTACGGCTGCAGCTGCTCGTCCATAGATTATAGTGGCAGCGGCTGTGCTGTTCAGGCACTTTGCACTACGGCAACGTGCTGATGCAGCCGTTTGGTTTCGGCGATGTAGCTCGCAGGCAAATGTCTCGCGAGCTACACGCCGGAATCCTACTTCCTCTGAATGCCTGGTTAAAACATTTTCTATTTCCAGTAGTCTTCTGTTGCTTGTGCCTATGTATTCCAACAGGGAGTCAATTACCTTGAAAATCACAGGCCACATTTAATTAGTCTTTCTCTCTGTCTCTCGCTGTCTCTCTCTCTAGTGTGTTTGT
The DNA here is from genome assembly GCF_019279795.1 of Protopterus annectens. Lineage (NCBI taxonomy): Eukaryota > Metazoa > Chordata > Ceratodontiformes > Protopteridae > Protopterus > Protopterus annectens. The sequence goes on along the minus strand of NC_056734.1, from coordinate 392,904,333 downwards.
GGATTTTTCTTCTTCTGTCATCCACTTTCCTACCTATATTCCACCAGTTTTTTGTCCTTTTCTGAGTTTTCTCAATTGTTCTACCTTTTAGTTTAATTTACTCTTCTTTGTTGACTTTTCGGATGTTCTAGAAAATGTCAGCTACTGCTACTAATTTCTGTCAAAAGCTTACAGAGGTTTGTAGGCGTTTGCTTTTTTTTTTTTTTAAAAACTGTTTTCAGCCCAAGGCTCTATTTTTAGCTGCTCACACTACTAGCATCATATTGGAGTCCCAAGAGCTTGTGAGAATCTCTCTACAAGATTAAGGCTGTTTTCTTTTTATGTTTGTTTATAATGCACTCCCATTTCCATGTGTACCTTTCATTCTAAATACAGAAAGATTTTTATATATTGTGTGTGTGTGTGTGTGTGTGTGTGTGTGTGTGTGTGTGTGTGTGTGTGTGTATATATATATATATAATCACTTGGGGGTGTGGGGGGTGCAGGGAGGCTTGCTCCCCTGCAAAAACATTGAGAAATGTGGCATCTAACCACATAGAAAACCATTGAAAAATATGTCAAAGTCAATCTATATTTTCTCAGTCTTTTTGCAGGGGGAAAAGCCCTCCATGCACCCCCTTATCCCCTGCTAATTATATATACTAACTCTAAGGTCACACAACAGTGGGGAAAGGACGTATACCATTTATTAGTGTAACTAACATTTTGTCAGTATTTTTCAGTTTAGATCATTTTACTTTTAGATATTTTGCTGTTGATCGTTTAACTGTTGATCATATATTGCTTAGGTAATTTCCAGTACACTTATTATTATATGGGCCAGTAAATTTGCTCAAATATACTTTTGATTGACATCTGTTTAGTAAACACAATTTGATGAACTAAGCAGATGATCAACAGGTGTATGAGATCACACAATTCTTGGAGTTGGGAAATGTGCCCTTTCCCCAATATTGTGTGATCTTGGAGTTAGTATATATAATTGGCAATGGGTATGGGGAGTACATTCCACCATATGAGAGTGTGTTGAGGGGGTGGCTTGCCCCCTGCAAAAAAAAACAATGTTTTTCTTTTTCTTTTTTTTTAAAGTTTGTATGTACCAAAGTTGCTGCTTTGTGAACTGATCTGTCTACGCTTGCATTGTCGATGTTTTGTGTTTTAACATTACTAATGCTGACATTTGAGTCTGTTGATCATTTTAAGTATATATGTTTTCTGAATATTTTCTTGTATTATTCCCTGCGTGTACTGCCGTTGTACTTGGATCTTGGCTAAAAATTATCACAGGTCCAAAGTAAAGAAATTCTAATAAGAGCACTCCAGAAAAATCTCACCACTTTACCCTTGATAATCATGATTAAAGTATCCTTTTCCAGCCTCCATACTCCTAGATCTCACATAGCTTGTTTTGCAATGGTTAATCCTGATGACCTGCTATATCTCTATAATATTTAATGTCACATTTGACAATCATGACTACAGTTTCCTTTTCCAGCCTCCATATTTTTATCTGTGTAGCTTGTTTTATATTTGTTAATCCCGATGACCTGATATTTTATCTAATATCTAACATTATAACTTCATCCTGATGTTTACAATTATCACTCTGATAGTAACATCCCACTTTCTCTTTGCCTTCCTTTCCCTTCTTCTGGGATACATTATCTATTCTTATTCACAGCTATTGGATTGCTACACTTTTGTACCTTAATGTCAAGCTTGTTGCCACATCTACTTAACTACAATTACTCTCCTCTTAACTTCAGCCTCAGTGTTGAGACTTTCAAGCCTGCATCCAGGCTATTAAAGCTAATACTTCCATTCCTTTAATTTCCCAATACTCCACTGAATCTCTTAATGATGCATTTGAATGCTTGTCTCAGCTGTTAGGATATGATAACTGTTTTCTTTAATTTGATTACAGTTGTATACTCTTGTTTGTAAATATTCAATTTACTGTTAATAACTGTGTGTGACTATTGTCCTGTAACCTTACTCTGATATTTTACTATATGACTCTTGTTTTTGTTGTACTATAGGACCAGTTGTGACTAAAAGGTTTCTTGGAGCAGTGTATTGAACTAGTTAACAAATGTAAAATTAAAACAAAATCTAGATTTTGGTTGTCTATATGGATTTATTTATTTATTAAGGTATGAGTAGCCCTGCTTCCAAGCTTATAATGCAACACACCACATAGCCAAACCTATTCTAATTATTGGGGATTCCATTGTAATACATACTGATGTCCCCCCTTACCAGATTAAACAAGGAAAAGATCACAGTGAGCTGTCCATCTGGAGCCAGGATCCACCAGATCACGCATGCACTCAGGTCTTTAAACCACATGTACCAGTATGACACTGTCATGGTCCATGTGGGCATAAATGACATAAGACATACCTCACTGGACTATATGAAGAGAGATATGATGGAGCTCTGTGAATATGTGTTCCAGGTGGGTATGAATCTAGCCTTGAACAGCACCCTTCCTTCACCAATGATGATCCACAGTACCAGCATAAAATGATTGACTTCAACAATTGGCTTAGTTTCTGGTGTCACAACAAGCAGATCCAATATCTGGCAGCCTGGGGATATATGATCAACAAACCATGATGCTTTGGCTTTCAGATACTGGCAAAAGACTTTATCTATCCCCATAGTGCCTTTTCTAAGGTTGTGCCAAGTCATTAAACCCTCCAACATAACAAAAATCACTCACAACTACCTAAAGGTACTACTGCTCAACACTAGGAGTTTAAATAAAGAACTACACTCCCTGGAAGCAGTCCTCACTCTGGAGAATGCAGACAGATGTGGGGGCATGAAAACATGGTTCAGAGCCATGGACGGCACCCCTGCTATCAAAGACTACAATGCCTTTCATATATTTCAACCTCCTCCCAGCTCAGGACAGGATAAAACAAAGGAAGGAGGTGTCTCAGTGTTCATAAAGGACAAGTACAGTGCTAGACTGCTCGAACAACATGACTCACTTAAGGTGCTCCATGCCCAGCTAACCATAGGTGTGAACCCCTATCACATCCTTACTAGCTACAGATCCTCTTACATAAGTCTGAAAAACCACACCACCTACCTTAACCTACTGGAATCTCTTAACATTCAGCCTAACACCATACTTATGGCTGACTTCAACTACTTCTCCATAAACTGGAGACTTATATGACCCATAATTCACTTGCTGAGGGATTTTTAGACTTTGTCAATGCAAACATCCTGGAGCAACTAGTTAGCTCCCCAGCTAGAGATATAAATATTCTGGACCTAGTAGTCATGAACATTGGGGTATGCTGCTCCCACCTGTGCATTAGCTCCTCCCTGGTATGATCCAACCACAAAATGATCTCTTTTAATATTAAAACTAACCTAGTACCCCCATCAAACACCAAACCTGCTAATACCAATTACCTCAAACTCAGTGACAACTTATTAAACTTCCATACCCCTCTGAACCCAGATGACACTGAGACCTTCTCTGAGCTGTACACAAAAGCACTGTACAACCACATTCATAGCTGCATAGAGAAGGCAGTATCTGTCTGAGTTAAACCCATGATTACCAGCAAAAATAAACCACCCTAGTGGACCCTTAGCATAAATAGGTTATTTAACAAAAAGAAAAAAATTGTCCCCAAAGCCAAGAAGGAACAGACAAAACAGTGCAAAAAGACACTCACCAGTTTAAAAAAACAAATTAAAGTGCTGATCAAATCTGCCAAAACACTATGAGGTAAAGATAGCCTTCCAGGTGAAAGATAACTAAAAGGCTTTCTTTTAATTATGTTTGCAACCTCAGGGGAAGTGCAAAGCAATGTGGCGAGTTAGTCATGAACAGAGACACTTAAACCCATCCTGAAACTCTAACAAACCTGCTGGATGACAAGTTCAGTTCAACCCCTGCCCCATCACCTCCTACCATACTAAAGGAAATATCCGTGACCATCTCCATACCAGTCATTATGAGGGAACAGATCCTTACTGCACTTGCTAAAGCCAAAAACACAGCCACTATGGGTCCCAACAACATTCCAGGATGCTTCTTAAACAGCTTAAAACAGAATCTATCAGGGCCACTAGAAACCCTCTTTAACCATAGCCTCTGGATGGGCTCTGTGCCAGAGGAATGGAGGACTGCAACAGTCGTCCCTCTGCACAAGGGGACCCATCAACTGATCCAGGAAACTACAGACCCATAATTTGGACTAGTCTTATCTGCAAGGCTTTGGAGAGAATTATCATGGACCTGATCAATAATGACATAAGTCTTCTCCAAACACTGGACTACATCCAATTTGGCTTTGTTAAAGGGAAGTCTTGCCTAGTCAATCTGGTGGACTTATTCAACAAAGTCACCAGGGCCATGGATGAGGGTAAAATGGTACATACCACTTATCTAGATCTGGCCAAAGCTTTTAGCACAGTCCCGCTTTCATGGATCATAGATAAACTTACTGAGTTAGGCATAACCCCAACCTTGTCAGATGGATAGCAAAATGTCTCACTGACAGGACACATATCTGGATAGGTGATAAGAAACCTGTTACTAGCAGTGTTCACCAGGGCTCAGTGTTAGGACCCCCTCCTGTTTGGTATATACTTCTCTGAAGTGAAGACCAATGTCACCAAGTTCGCTGATGCCTGTAAGTTGGGAGGAATCACTGAATCCCCATATGATGTTGACATCCTATAAACAGGCTTAAAAATGACAAATGACTGGTGCCAAAACCATGGTCTGAGACTAAATACTAAAAGATGCATAATCATACCTTTTGGTAAATCAGATATCCATGGAAATTATAATATTGATAGCAAACCCCTAAAGGTAGACTCGGTGATGAGGGACCTAGGAACACATAGAGATGGTAACCTAAACTTTTACCACCAGGTAGTTATAATAATGAAGAAGTCCTGTGTGGCTCAACATATAAGTAAGGGCAAGCATCAATATCAAAGACAGTCATAGTGCCACTGAACTCAGCCCCCATCAGCCCCATAATCAATTACAGTGCTCCTTTCTGCATGTACCTAACCAGGCACTTACATCAACTGGAGTAGCCTCAGAGATTTCTCACTAAAAAAAGATATGCAGACAGACTAAAGGCCTTATCCCTTTACTTTGTTTTATATCGTTTATTGAGAGGGGACTTATGCCTGACCTATAAGGTATTCTCTATTTCAGCCCTGATGAAATTTTACATATTTGCAAGAAAAAATATACAAGGGTTACACGTTCAATGGACCTGAACCTTATTTGTGGCTATAACAGAACTTGCTGAAGAGACA
>NC_056734.1:392686526-392894026 GCF_019279795.1 Protopterus annectens | reverse complement strand
CATAGTGTGGGAACGTAACTTTCTGACAGAGATCGGTTAATCAAGATGGATACTGGTTAGGCCAGTGCATCATCTGCGATTTGTAGGTATTCACTTGGGAGGTTGTCTGTTGCTAATTTGGTGGGCTTAAGTTTAGTTATGAGTTTTTTATGTTGGAGGTTGGTACAGGAGAAAAAGAGAAGGCAGTGGGGAGATTACTAGTTGAAGGTGTGTGTTGGAGGGGAGGGGGGGTTGTGTTGTTTTGCTAGTGATAGTATGGTTTGTGTGACGTGTGTGTTGAATGAGGTAGCAATATTTTCGGAGGAGTGAGGGAAGTTAGGAGGAAGGGTACTGGCTTTACCTGGGTGGAGGATGGAGTTTATGGAGGACCAGAATTGTTTGGGGCTGTGGCAGTCTAGGGCAGATTGGTAGTATTGGAATTTGTCCTGTTTTATTAGCTTTTTGACTCTATTGCGTAGTTCTAGGAATTTCTGTCTAGTTGAGGGGGTTTTGGTTTTGCACCAGTGCTCCCAGGCTTTATCCCTATTTTTCATTTCTGACTTAGTGGTTTTCTATAGCCATGGGGCCATGGGGAGGGTTGTGCTTTATTTCTGGAAAGTCTTATGGGGGCATGGTAATTAAGGATGCTCAGGAAGGTAGTATGAAAAAATTCAACTGAGTCATCAAGAATGAGGTACTTTAGAGGATGCCAGTTACATTCTTTGAGGGATGAGATGAACGTGAATGGGTTAAAGTTTAGTTTTTTACGTATTTGATGGTAGATGACAGGTTTAGCTTGTTATAGGTATTTTTTGAGTAGGAATGTTGGGGAGTGATCACTGAGGCTATCTGATAAGCAGCCTGTTATATATGAATGGGGGCTCTTACTGACTAGTATCCAGTCCAGGGTAGTGTGCTTGTTGGAGTTTTTATTTATCCTGGTTGGCGACTGGACTAGTTGGGTGAAGCCATGAAAGTTTACATGATGGGTTGGATGGTTGCCAGAACAGGATTGGCAGTCAATATTGAAATCTCCTAAAATTATAGTTTCTTGGGGGAGATGGTAGATAGACCAGCTGAGGAGGTTTTCTAGTGGAGGGATGTTTTGGCCAGGTGGGAAGTAGCATCCAATTATGTTGATGGTTTTGTTTTGGTTTATTTTGAGGTTAGTATATATTATTTCTTCATTGCCTATTTGTGGAGCTGATGATATTAAGATCTGGATGTTTAGATGCTGTTTAAATATTATAGCTACACTGCCTCCTTTCTTGTTTAGCCGGTCTAGTCTTAGTATGCCATAACCGGTAGGGAGGATTTGCTCAGTGGTAATGTGGGGTTTTAGCCAGAACTAGTACTCATTATTATATTATTTTTATTGTTTATCTTCTTATAAGTGCCACTATAGAATTTTCCCAAAGGTTCCCCTTCCTTTCTACCACTGGCTTATTCTTTTCTTACATGTTCAAGAGCCAGGCATCCACAGCCTGGGTGAGAGATTTCTGACCAATCTGGTCCTGTCCAGACAGCATGCAAGGCATCAGTTGGATGTAAGGGAGCAGATCAGTAGCTGATCCTATGAGGACTCCTTATTGATCTAGCCCCTATATATGTTCTATGATATTTCATCAAAGGGATATTGCACTGACATACTAATCAGGTGGTACAAATGACTGAAAGTATATTTGGTTAAAAAGCCATTTTATTAAAAGTTGTACAATTTTATAGATGGTATTTTTGGTGTGATTTCTGATTATGGAGTTGTAAGTGAAGGAAGTTAAAAGATTTTGTTTGGATTGGAAATTCTCTAGACCTGAAGATCTTTGTCTGTGTCTCAGCACTGATTCTCTGTGAGTGATGTTACTTTTCTTTTCTTCATGGGTGTGTGACTGTAGATTATATTATTTGGGAGGGGTGTTGGTGATTTTTGTGGTATGAATGTTGCGTAGAATATTTTTGATGAAATTGCTTAAAAACAATAGGTTTTGTATCAACACGCATTGTTTGTACAATGAGATGTAAGAAACTCTAATGTCTGGAATTACTGACTGTGGTCTTTAATGATTTACCAGAGCATCAGGGCAAAATATGAGGCAAAACTATACAGTAACATTTGATTGAAAGTATATTTCACTGAAAGAAAAATCAGATAGTACAAATGTCTGAAAGTACATTTGACTAAAAAGCCATTTAAATGAAAACATTCTACACAACATTTATACCATAAAATGCTTTTTTTGAAGATTATTTATTTATTTATTTCACATTTGTTTAGCGGGATAGTCTGAATAGGTCAACAGAACCCATTTTCAGAGGAGGCTGGGGAGAGCTCTATGAATAGGCAATATAATAATAACATTCATATCTTACAGTATAACTACATAAATTCAAAAGTTAAAGCAGACAAAAAGTAAATACATGTAAAACAAATTAAGGCATAACACTCATAATTTACATAATCATTGCATATGTTAGTTTAAAATACAGGTGAACTTAAACCTCCCTAAATCACACATAATAATCCTAAGACAAATCAAAGAACTGTGTTACATTTACCTCCAAAATGTTACTATGACCAATAGTGACATAGAAACTTGTAGTAGGTTTTGGAAAACTATTATCACAACAAAGAAAACTATTACTAATTCATATAAAATGATAAATGAAATCAAATACCAGAAAGACTTCCTCTTCTCTAACTACTGGAGAAAAAATAAACCATCCATAGATGATCAGCAAATAAGCCAGGCAAGCAATCTAACACTGAAGATTATACCCCTCAAAAAGTTAGCATACACTCAGCTCATGATCAGTAATAATGCTTATTTTATACCTGCAATCCTACACAAATTTAACATATCAAAATCACCTTTCTGCCCATACTGCAAGGACCAGATAGCTGACTTAATCCATGTATTTTGGAGCTGTAAATGTGTCTATAAACTCTGGAACTCTCTCAAGGTACAATTACAAAAAACAGGTTATCAAACATCAACACTAACTTGGGAATTCACTCTATTACACATTCTCCCACCTAACATACCAAGAAAACAAGCAAATACACTTTTAACAATTTTCCTACTAATGAAACTGTATATAGCTTTTAAATGGCTAGATACAATAAATATCTCTTGGGAGGGTTTTAAACAAGTAGCTATACAACACCTTTTAGCTCATAAAATAGTAATAGATAAAAGAAACAAAAACATGAAATCCAGAGAGATTTGGGAACAAACCTTTAATATCATATTAGCATAATTCATCACACAGCAACTTAGAAATACACTATAATGGAACCAAAGAACACACACAAGTTCAGATATTAAATAATAATTTGGATATTACGAATGTATATACTGTCTACATAACAGTGGAACTAACAGTGAAAGCATCTATGTGCATAGTGTAAATAGATATGTTGTACGACCTATATCCAGTGGTATTTGACATCAATGTATAACACATATATATATATATATATATATATATATATATATACACACACATATATATATATATATATATATATATATATATATATATATATATATATATATATATATATGTATATACATACATACATACATATATGTATATATATATATATATATATATATATACGGTCATGCTGTAAGATTAATGTAAAAATAAAAATAAAAATTATTGAAAAAAAAAATACAGGTGAATGGGATATGAAGCAGAAATGAAGATTAGCCAGGAGTATAGCAGGAGCACAGCCATGTGTTAATTAGATGTTGTGTTAATTACATTTTGAAGGCTGGAAGGCTAGGAAGTGATCTAATAGCTAAGGGGATAGAATTACATCTTTTGGCAACAGAGTATGAGTAGAGACACTGTCCTGATTGTTTTGAGAGTTTGGTAATTGTTTGTATTTTTTTTTTCCTCTGATCTTAGGGTTCTGTTTGGTTGGTAGGGTTGAATTAAATTGCTTAATGCTGGGCAGGCAAAAGGATTGTAAATTAATTTCTGCATTGTTTGTAGTTGGATATAATGAAGTTGGCTGGGGAATTCAAGCCAGTTAAGTTCTTTTAGTGATTTACAGTGATGTATTTGATATTTAGAGTTAGGGGAAAATTTTGCTACTTTGTTATACCATTGTTCCAATTTGGTTATAATGGAAGTTTGATGGTTGGTAAGAATAGTGGCACCATAGAATAGGGAGGGGAGAAGGAAAGTTTTAGCCAGGGTGTTTTTGGTTGAAGTGCTTAGGAAGTGTTTATTAATGTAGATAAGTGTTCTGGTAAGTTTTCTTTATAATGTGTTGGATGTGCAGGTCGAATTTCAATTGATTATCAATAATAATTCCAAGCAGTTTGGTGTGCTGTACTAACTCAGTAACAGAATTATCTCTTGAGTATATTTTGAATTAATTTATGTCAGAAGTGGGATTTTTGGGTGAAAGAGGATTAGTTTGGTTTTCTTAGGGTTATGGAATAGCTGAACATTTGTAAGCAAGGTTTGAACAGCAGTAAAATTATTGTGTGTGTTGGAGAGTAGTTCATTAAGTGTGTGAGTAGTGCAAAGAATAGTGGAATCATCTGCACATTGAATGAGAGTTCCAGGGACTGAGGAAGTAAGTAGGTTATTTGTGAATATACTAAATAGTAGAGGGCCAAGGATGGAGCCTTGTGGGACTCCTGCAGAGTTATGGAGAAAGGGGGAACGTTTGTTTGCCCATTTTACAGCTTGATTCCGATTTTGTAAGTAACTTGGAAACCACTGTACTGTGTTATGGGAAAGTTTTATGTTGGAGAATGTTTCTAACAGTAAGTGGTGAGAAACTTTCAAAGGATCTAGAAAGGTCAAGGAATAGTACAGATACATAGTTCCCTGTTTCTCTAGCCCTGTTTATGGTGTCTGTAAAGGATATTAGAGCAGTTGAAGTGCTATGGTAAGGTCGGAAACCATGTTGAGTAGGAGTGAGTAGATTAATTTGAGGAAGATTTTGCATTAGCTGTTGATCTATACATCTTTCTAGTATTTTAGAAATAAAAGACAGAATGGATATAAGGTGGAAACTGGAAGGTTCCATGGAGTTCCCTCCTTTGTTGATGGGTGGAATATGGGACATCTTCCATATGCTAGTAACCAAAGATTCTGATATAGATCTATTGATTAGGATACTGATTGGGTAGGCAATGGATTCAGGGGCTAGTTTAAGGTAAAGTAGTGGGAAATTATCTGCCGAGGTGGAGCAGGGTTTTAGTTTTAGCAGTGGTATTTTAATGGTAGTTGTAGATATGGGCTGAAATTAGAAAGTGGTTAAGTTGTCATTATTGGCTTTATGTCTGTTATCCTGGCTAAGATTGTAGTTGGCTTTAGATAAACTAATTGTGGTGGAAATATTAGTGAAGTGGGAGGGTCTGGTGTTAGAAGTGTTTGCTAGTAGGTCTGCTCTAGATTTTATGAAGTGCTTGTTGAAGTTTTTAGCTGCTAGGGATGAAGGGGTATCTGTTGATGGGCAGTGTTTTTTATTTGTGCCTGGGTTAAGTAGGGTTGATATGGAGTACAGAATTTTTTGGGATTGGATTTGTGTTTATTTTGAAGATGAAAATAGTAAAATATTTTTGTGCATTCAAACAAATGCATTACGACTATCTATCTATCTAGCTATATCTATATCTCTAAATATATATATATATATATATATATATATATATATATATATATATATATATATAATATGTACATACACACACTCACACACACATGCACAGACACACACACACAATATAATGATACAATGCATTGGTTATGGAAAATCTGTATGTACCTCAAGTGTGTACTCAGAACTGATACTGTAGCTTGGAGTAACAGAATATTCTTAAAAAATAGATAGATCATAGGGAATTATTTGTCAATTACTATAATATAAAATGGAGTTAGTTCATCACATAGAGGTTCAACTGAAGTGAAGACTTGGAAGAGTGGAGTGAGAGAGACCTGTAGTGACTAACCTATGTAAGTTAACCTGTTAATTATACCTTGTATATGTACATGTTTTTAGGGCCAAAGGATGGACCTTGGAGAGGTCTGCAACCTTGGACTGCCCTTTTGGTTATAAGACTGTCTGTCTTTGGGAAGGGCCTTGTGGACTAAACACTGTTTTGAAGATAAGGTGTGCTATATATTGATACTGCAAAGACAAGTGGGCTAATATTTTATTTTGTTGATTATTGAATATGCCTATGTTTTTTTATGTATGGCTTGCCTCCAGTGTCTTCCTGGAAATTAGACATATGCATGTACATGTGTGCATGTGCACTTAGACACACACACACACACACACACACACACACACACACACACACACACACACACACACACACACACACACACACACACACACACGCACAGAGCTTGGATGACATTACTAACAGCAAGCTGTACTAAAATCAGTCTTAAACTTTCCTCCATAAAATGAGAGCTCTTTTACGGTGCTATACCTTTCCACCTGTATCACCACTACAGCACACAGAATATTTTCCCAAATTAGGGTCAAGTTTTTAATCCCTTTGCATCTAATGTTACTTATTTATAACTCAGTCTTGAAGCATAGAAATGCTGAATATCTTGAATATAACCTTTTATTATAATTATGATTTGGAAACACTAGACCATGGCTTAAAATTTTAAAAGTGCAATAGAAATTCAGTTTTATATCAACAGCAACATGTTATGAAGTCACAAAGACTTTGAAACATGCATGGCTTCTGGCTTGTGTTCAAAACCTTTTAAAATGAGTGCCAGCCAAGAACCCTGGTTTAAAAAATCTAATATTTCTAAGAAAAAGTTAATGAGTTGCACTCTCAAGAAAATATCCTTAACAAAGATTTTACTACAAAGTAGGTGGTAGGTGAAGTTTATTGAGATGATGTGTGATAAAGCATTTTGATGGCTGCATGCAGCTTATTATTATTTATACGTGTTCTCAGTATGACTCATTTAGCCATAATGCTATTTTTGTGTTGACTGCACGAATACAGCAACACATTACTTACTGCATATGGTGGCATACATGGAATCGGACTCAGCGGCAGGATCTTTAGAGCATTTACAACCTTTTATGTGTAGTCCATTATGTCTGAAATGCAGCATAACCACTGAGTAACGATTAGCACTGTCCACTATCACTGGGATCAAATCCAAGGGAATGACTTTGGTCTCTGTTCATAAAATAGTTTTGCTGCCATCAACCACTGCTTAGACATTATGTCAAGTCATTTCAGTAAATTTGCTTGTCATAAAACTTTCCTACTGGCAGACTGATACTTTTCTTCTTCATCTTCTAGCAATGCTTTTCAGTTAAAACCAGTTATTTCTGGTTCTGACAATGCACTTAACCACTGTGCTGTTTCTTTCTTCTTTTTTGGTAATAATCACTGATGTCAAAGGAAAAACAACTTCAAAATGATCAAAACACGGCAGGTTCAGATTAAGGCACTTTAATCTTGCAGCAAGGAGACAAAAACGTGCTAATACAGAGATTGTCTAACTAGAATCAGGAAGTGAAGCTATTCTTATACATTTCTTACAAGGCATTGCCTACTAAGCTGACGTAATAAATCACAATTTCTTTCAATATTATTTCATAGCAGCTGTTTGTCCATGATTTTCTGCTGGCATATCAAGTTTACAAAAAAAACTTCCTAAGAAAAACAACGTGGCCTTGATGACCACCAGTCAGATATGACTTCTCACTATGCAATGTTACCATTCAAGGTACTATGGCTAATTTGAGCACAAAGCAAGTACAGATTATAGTTCGTTTCTTCAAGCAGTCTTTGTTTGATGTATCTTTTCTTTTCCACAGCTGTGCATGTTCTCATAACACGAACAGAGCTGATTGTTCATATTCAATCACATTATAGAAAACAGTATTGTTCTATTCATTCACTATTCATTAATTTTCCTGACCTAGCAGATAATCAACTGCTTCTCAGTAAATTTCCAAAAGGCATAAACATGAATTTTGCTGTGCTAGCAAATACTAGGTCAGAGATCATCTTGCAATTTCAGAAAGCATACTGCAGTTTGAAAAAGCATCTTATAATTTCATACAGAATTAAGCTGTACATAAAATAGAATGAAATGTGTTAACCCTTTTAGCTTCTAATAAGCACTAAACATATACATTAATACATATTTTTCTAACATTTCCCCCTGTTAATACTTTTTATTCTATTTTCAAAAGCATAAATAGTTGCTTCTTCTCCTAACCTCTTTCTGTTCAAAATTTGCAGTTAAGAGAGTCATTCAGTTTAAACTTATGAAAGTGTTTCATTTTTCAACAGTTCTTCAATTTCAGTAGTTTGATATAAAGTCTCAGAAATTGACATGTCTATAAAATCTTTGATTAATCATTTCATGCAGGGAATACCACAACAAACACACACTCCTAATAGGAGTAATCCCACACAAATGGCAGTCAGGATGTTCATTAGGATGCTACCCCACCCCCCAAACAAATTCTGGAAAAAATCCATCAGTGGGTTTGGGCCTGGTTTGGTCATGGTCGACACTTGCTGAATCACCTCAAGATGGTCGTTTATCTCATGCTGGTTGTCAGGAATATATGAACAGCACTCTCTTTCATTAAAGCGCATGTACCACCTTTCGCCGCTAGGGTGAAGTCAAGAGCCATGCAGTTTTGAAGAACCACAGTTCTCATAGCATTCAGTTCATCAGTCACTAATTCGAAAGCAGAAAAAGTTGCATTACTCATTACTGCGAGAAGTTTGGACAGTTTTCTCAGCTCCCAAATCGATTTCACTGCACCATATGCAAGGGCTATACCTGCCCACGATATAATAGTGTCACTCAAGTCCATGTGTGTCAGTTTATCTTTATTTTTCACGGAGTTATGGTTTCTCCAGCCTGCTTCGATTCGTCCCATTGGATTCTCAGGTCTCTTGATTGGATTTCAAGGTTTCTTGGTGACCTCTCTGACATTTCGAATTCTTCCCTGAAGCATAACTGCAGTGTGTCGTATGGTCGGAACCAGATAACCCAAAAAACAACTGCCGGACCAATTCTCAGGTAACCATTTGTATGCCTTTTTCCCACACACAAAATAACAATTCTTTACTTTACTATTAATATATACTTGCCCTGCATGAAACATTTTCTTATCAATGATAGATAGTTGTTTAAAAAGAACAGGATTATGTTGCACCTCATCAACTGTTTTGTGCATAAGTTCAAAATATGAGTCATACTTTGTATCACAAATATAACCTGCATTATTAGCTTTGATATAACATTTGTAAGGAACAGTCACATTACAATTGCTCCAACCCACCTGTACAGTATTATTTTTGTAAAAACATACAATTCCCTTTTGTGTAACAGGCAGGTACAATGCTATTTTGTCTTGTGATTTCACAGTTGTAGTATCAAAAATCAAATTTTCCCAGGTCTCATTGACCCCTATGGGGACAGCAGTCATTAATAATCCCCCGTATGCTGTTGGTATAGCTGTGCAGATCCAGCAATTCGAAACATTAAAATTTTCAGCATGCACATATTTAATTGCTTGGTAAGTGTTAAAGTTCGGATGCCAGTCTATAAGTAACGAATCTCATTTATTCAGTTCAGCTCGTGTGGCTGGAAAAAGGAAAGGCCACAACAAAAAAATTAATGTTATCAGTATGGCCAACAGAATGATCATACAATACTTCTGAGGTTGTTCAACATTTCTATTTGCTCCGTATCTGGTCATTTTGTTCTTGTGTAACAGTAACAAGTTTTTTGTCCAGTTCAAAGTTTTTAACCAATTTACAGTGTGTCAGATGAATCCAGGATGCTCACTCTGCGATCTTGACTGCAGTGGGTGTTGACAGTAGCACTTGGTACGGCCCTTCCCACTTTGGTGTGGTCCAATTCTTCTTCTTGATAACTTTCACCCAGACCCACGTGCCTGGGACTACTGCTGCTTCCAATGGTCTGGTTTGTTCTTTATCTGAAACAGAATTTAACTGCAAAAGTTGTTTATTACTTAAAAGTCATCTCATATATTCTGCAAGTGAACTGTCGGCCTCCTGGTCTGCAGGCATGAGAGGTTTCCACTGAGGTATATAATATGCCCTTCCAAACAGTATTTCAAAAGGAGTTAACCCCTATGCATTTGAAACAGTTCTCATGCTCAACAGTGCCAGAGGCAGGCAGTGCACCCAGTTCTTTTGCGTCTCACTAATCAATTTCCTAAGTTTGTTTTTCAAAACCCCATTATGCCTCTCTACTAATCCTCTGGATTGGGGGTGGTATGCACAATGGTTCTTTAAGGAAATTCCGAAATATCGGCTCAACTGTTGTATGGTTTGATTTACAAAGTGTGTGCCATTGTCACTGTAGATCTTTTCCAGTATGCCAAATCTAGGAATAATTTCTTTAACAAGGACTTTTGCAACAGTAGCTGCATCTGGATTTTTGGTCGGAAAAGCTTCCACCCATTTGGAAAACATATCTATAATGACAAGACAATATTTCTTATTTTCACATTTGTTTAGTTTTATGAAATCCATACAGATAGTATGGAACGGGTACGGTGGTGTTGAGAAACTCCCTTGCTTAGGCTTTAATGCCCCTTGTGCATGATGCTTGTTACAAACATGGCATGCCACACAAAAAAATTTTGTGTAATTTGTAAATCCATATGCAGTGAACACTCGGTTCACTAACTGTACCATCCCCCCTGTTGAGACATGGCACTGTCCATGGCTCAACAAAGCTGCATATCTAAACAAGTTAGACGGCAAAATTGGTTTTCCTTCTTTGGAGATGTACAGCCCTTTCTCAAGAATTGCTCCTCTTTTTATCCATTTCTGTTTTTCTATTTTCTTAGTAAGTGTCTGCATTGTTTTCAACATTTCTAAATCTAAAATCTCAGAAGGTTGTAATTCCTCACACAAAAGAAATACTTCTGAAGCTGAAGCTGCCTGCTTTGCAGCTGTATCAGCTCTCGCATTACCTTTTGAAATCCTATCCTGTTGCTTGGTATGAGCTACAAATTTACAAATAGCTACTTTCTGAGGTAACTGAATAGATTCTAACAAATCTAAAATAAATTGCACATGATTAATCGGTTTACCAGTAGATGTTATCATTCCTCTATTTTTCCACTGTTGTGCAAAAACATGTACAGTAGAAAAAGCATACTGGCTGTCAGTAAAAATGTTCACACATTTACGCTTTGCCAAGGTACATGCCCTTGTCAAGGCAATCAATTCTGCTGCTTGTGCAGATAAGTTTTGTGGTAAAGACTTTGCTTCTAAAATCTCAGTATCAGAAACTACTGCATACCCCACTAGGTTCTGTCCTGTAGGACCCCTTCTGCATGAGCCATCCACGTAATATGTCACCTCGGCATCATCCAAGAGAACATCTGTTAGATCTTTTCTAGGCAGTGTCTTTTCCTCAATCTCCTGCAGGCTGTGTGGTGTGCCATCCGCAGGGGTCGGGAGCAAGGTAGATGTATTTAAAGTTGTACATCGTTCAATTGTCATATGAGGTTGGCTCAAGAGTATAGTCATACAGGAAAGATGTCTAGCAGGAGAAAGATATGCTACTTTTTCTTGCAGTAAAATAATTGTGACTGCATGAGGCACTCTCAATGTGAGAGGGTGGAACAACACTACTGAGGCCGAAGCCTGTACTGCCATTGCAGCTGCAACTACTGCTTGTACACAGTGGGGCATGAATTGCGCCACTGGGTCCAGCTGTGATGAATAATAAGCTATGGGGCATTGCTTATCCCCATGTTGCTGTGTTAACACTGATGTCATGTAACCTTGCTTACAATCTACAGTTTGGAAAAAACGTTTATGATAGCTTGGTAATCCTAAAACTAATGAGGATGCTATCAGTTGTTTCAGTTTGCAGAAAGCTGATTCTGCTTCTGGTGTTCATTGTAATAAATCTTGTGCTGCCATAGGCTTCTTGTATATCAAGTTGGTCAGTGGAGCAGACTCCAAGGCATAGTTTAGAATCCAACTCCGACAGAAATTAGTCGTGCCCAGGAAGGACATCATTTCCTTCTTGGTAGTCGGTTTGGGTGCTTGTAAAATTGCTATTTTCCTATCTTCATGTAATGTTCTGCCTTCTTTGGATATTACATATCCCAGGTATTTAACCTGCTTTCTCCAAGGCTGCAATTTGTTTTTGTTTACTTTATGTCCTTGAGTGGCTAGAAATTGTAGTAATGCTATGGTATCTTCTCTGCATTCTTGCTGGGTGGGGGCTGCCAGCAGGATGTCGTCTACATAAAGTAAAATTTGGCTGCCTCTTGGTGGGCTAAATCCCGCCAAGTTGCTTGCCATTTCTTGTGCAAATATTGTTGGGCTTTCACAATACCCCTGTGGTAGTCACGTGTATGTATACCTTTTCCCCTGAAATGTGAATGCAAACCAATGTTGGCTGTCAGGGTGTATCGGTATCAAAAAGAACGCATTGCTAATATCTACCACAGAAAAATACTTCTGTTGAGGCTTCACATCATTCAATAGGGTGTGTGGATCTGGCATTGTAGGTGCTCTAGGTATTACTGCATCATTTACAGCTTGTAAATCTTGGACCATACGCCATTCTCCGTTTGCTTTCCTGACAGGAAATAAGGGTGTGTTACATGGTGAATCGGGAGATTCTACCAGTACTCCTTCCTTAAGTAAAGCTGCTATTATAGGTTTGATTCCTACTTCTGCAACCTTTCTTAAGGGATACTGTCTCTTTTGAGGTCTAAATGCTGATTTTGGCATAATAGTAACTGGTCCTACTGTACAAATTAGTCCTACATCTGATTTTCCTGTTGACCAGAGAGTTTCTGGTATGCTCCGTAAAGCTTTTTCTTCCTCTTCCAGTAAGAGTGCTAATCAGCTGTCCTTGCTAGACTGCAAGTGTACAGCTGGGTGTGTCTGCGTTATCCAATTTAACTTCTGCTTCTGTACTCCCTGTTCTGACAATTCTAACTCTGTTTGTTTTTCCCACTTTGTGACTTTTTCTCCAAGATCTGCCCATTTCACATTCTTGTCCTTAGTTAAACTAACATGGGGTAATCGATTAGATTTATAGAGTGCAAAGAATCCCTGGGGCAATGAACAGCTAACTACACTGTTCCCTTCTGTGCCCCAGTACAGATTACGTAATACTAATCTGTTTGCATGGTTTTTAAACAGTTCTTGCTCATATTCCTTATCAGGTCCTGGTGTGTTACAGTAATACAGAGTACAGTGCAACAAATGCTGTTTATCAGTGTCAAGGGAGGGGGACTTACTGATGGCTATGTTCATCAGTTCTTCGGTTACTGCCCCTGGACCAGTCGTGACTAAGTCCTGGCTGTACCAATAAAATGTTTCACCCTCCGGTCGCACCACAAAAGTATCCATTTGTCGCTGTGCTTCCATACTCTGCATAGTCGGTACTACTGCTATACCAAATATCTGCATAAGATCTCTGCCCAAAAGGTTTACTGGGCATTTTGCAGAAACAACAATTTTGCTTTTCTGGGTCATCCCTGAAATAGGGTCAGTTATTGCTATGTTATGGGAGAGTGGCTTCCGATACAGCTGTCCATTAGCTGCTTTCACTAATATGTAATCAAGTGATTCTGAATTTTCTGGTAGTTTGGAAGGATGTATCAGGGTTCGTGAAGCCCCTGAGTCACACAGGAATTTAACTTCCCTCCCCTCTACCAGAAGTGTAACTTCCAGTTTCTTGTCTGCTAAATAGAGCTCTAGGCTCAATAATGCTAAGTCCAAAATTTCACTTTCTTCACCATCGGTGATTTCTTGTACTTCCTCTATTTCTTCTATCACATTCTCTACTCCCTCTATCACATTTGCATTTGTCTTTTCTTGGTTATTCCCTTCTAGTGATTCTTGACTATCATATAGTCAGTCATCATCCTCCTTATCTTCCATGGCTACCTTCTTGTTTTGCTTGCAATCCCTTGCTAAATGTCCCTTCTTTCCGCACTTAAAACATTCACCCCTTTTCTTTCTCTCTTCAAACTCTTCTGATTGTTTATCAGATTGCTTGTTTCCCTGGGCATTTTTCTTGCCCTTTTTTCCGGACTGTACTACATAAACTTCTGCTCCATCTTCTACAGAAAATACTTGGGCTTTCTTTTTCTTTTTACTGTTAAAATGCCTTTCAGCATGTCTAGCATATTCAAGTAGTGACTGTAATCTACTTGTACGATGGTCTACCATGTGCTTTGTAATAAAGCTGCTTATAGGCAAAATACTGCCTTTCAAAAATGCATTCTTTAATTGCTGCTCATATGGGGAATCATGTGTTTGGTCTTCAGGTACCTGCATTCCACAATGGTTGTTAAAACACTCTAATAATCTAGCATAATATCTGTCAACAGTTTCACATTCCTGTTGAATGCATTGATTAATGCAAGTCCAGTCTGCCCTAGGCTTCCACTTCTCAGACATTCGGTCTGTTAGACCTTTCACTCTGTTATCCAGTTCTGCATTGCTATGTGGGAGTGGCTTGTGTTCTGCATCACAGGAATTCCAGTTGCCGCTGATCATGTGCCAATCTGGACCTACGATTTGTCTAACTACTTTTTCTACTTCTCCATTTAAATGATAACTTAACCTCATGCCCTGTAAGTCTTCTAAGAATTTTCTAAAATTAACTTTTGGATGGGGAATTCCCTCTGTGGCTTTCCGGATGTCTTCCGGTGTCCACGGTCTATACACTAGGAGAGTCGGGTCCTGTCCTGCCTGTCCTGCCTGAGGATTTGGTACTTCTATGAGTGGACATATCTCTTCTTCACTCATAGCTCGTGAATTTTTGTTTATTTCATATAACTCAGTATCCCCTCTTAAGTTACGTGTTCAAGACCTAGTCTCGATGGGATATCTAACATACGGTCTTGGCTTTGCGGTAACAGCCGGGTATAGCGGAGGTGGACCAGGTTGTCCACTCACTTCATATTCTGGTGCGGGAAGCAGAGGGGGTGGAGGGGCTGATGCTATTACCAAATTATTGCCTTCTTTATCTAGAAACATAGCTTTTGAATTATTACTTTTTTGTTCCCTACAGTTTGCTTCCTCAATCCACCTGTGTGCCTGAGGAATACCCAATTGACGTTGCTTTTTTACCTGACCTTTTGCATCAGTTTTAAGCAGTTTGACAAGTTTAATAAGCGAGGATTTTTCTAATTTGCCATTAAATTCATATTTATTAACCCATTTTGTATAGTATCTAACATTGTCGGCATGCTGTAATTGCATATATTTTGCATCTTCAGTTAGCGGTGGGTCTTGGGAACTTTTTGTGCACTTATTACCCATATTGTTCTGACTGTTAAAAATGTTACGTAACCCTTCTTATTTTCACGTGGTACCACGATTTTCTATTTCACAGTTTATCTAGAACAACTGTCTTACCTATTCTGTTTCTCTGATCTATGACAAGACTGCAATCTTTCTGTCCCTGACTTGTACAAAACAAATCTCCTGACAGATGATTCAAATCAAGTCCCTGATCTAAAACAGAAAAAAGGTAAATCTCACCTTACCTGAGCCTCCGTGATTGACCGTCTCTGGCTCATATGCTAACTCGTCCTACAATCTCAGATCAGAAAAGTGGCTGGCCTCTTTTGAATGACAATTCAGTCGGAGGTCTTTCAAAGCAGAAGAACCGATGTGGTTTCTTCCCCGTATGGTTTCATGCCACCTGGCCCATCTGACCTGAGGCGAAGTGAGAGTTTCCGGTCTGGAGGACCAATCTGTCAGAGGAAAAACAACTTCAAAATGATCAACACACGGCAGGTTCAGGTTAAGGCACTTTAATCTTGCAGCAAGGAGACAAAAATGTGCTAATACAGAGTTTGTCTAACTAGAATCAGGAAGTGAAGCTATTCTTATACATTTCTTACAAGGCATTGCCTACTAAGCTGACGTAATAAATCACAAGTTCTTTCAATATTATTTCATAGCAGCTGTTTGTCCATGATTTTCTGCTGGCATATCAAGTTTACAAAAACAACTTCCTAAGAAAAACAACGTGGCCTTGATGACCACCAGTCAGATATGACTTCTCACTATGCAATGTTACCATTCAAGGTACTACGGCTAATTTGAGCACAAAGCAAGTACAGATTATAGTTCTTTTCTTCAAGCAGTCTTTGTTTGATGTATCTTTTCTTTTCCGCAGCTGTGCATGTTCTCATAACACGAATAGAGCTGATTGTTCATATTCAATCACATTATAGAAAACAATATTGTTCTATTCATTCACTATTCATTCATTTTCTTGACCTAGCAGATAATCACCTGCTTCTCAGTAAATTTCCAAAAGGCATAAGCATGAATTTTGCTGTGCTAGCAAATACTAGGTCAGAGAGCATCTTGCAATTTCAGAAAGCATACTGCAGTTTGAAAAAGCATCTTATAATTTCATACAGAATTAAGCTGTACATAAAATGGAATGAAATGTGTTAACCCTTTTAGCTTCTAATAAGCACTAAACATGTACATTAATACATATTTTTCTAACAACTGATTGAGAACAACTTTAATCTTCCATTGTGCTACACACAGTGTGGTGGTTATGTTAATGAAAATCAGGAAACTCCAGTTCAAAACATTCATATTTTCTGCTTTGTGACATACCTTTGATTCTTTTCAAAATATACCTACTTCCAGAATGCAAATACATGATTTTAGCTGTCTGATTTATTGAACATTTTGGCAATGCTGGAGTCGGACACTGCTAAAATGTGCTGAGCACCCTTTTCAACCACAGCCTAACTACAGGCTTCATTCCAGCAGAGTGGAGAAGTGCCATTGTCATCCCATTGCACAAAGGTAGTGCCACTACTGAAACTGGAAACTATCACCCCATCAGCTTGACAAGTCTGATCTGTAAAGCCATGGAGCATATTATTATGGATCTCATAAACAAGGACATAGGCAATCTTCAAGCACTCAACCCCACCCAATTCGGATTCATCAGGGGCAGATCTTGCCTATTGAACCTAGTTGACTTCTTTGAAACTGTCACCAAGTCCCTGGATGAGTGAAAGTTAGTCCATACATCTTACCTTGACCTGGTCAAGGCCTTTGACACAATCCCCCACTCGGGCATCATCGAAAAGCTAATGCAACGTGATGTTAATCCTTATCTAATCAGATGGGTGGCCAACTGGCTTACAGATAGGACCCACAAGGGCAAAATAGGTGCTTCCACCTCCGACAGCAGACCTGCTACTAGTGGTGTTCCCCAGGGATCAGTCCTGGGACCCCTACTGTTTGGCATATACATCTCAGAGGTCCAGGCAAAGACAAAAGGCCTGTGGCTGACCAAGTCTGCAGATGACTGTAAGATGGGTGTTGTCATTGACTCCCCAGTTGATGTTAACATACTGCAAGAGGGTCTCACAGCTACAAATGATTGGTGCCAAAGTCATTGCCTTAAGTTAAATGCAAAAAAATGTATTATCATACCAATTGTCAAAAACATGGCTCCTACTAATTACCACATCAACGGCAACCCCCTAAGCACACAGCCTGTGCAGAGATACCTGGGTAATCAGGTTGACAACAATTTCACATTCGACCATCATGTGGTGACGGTGGTCAGAAAAGTCTTTTACTTGGTTTATCTCATAAGTAAAGGGATTGCATCCAGAAAAAAGGAGGTTATTACCTCTCTGTACTCCTCCATTATTAGACCTATACTTGAATATAATGCCCCGTTTGGTATGTAACTCTCCAAACATCTGCAGCAAATGGAAAGGCCACAGAAATACCTCACAAAGAGAATCCATGGCCTCCAACACCTATCCTATGTGGACAGGCTTAAATCGCTATCACTCTACTCGGTATCATACAGATTGCTCAGAGGTGATCTGTGTCTTGTCTACAAGGCAATGTCAGACCCTGTCCTACTGGAGATGCTCCATATCCGTAAGTCTAACTATTCACACATTACCTGCTCACTAGGCCTAAATCTAATATACAACATCAACAAAACCTGCTGGAGAGACAGGTTTGTCTCCCAGAGGCTACCCCATTTCTGGAATAGACTTCCCATACATGTCAAACAGAGTACCTTATTGACCCTCTTCAAATGCAGTCTTGATGAGTGAATGGGAAACCATAAATTTGTCCCAAGGGTTCCACCTTTGTCCCTGATTGACAGGGGTGACAGGTGCTGACTGAGGTTTCTTTTTTTTGTGAGGGGGGGGGGGTAAACTCTTGGCTAGGCTTTTAAGCGCCCCAGGGCCATTAGCCTAGTAATCTCCTATGATCCTATGATCCTATTGGAGACCAGAATGCAATCAGCTGCAGCTGTAGTATGGACAGACTACAGCTCCAGAAATAACTACTGGAGCTCCTTTGGGCCAGCAACTAGGGCAGTTGTTGGATTTCACAGCCATTAAGCCTAAGGATTAATGCATGTGTTTCCATTTTAGTTTTTCTAAAAAGGGAGTGAGGTGTTTATCAGAGTGTACTACATCCTAGAAGCAGTGTAAACCTATATATATGATAGTCTCAAAAGCCGACAATATCGAAGCTGATATTGTCAACATGAGAATAGCGAAAGCGCACAACATTGAATGTGTAAATGGAAATCTCCGTAAAGATACTGCAATGTAGTGCTGTCTCGGAGTTGGCATATTTAAGTAGCGGAGGGTGTGTTCAGGGGGGCTTGACCCCCTGCTTAAACCCGTGTTAGGGTACTTTTTTCTTTTTTTTTGTTATATTTATAAGTTTGATGTTTGATGATGAAAACATGGTATCGACCATATATGGTGTTTGATGCTTTCAACCGTCAATCTTATAATATATATATATATATATATATATATATATGTGTGTGTGTGTGTGTGTGTGTGTGTGTGTGTGTATATGTATGTATATATATATATATATATATATATATATATATATATATATATATATATATGCATACACATAGGGTTCCTATTATTTCCTCAAAGAGGCATTTGATCGAACGCCTCTTTATAGAATTTGAAACTGTGAAATTTGAAAACATTGAATGTCCACAAAAGCAATTCCTTTCCTTGGGAAAAAATCGCTTGGCCATCCTCGTCAGTTTGCTGTTTTCCTCGCTGTAGTGCGATCTCAGAGTTGGTATATTTAGTTACAGGGGGTATGGGGGCACAGACCCCCACATTGGGGAGTGTGGGGGGCAAAGCTCCCCACTTTCTAGTGTTTGTGGTTATTTGTTGGTGTTTGTGGGACAAGCGATTTATTTTGCTTATGTGAAGGTTTGATATTTTGAAAGGTCGTGGGTTTAAGGTCGATGAAACGACGTTCGATGGAACGCCTCTTCGAGGAAATAATATAGACCCTATACACACACACACACACATATATAATATATATATATATATATATATATATATATATATTTATATATATATATATATATATATATATATATATATATATATATATATATATATATATGCTTCGTCTTCTTCTTCAGCTTTTCCCAGTTAGGGGTTGCCACAGCAGATCACCTGTCCACTCATGTTTGGCAGTGGAGTTTTACGGTGTCGAGTTGTCAGCCTGGCGCCCAACCTTCCACAGAAGGCACACACATGCACACTCTCACACCTAGGGCCAATTTGGAGTGTCCAATCCACCTACAGCATGTCTTTGGGATGTGGGAGGAAACCAGAGCACCCGGAGGAAACCCACGTGACCACAGGGAGGTCTTGCAGACTCCGCATAGAAGACACCCCAGCCGAGGATTGAACCAGAGAACCTCTTGCTGTGAGGTGACAATGCTAACCACTGCACCACCATGGCCAACTATATATATATATATATATATATATATATATATATATATATATATATATATATATATATATATACATATGTATATATATATATATATATATATATGCTTAGTGCCAAAAAATGTGTCGCCATCCACTTTGGGAAAAACCCGCTTCCCATGAATTACCACATCGATGGTAGTCCATTGAACACAGAAGGTGTCATAAGAGATCTGGGAACACAGGTTGACAGCAACCTCTCTTTCAACCACCACATTGCCACTGTGGTCAGAAAGTCCTTCTATCGGGCACATCTCATTACTAAGGGTTTTGCATCCATGAAGAAAGAGGTCATTGTCTCCCTCTACTCTTCCCTCATTAGGCCAATCATCGAGTCCAATGCCTCATTTGGCATGTACCTCACTAGACACCTGCAACAACTGGAGAGGCCACAAAAGTACCTCACAAAGAGGATCCTCAGCCTTAAACACTTGTCCTATATGGACAGACTCAAGAAACTTCAGCTATTCTCTGTCTCATATCACCTACTTAGAGGTGATCTCTGCTTGACTTACAAAGCCATGTCTGACCCAGCTCTGTTAGATATGCTCATCATCATCATCATCATTATCATCTTTCGGCTGTTCCCGTTAGGGGTCACCACAGTGGATCATCTGTTTCCATTTCTTCCTGTCTTCTGCATCTTGCTCTGTCACACCAACCACCTGCATGTCCTCTTTCACCACATCCATAAATCTTATCTTAGGCCTTCCTCTTTTCCTGTTAACTGGCAGCTTCATCCTTAGCATCTTTTTCCCAATATACTCAGCAACCCTCCTCAGTGCATGTCCAAACCAATGTAATCGTGCCTCTCTGGCTTTGTCTCCAAACCTTTCAACCTGGGCTGACTGTCTAATATACTTATTCCTAATCCTGTCCACCCTCGCCACACCCAGTGCAAATGTTAACATCTTTAACTCTGCCACATCCAGCTCTAACTCCTACCTTTTTGTCAATGCCACTGTCTCCAACCCATATAACATAGCTGGTCTCACTACCCTCTTGTAGACCTTCCCTTTCACTCTTACTGGTACTCGTCTGTCACAAATCACTCCTGACACTCTTCTCCACCCACTCCATCCTGCCTGTACTCTCTTCTTCACCTCTCTTCCACACTCACCATTACTCTGAACTATTGATCCCAAGTATTTAAACTCATCCACCTTTGCCACCTCTACTCCTTGCATCCTCGCCATTCCTCTATCCTCCCTCTCATTCACACACGTATATTCTGTCTTAGTCCTGCTGACCTTCATTCCTCTTCTCTCTAGAGCATATCTTCATCTCTCCAGGGTCTCCTCCACCTTTTCCCTACTCTCACTACAGATCACAATGTCATCTGCAAACATCATAGTCCACGGGGACTCCTGTCTGATCTCGTCTGTCAACCTGTCCATCACCATTGCAAATAAAAATGTCCAACAACCTGGGAAGCGGTCAACACAATGTAAAAAATGAAAAAACAGTTCCCTCTGGAATGGAATCGAGATGCTGCAACTCAATATAAATATAAAATTTCTCTTTATTGAACATTAAGCGCTTTCATCTAAAAATACTTAGACTTCTTCTTGAGTGGTTGTATATGCGTTCCTTCAGGGATCTTGTTGTCATCCCAATGTAAAACGCATTACAGGCCAAGCAATTAGCTAAATATATCAAGTAGGTACTGTTACAGGTTGATCTAAAGTTAGGTTTGAAAGTAATATTTAATTGTGGATGAGTGAACTCTATGTCTTCTGAAATATAACTGCACATATTACACTTTTTACATGGATAAGTACCTATCTCATTTGTTCTAGTCAGTTCCATCAAATGGTGGAAATTGAAAAAGGGTAATTGTGAGGTAATGTTCAGGTAAGAGTAAAGACAGGTACTGGGTGGCAGTGAAGAGTTACCGAATAGCTGGGTAACTACAGCAGAGCTAGTAAGAGAGATGGCTAGAAAGGTGCTTGGTGTGACATCTGGAAAGAGGAAGGAGGACAAGGAGACCTGGTGGTGGAATGAAGAAGTACAGGAGAGTATACAGAGAAAGAGGTTGGTGAAGAAGAAGTGTGATTGTCAAAAAGATGAAGAAAGTAGACAAGAGTATAAGGAGATGAGGTACATGGCAAAGAGAGAGGTGGCAAAGGCTAAGGACAAGGCATATGATGAGTTGTATAAAAGGTTGGACACTAAGGAGGGAGAAAAGGACCTGTATTGATTGGCTAGACAGAGGGACCAAGCTAGTAAAGATGTGCAACAGGTAAGGGTGATAAAGGATAATGAGGGAAACATACTCACATGCGAGGAGAGTGTGTTGAGGAGATGGAAAGAGTACTTTGAGGGGTTGATGAATGAAGAGAATGAGAGGAAGAGAAGATTGCATGATGTGCGGATAGTGAATCATGAAGTGCAGTGGATTAGCAAGGACGAAGTAAGGATAGCTGTGAAGAGGATGAAGAACGGAAAGGCTGTTGGTCCAGATGATATACCTGTGGAAGCATGGAGGTGTTTAGGTGAAATGGCAGTAGAGTTTTTAACTAGATTGTTTAATGAAATCTTGGAAAGTGAGAGGATGCCTTAGGAATGGAGAAAAAGTGTTTTGGTACCGATTTTTAAGAATAAGGGTGATGTGCAGAGCTGTAGTAACTACAGAGGGATTAAATTGTTCAGTCACAGCATGAAGTTATGGGAAAGAGTAGTGGAAGCTAGGTTAAGAAGGGAGGTGATGATTAGTGATCAGCAGTATGGTTTCATGCCAGGAAAGAGCACTGCAGATGCGATGTTTGCTCTGAGAGTGTTGATGGAGTAGTACAGAGAAGGTCAGAAGGAGTTGCATTGTGTCTTTGTGGATTTAGAGAAAGCATATGACAGAGTGCCTAGAGAGGAGTTGTGGTATTGTATGAGGAAGTTTGGAGTGTCAGAGAAGTATGTAAGAGTGCTACAGGATATGTACGAGGGTAGTGTGACAGCAGTGAGGTGTGCGGTGGGAGTGATGGATGCATTTAAGGTGGAGGTGGGATTACATCAAGGATCAGCTCTGAGCCCTTTCTTATTTGCAATGGTGATGGACAGGTTGACAGACGAGATAAGACAGGAGTCCCCGTGAACTATGATGTTTGCAGATGACATTGTGATCTGTAGTGAGAGTAGGGAACAGGTTGAGGAGACCCTGGAGAGGTGGAGATATGCTCTAGAGAGAAGAGGAATGAAGGTCAGCAGGACTAAGACAGAATATATGTGTGTGAATGAGAGGGAGGATAGAGGAATGGTGAGGATGCAAGGAGTAGAGGTGGCAAAGATGGATGAGTTTAAGTACTTGGGATCAATAGTTCAGAGTAATGGTGAGTGTGGAAGAGAGGTGAAGAAGAGAGTACAGGCAGGATGGAGTGGGTGGAGAAGAGTGTCAGGAGTGATTTGTGATAGACGAGTACCAGTAAGAGTGAAAGGGAAGGTCTACAAGAGGGTAGTGAGACCAGCTATGTTATATGGGTTGGAGACAGTGGCACTGACAAAAAGGCAGGAGTCAGAGCTTGACGTGGCAGAGTTGAAGATGTTAAGATTTGTACTGGGTGTGATGAGGATGGACAGGATTAGGAATAAGTATATTAGAGGCTCAGCCCAGGTTGGAAGGTTTGGAGACAAAGCCAGAGAGGCAAGATTATGTTGGTTTGGACATGTGCTGAGGAGGGATGCAGAGTATAGCCTCACTGACCCTCTTCAAGAGTAATCTGGATGAGTGGATGGGAAATAGAAAATTCACCCCAGGGATTACTCCAGTGGCTCTACTCGACAGAGGCACTGGGAACTAAGGTCGGGTGGCATGATGCCAGGGTAATCCTATGGGCTACGCTTGTAAAGGCTCCAGGGCCATTAGCCTAGTACACACCTATGAACACCTGTGAAAGCTTTTTATGCTATGCAAGTCCACCACAGACATTACTGTATCATTCAAGAGGTTTCTATAAATTCACTTTGATAGTTGTAGATCAATGTGTATGTATGTACCTTTAAAAAGCTATCCAAGAGCTTGCACAAATGTATAAATACTGAGCACATGTGAGCCTGACTGCCATTTTGTAGTAAGCTGTTGAGATGTAAGAATGTATGTATGTAATGTTGTCTGCAAGCCATTTTCCTTGCATTTTATGATGCTGCTATCCATTCTGTTGTGTTTCTATGTACTAAAGCATCTAAACAAAATACCTTGCCTGCTTGTCATCTGTGTTAGAGAAGGATGAGCGACATGGTGCCAGAAGTGGCATGTCTAAAGGACATGGTGTTAGAAGCGGCATGGCTAAAACGACTTAAGACACTTGGTTGGAACTGGTGGAATATAGAGGAGTGAATCATCCCTACTGTATGTATACTTTGCAAAACTGGTCAAAAATGAATTTCAGATATTAAAAGTTGCTCAGCACTATTTCTTATTCGTAAAATATGAAACAAGGCATACAAAACTCTAAGTAATATTTGCATAAACTGATATGTACAATATTGCTAAAATATTTGAATTACTATAGAAAATGTTTGAAATAAAGTCCGAATTGCATAAAATGAATAAAATAAGGGGAAACGACTGCATGGTTGCAAAGCATGTATTTTTCGTATTAAGCAAAGATATCTGAGTTATCAGAAGTGTATAAAGTGTTTGCATGATTGTGCAGTGTTACAGTAAAGCTATTTCATAAAAGTACAGCAATTACAGGACATATTTTGGAGAATGCAGCCATTACAGAGCATATTTCGCAAAGTCCAGTATTTTGAAGAGTTTATTGTGCATTTGAATTTTATTACAAGTTCACAGAACAGTTTGTTCATACATAATTACAAGAGCCAAATCTTCAGTGTTTTGTGTATACTTTGTGGGTATGGCAAACAGATTTCGAAAATCCAATGCACTTGTGTTTGACAGATATATTGCTGAGAACTGGAGAATGTTTGAGCAAGAGTACGACATTTTCATACAAGCTACATTTTTTGATAAAGACGACCATACAAAGGGATTTATTCTGCTTAATTTAGCTGGCTCAGAAGCCATAGACAAGGAACGTCCATTTGCGTATGCACCTGCTATCTATACAGGAGAGTGGGAAAACTGTCATATTGTTGTACAGGCTGAGTCAAGGAAGGACCCTGAGTGCTTAAAATGTAAACTTAAAGAAATGTGTAACCCCCAGACAAATGTTGCTGTGGAAAGGCACTTATTTTATACAAGGGATGAAAAGGCTGGTGAAACTTTTGCAGCATATATAACTGACCTGAGAAAAAAGCTAAAAAATGTAGATTTGGTGATTTAAGGAATAAGTTGATAAAGGACAGACTTATGTGTGGTATTAAAGATTATGCTGTTAGAAAGATTTTGCTTTGTGACAGTGATTTAACTTTGAATAAGGCCATTGAGATTTGTCATATATATGAGCTCACAGAAAAGCACACAATTATGCTTACAAATGAGAACAGCTCTAGAAGGCACAGTGATAAAGCTCATGTAGATAGTATGCAGCATGTTATTAAAAGAAACAGGCACAAGCACATGACAGCAACTGTAGCCCCTGCAGCACTCACTGGTAACCCCCATAGCGTTCTAGCACATTCCAGAGTTAACACAGTCTCAGTGAAGCACAAGAGTGAGTCAGCATATTCAAAGCATGGGCCTCCACCCAGTTTTATTGACAACTGTTGAAATTGTGGTGGAAGTCATGAATCTAAAAGGGCAAAATGTTTAGCTTTTGGTCAGTAATGCCACAAATGCAATAAATGGAATAATTTCAGAAGGTTTTGTAAATCTAAAGGCCCACATTCTTTTATTAAAAGGGAACATTTTAAGAAACGAGTTGATCAAGTAGAAAGATGAAACCCTGCTCTTTATGTTGATGGTGGGTCAGTGCTTTATGAAACAGTTAATGCAGTAGATTTAAGGGCAAAGAATGAATTATTTTGTACTGTTTGGATAAATGGCAAACTCATAGAGTTGACAGTTGATACAAGTTTCATTGCAATGTTAACTCAGCAGAAACATTTGTCTTGGTGAAAGGCTTGATTTGGCAACGTGTGCGAAGCTTGTTGCTTATTCTGGTGAAGAAATTCAAACCCAAGGCTCAGTAGTGCTTTCATGTTACTCTGCTGGAAGAAGCTATGACTTGTTATTTTATGTGGTCAAGAGGCATGTCCAGTCATTATTAGGGCTCAGACAAAGTTTGAAAATGGGACTGCTTCCATTTAATAAGGAAATTCACCAAGTTAGCTTAAAAGACCACTACTCTAAATTCTTCCAGTACATTTTTTTCTAGCTATGCTGATCTCTTTGAAGACAAATTAGGGAAGCTTCCAGTTGTGTTCTCTATGAAGTTAGACCCAAATGTCAATCCAGTTATCAGGCCAGCATGTAAAGTTCCAGTAGCCATGCAGGACAGAGTCAAAGCTGAGTTAGATAAAATAGTACAACAGGGTCTGATTTGTCCAGTTATAACTCCAACTGAGTGGATATCTTCCATGGTGGTAGCTCATAATTAAAGCTCAGGTGACATTAGAATATCCATGAGATTTGAACAAAGCAGTAAAAAGACCTCATCATCCAATGTACATAGTGGAAGAAGTCACAGCCTTGATGCCAAATGCCATTGTTTTTTTCTGTCTTGGATGCAAAGAATTCATTTTGGCAAATTCAGCTTGACAAAAATTCCTCATTGCTCACTTCTTTCAGTACTTTGTTTGGCAGGTACCCTATTTTGAGAATGCCTTTTGGGATACATTCTGGAAGTGAAGTCTTTCAAAGTAAAATGGAGTAAATTATTTCTGGGTATCTTTGTGCTATTATAGCACATGACATACTAGTAGGAGGTAATGGTGAAGCTGAACATGACAGAAACCTCAGAAAAGTTTTAGAAAAGGCACATCAAGTGAATCTTAAGCTCAATCCACAGAAATGCAAATTCAGGCTACAAGAGGTCACTTAAGTTGGTAATTTATTTATGAGTACAAGTTTACGACCAGACCCTTCAAAGCAAACAGCCATTCTCCAGATGCCAGCTCAAGACAATGTTCAAGCCCTGCAATGTTTTCTTGGTATGGTATACCTGGGCAAGTTTATTCCAGACTTGAGCCAACTTTCAGCACCACTCAGAGAGCTGTTATGTAAAGATGTACCCTGGTCTTGGTTAGAGCAACACCAAAGAGCATTTGAAGTCCTGAAACAGAGAATTGCTAGTCCACTAACTCTCAGATACTATGATGTTCACAAGCCAGTTACACTTTCCTGTGATACTTCAAAATTTGGTCTTGATGCAGTCATTCTGCAAGAAGATCAGTGTGTTGCCTGTGCATTGAGAACTCTTACCCAAACGGAGATGCAGCATGCCCAGATAGCGAAAGAGGTTTTGTCAATTGTGTTTGCACGTTTGAAGTTCCATGATTATGTTTATGGTAGACCTATCCAGATCGAAACAGACCACCAACCTCTAGTCACTATCTTGAGAAAACCTATGTATTCAGCTCCAGCCAGACTGCAACGTATGATGCTGACATTGCAAAAGTATAATTTCAATCTTCTTTATCTTGCTGATACATTATCCAGATCACCCAGAAACATGACAACAGCATAAGAATGAGAACCTTGATTTTGAAGTTATGGGAGTGAGAAGTATTTCTTCCACATCTCTTGATGTGCTGAGAGATCACACAGCCACAGATCCAGTTTTACGATGGCTCAACCACTTTATTCAACAAGGATGGCCGTCAAAGCAATCTAGTTTACCTCAAAAATGACAGCCTTATTTTGCATACAGAGATGAGGTTTTGTCTGACAATGATATTATGAATGGTATGAAAGTAATTATTGCAAAGTCCTTGCAACAAGAGTACATTACTATCTTGCATCGTGGTCACCCAGAAGCCGATTCTACCAAAAGAAGGGTGGAAGAGCTAGTATTTTGGCCCTCTATATCACTAGACATTGAGAAAGCACTTTCATCTTGTTCCGTCTGTAATAGTACTAAGCCACATCAACAGAAGAAACCACTTCAGCTAAACCAGATTCCGGAACTACCTTGGTCAACAGTAGCCACTGACATCTTCGAGTGGAATGGTCAACATTTTATTTGGTGTTAGTAGACCCTTACTCCTATTGGTTTGAGATTGACTTACTTCCTAATCTAGCATCCAGTACTGTCATTACTAAGATGAAGTATTATTTGCAGTAGATGGTAGTCTGCACAAAGTTATTTCTCACAATGGCATGCAGTTTACAAGCCAACAGTTCAAAAGATTTTATTAAGAATAGGACTTTACACATGTTACCGGTAATCCAGAGTTCCTGCAGTCAAATGGTATGGCAGAACATGCAGTTCAAAGTGCAAAACAGTTACTGGAGAAATCAAAATGAGATAATAGTGATGTTTTCTTGAATCTCTTGAATCTCAGAAATGTTCCTCATGATAAACATTTTGGTTCACCTGCTCAGAGACTTCTGTCGAGACAAACCAGTACCACATTACCAATCAGCAGTCAATTATTGGCTCAATGTGTCAAGAACAACAGATCAGTGAAAACCAATCTTTTGAAGAAGCGCCTAACCCAGAAATCTGACTATGATAAAACCAGCAAACTGCTCAATCCATTATGAGAAGGAGAAGTAGTAAGGATGCGGATATCCAGAGGTTATGATCAGATGGGTGTCATGAAGAATATTTGCCCAGAGCTAAGATCATACATTGTGGAATCACAAGGGCAGTCTTTAGGTGGAATCAGAAGTATATGAGACCAGTGTCCAAGCCTATACCACAGCACATAGCCTGTAAGAAAGACTCTTTTTCTCAGACTGAGTTGTCCAGCGTTCCAATTCCCAAGGACGTTTAAGAGGACATAACTATTCCTGTGACAAATCCAGAAGTTCTGATACGAGTTGTGGACTGCAGACTGTCCTTGTTGCTAAATTTGGTCCAAACTGTTATGTT
The DNA here is from genome assembly GCF_019279795.1 of Protopterus annectens. Classification (NCBI taxonomy): domain Eukaryota; kingdom Metazoa; phylum Chordata; order Ceratodontiformes; family Protopteridae; genus Protopterus; species Protopterus annectens. The sequence continues at coordinate 392,865,268 of NC_056734.1, read as the reverse complement.
ATGAGATATGGTCACATCTCTAAACCCTGTAAGAGATATGAAGCAACTTGGACAGGAACATTGTGTTTTGTTTCTAATGTCTATAATAATGCATATCTAACTCTGATATTGTTTATACAAAGGGCAATCTTTTTAAGTGGGAGGATGTAGATCAATGTATGTGTATGTGCCCTTAAGAAGCTATCCAAGGGCTTGCACAAGTGTATAAATGCTGAGCATGTGCGAGCCTGACTGCCATTTTGTAGTAAGCTGTTGAGATGTAAGTATATATGTATGTAAGGTCTGTCTGTTAGCCAATTCACTTGTATTTTATGATGCTGCTATCCATCCTGATGTGTTTCTATGTATTAAAACATCTAAACAAAATACCCCACCTGCTTGTCATCTATGTTAGAGAAGGATGAGCGAAAATAGTAATAAAGTTTGATTACAACTTCTATACGAAATTAAAAGTATACTTACATCTTAGAAAGACACTTCTTAAATGGAGCTGTAGAGCTGCAAAAGAGTGCAGTGTTACTCCTGATACCCTGCTAAACATCTTGCTACCTTTTTTTAATTTCTTCAAGTCTTTTTGGGTTTCTAATACCATGACAGGAATGGACCCCATTCCTAAGTCAAAGTACAATTAAAGTTCATGAAATTAATATTGTTTCAATCTTTGATGTCAGCCAAAAGTGCTCTTGGCAGCACCCGCAATGTGCCCAGTAATCACTCCTTCTGCAGTTTGCATGGAGTTAAATGTATTGGTAACATATCTAAATACGATTGTAAATTCTTTTTTATAAGATCCATTGCTCCTACTATTATTGGGATTGTCTGGGTGTCTTTCTTCCACATTGCTCTCATTTCTGCCTGCAGATCCTGATATTTTATGACTTTGTGTCTCTCTGTATGCAAGACATTGTAGTAACTGGGTGTGGCAATTTTAGTGATGAATGCTACTCTTGTCTTCTTTTCTTGGACCACTATATCCAGTTTTCTAGCATCTGTCTTTTGCACTGTTGGCACGGGATGATCCCATGTGATGTAGACTTCTTCATTTTCTATGATGATTTGTGGCTGATATTTCCAGTGTTTTTCAGCCACTTCAGTACCATAATGTTTGTGCAATCCCCAGTGCAACCGTCGTGCCACATTATTATGCCTTTCAGTATACAGTCCTTCTGCCATTAGTATGTTGCAACTAGCAACTAGGTGTGCGACTGTTTCCAATTCGGTTTTACAAAGCCTAAATTTGTCTGTTTCTCCCACATGTTTAATGGACTTTATAAACCAATGTGTCCACTCTCTTGGGCCTCCAATATTAACCTTTCATCTCTTGGTTTGAATTTGCCTCTCCTTAACCATTCTTATGTTCATTCCTGATCAACACGAGGTTCTTCCAGAAGTTTTCTCTACTTGCAACTATATTTATGCTTTTTCCACATTTCTTGCCATCTCATCTGATCCTTCACCTTATATTCTTTCTTCTCTTTTTATGGCACATTCAGTTGTTACCTGATTTTAATCTATTTTTGGTTTGATTTCCATTTCTGCTTGATGCCAATATGCTTCTGCTAGATTAAGCAGAGAAGTCATCTTAGATTTATTCTTCTCATGTTTCAAAACTTTTACTAAGTTTGGGTCTTGTGAGGTAAGCAGATGTGTGTGGAGTCGCACGATTGCAGATCTATACATGCAGTCAAATTCAAGGAGGCCCATGCCTCCTTCGGAATGGAGATTATATAATCTTGGTATGCACTCATTTTTATAAATCATTTGGTGAGCATGAAGCATCCTTCTTGTTTTCCTATTTAATCTATCCAACACATTTTGGTGCCAGTCAGTCTCTCCAAAACTATAAGTTAGGACAAGAATAGCAAATCGGTTTATTGCTTGGATTTTGTTCCTAAATGTCAATGCTGTTTTCAGGATTAATTTAAGTCTTCTGAAGTATTTCTTACTAAGTTTTATTCGCATTTATTCATATTTTGTTGTTGATCCTTCATCAGTTCCCAAATATTTGTACACTCCTTCTTGCTCAAGTTCTTTTATATCACATTCTTGTCCCAAACTGATGTTTTCTTGGTGCTGCAGTTTTCCTGCTTTGAAGGTTGCTTTTGCACATCTATCAAGACCAAATGAAATCCTTATATCATCTGAAAAAGTTTTGACAACTTGCAGTTGTGCTTTCAGTTCCTCATCTGATGAGCTATACAGTTTTAAATCATCGACAAAGAGAAGATGAGAAGTATTTACACTTTGTTGTTTTCTAGGAGCCAGATTATAGCCATGGCCTAAGCTGTTAAGTAGACAGTTTAATGGGTTTAGGGCAAGGCAGAGCAGCAGCGGTGACAACAAGTCACCCTAGAATTCCTCCCTTTGAATTTTTATCCCTGGGACAATAATTTGCCCTTTATTTCTTTGTGCTGGTCCCAAGCCCGGATAAATGTGGAGGGTTGCATCAGGAAGGGCATCTGATGTAAAATTTTGCAAAATCATACATGCAGACAACAGTAGAGAAATACATACCAGATCGGTCGAGGCCTGGGTTAACAACGAACGCCACCAGTACTGTTGGCCAACAGGGTGCTGGCGGAAATTGGGTTACTGTCGGCCAAAGGAGGAGAAGAGGGGGAAGGCATGCCCGAAGGCAGGTAAAGGCTAGGACTGTGATAGTGACGGTCGTAACTTTGAATGTTGGCAGTATGACTGGTATAGGGAGAGAGCTAGCTGATATGATGGACCAAAGGAAGGTTGGTATATTGTATGTGCAAGAGACCAGATGGAAGGGGAGCAAGGCTAGGTGTATTGGAGGCGGTCTCAAATAGTTTTATCATGGTGTGAATGAGAGGAGAAATGGCGTAGGCATTATCCTGAAGGAACAGTATGCTAAGAGTGTTTTGGAGGTGAAAAGAGTGTCGGATAGAGTGATGTTTATGAAGCTGGAAATTGACGGTGTAATGATGAATGTTGTTAATGCATATGCTCCACAAGTTGGATGTGCGATGAATGAGAAAGGAAAATTTTGGAGTGAGTTGGATGAAGTGGTGATGACTGTAGCCAAGGGTGAGAGACTGGTGATTGGAGCAGATTTCAATGGGGATGTTGGTGAAGGGAACAGAGGGGATGAAGAAATGATGGGTAGGTATGGTGTTAAGCAAAGGAATGCAGTAGGTCAGATGGTAGTGGATTTTGCGAAAAGGATAGACATGGCTGTGATGAATATGCATTTTAACAAGAAGGAGGAGCATAGGGTGACTTACAAGAGTGGAGGAAGATGCACACAGGTGGATTATATCTTATATAGAAGGGCCAGTCTTAAGGAGATTGGAGACTGTAAAGTGGTGGCAGGGGAAAGTGTAGTTAGGCAGCATAGGATGGTGCTTTGTAGGATGACATTGGTGATCAAGAAGAGGAGGATGAGTGTGAGGGCAGCACCAAGCATCAAATGGTGGAAATTGAAAAAAGGGTAATTGTGAGGTAATGTTCAGGTAAGAGTAAAGACAGGTACTGGGTGGCAGTGAAGAGTTACCGAATAGCTGGGTAACTACAGCAGAGCTAGTAAGAGAGATGGCTAGAAAGGTGCTTGGTGTGACATCTGGAAAGAGGAAGGAGGACAAGGAGACCTGGTGGTGGAATGAAGAAGTACAGGAGAGTGTACAGAGAAAGAGGTTGGCGAAGAAGAAGTGGGATTGTATTGTCAAAGAAATGAAGAAAGTGGACAAGAGTATAAGGAGATGAGGTGCATGGCAAAGAGAGAGGTGGCGAAGACTAAGGATAAGGCGTATGAAGAGTTGTTTAAAAGGTTGGACACTAAGGAGAGAGACAAGGACCTGTATCGATTGGCTAGACAGAGGGACCAAGCTAGTAAAGATGTGCAGCAGGTAAGGGTGATAAAGGATAATGAGGGAAACGTGCTCACATGCGAGGAGAGTGTGTTGAGCAGATGGAAAGAGTACTTTGAGGGGTTGATGAATGAAGAGAATGAGAGGAAGAGAAGGTTGCATGATGTGCGGATAGTGAATCATGAAGTGCAGTGGATTAGCAAGGACGAAGTAAGGATAGCTGTGAAGAGGATGAAGAACGGAAAGGCTGTTGGTCCAGATGATATACCCGTGGAAGCATGGAGGTGTTTAGGTGAAATGGCAGTAGAGTTTTTAACTAGATTGTTTAATGAAATCTTGGAAAGTGAGAGGATGCCTTAGGAATGGAGAAAAAGTGTTTTGGTACCGATTTTTAAGAATAAGGGTGATGTGCAGAGCTGTAGTAACTGCAAAGGGATTAAACTGATCAGTCACAGCATGAAGTAATGGGAAAGAGTAATGGAAGCTAGGTTAAGAAGGGAGGCGATGATTAGTGATCAGCAGTATGGTTTCATGCCAGGAAAGAGCACTACAGATGCGATGTTTGCTCTGAGAGTGTTGATGGAGTAGTACAGAGAAGGTCAGAAGGAGTTGCATTGTGTCTTTGTGGATTTAGAGAAAGCATATGACAGAGTGCCTAGAGAGGAGTTGTGGTATTGTATGAGGAAGTCGGGAGTGTCAGAGAAGTATGTAAGAGTGGTACAGGATATGTACGAGGGTAGTGTGACAGCAGTGAGGTGTGCGGTGGGAGTGATGGATGCATTTAAGGTGGAGGTGGGATTACATCAAGGATCAGCTCTGAGCCCTTTCTTATTTGCAATGGTGATGGACAGGTTGACAGACGAGATCAGACAGGAGACCCCATGAACTATGATGTTTGCAGATGACATTGTGATCTGTAGTGAGAGTAGGGAACAGGTTGAGGAGACCCTGGAGAGGTGGAGATATGCTCTAGAGAGAAGAGGAATGAAGGTCAGCAGGACTAAGACAGAATATATGTGTGTGAATGAGAGGGAGGATAGAGGAATGGTGAGGATGCAAGGAGTAGAGGTGGCAAAGATGGATGAGTTTAAGTACTTGGGATCAATAGTTCAGAGTAATGGTGAGTGTGGAAGAGAGGTGAAGAAGAGAGTACAGGCAGGATGGAGTGGGTGGAGAAGAGTGTCAGGAGTGATTTGTGACAGACGAGTACCAGTAAGAGTGAAAGGAAAGGTCTACAAGAGGGTAGTGAGACCAGCTATGTTATATGGGTTGGAGACAGTGGCACTGACAAAAAGGCAGGAGTCAGAGCTTGACGTGGCAGAGTTGAAGATGTTAAGATTTGCACTGGGTGTGATGAGGATGGACAGGATTAGGAATAAGTATATTAGAGGCTCAGCCCAGGTTGGAAGGTTTGGAGACAAAGCCAGAGAGGCAAGATTATGTTGGTTTGGACATGTGCTGAGGAGGGATGCAGAGTATATTGGGAAAAAGATGTTAAGGATGAAGCTGCCAGGTAAAGGAAAAGAGAGAGGCCTATGATGAGGTTTATGGATGTGGTGAGAGAGGGCATGCAGGTGGTTGGTGTGACAGAGCAAGATGCAGAGGACAGGAAGAAATGGAAAAAGTTGATCTGCTGTTGCGAACCCTAACGGGAGCAGCTGAAAGAAGAAGAAGATCATGGCTTCATTGCAAAGTGGTCTGCCACTGTTTCATGGTCACTGTAATGTAGTTGATTAGTGTAGGGTGTATCTTATACAGTTATAAGCACTCTTTTATCCATGAATGTGGGATATTATCAAATGCTTTTTTGTAGTCAATCCATGCCATACTTAGATTCTTCCCCTTTTTATAGTTCTCCACTATGACTTTATTTAACAACAAATGATTGTTGTTGTGTCTTTCGGCTTTTCCCGGTTAGGGGTCACCACAGCGGGACTCCGGTCCGCTAATGATTGGCAGTTGATTTTTACATGCCGAGTTGCCAGCCCTGATGCACAACCTTCAACGAAGGTATGCCCATTCATGCATGTCTGCATGCAGAAGATGCTCTAGCTGAGAATGGAACCGGACAGCGTCTTACTTTGAGGCGACAACGCTACCGCAGCACCACCACCGCGGTAGATTTAACAACAAATGATCAATGACTTGCCTTCCGACGACGCATAAACTATACATGGGAATTGATACCAACAGAGTTTATAGTCATTTACAAGAAAACTCAATTATGGCAATAGAACAAAAGGGCAATAAAAGAAAGTCATATGGAACAAATGATAATTTAACAACAAATGATCCTTTGTTCCATATGACTTTCTTTTATTGCCTTTTTGTTCTATTGCCATAATTGATTTTCTTGTAAATTACTATAAACTCTGTTGACATCAATTCCCATGTATAGTTTATGCGTCGTTGGAAGGCAAGCCATTGGTCTATAATTTTTAGGGTAGCTTGCAGGTTCACTTGTAAGTAGGTGCATTGTTTTTCCTGTTGTTAACCAGACTGGTGTCTGTTCAGGGTGCACATATAAATAGTTCTTACTCATGGCTAAATCTTCATGCAAAGATGTTAATACTTTTAGCTAAAAATTATGTACTGCATCTGGGCCTGGGGTTTTCCAATTAGAGGTTTTTCTTAACTTTGTTTCAATCCCTCTGGCTGTTACTTCATCCCATTTCATATCCTGTACCTTTAAACCTCTTATTCTTTCTTTAACTTCTTTTGTCCATTTAGCATCTTTGTTATGTTTTACAGGATCTTCATAGATACTTCTCCAAAATGTATCTATTTTTTTCTTTTTTTGGTGGTCTTTCAATTCCTTTTACCTTATTTCCCTATTCTCTATAAATCTTTTTTGGGTCATCAGTAAATTGCTTATTTTGTACTTTTCCTTTATAGTTATCTTCGTACCTTCTAAGTTTTCCCACCTGTGCTGAATTTTTTGTTTGTTATTTCTGATAGTACATGATAGACCCTGGTCTGTTCTATTAGTGCACATTGTTTTTATCACATTTATATTTCTTAGTATTTTTTGTTGATTTGTTCCATCTTCTATAGTCTTCTAACCGTGACACTTCTTGTCTTAACTGCTTTATAGTTTTCTCTATTCGATATTTCCATGATGGTATTCGATTTCTCCCCTTCCTTTCTCTCTATACCCTGTTTCTTGTGGTAGAACTTTATCAGTTATTAATTTAGCTGCACAGTAATATATCCTGTTTACTTTTGTTATATTGCATGGATCTCTATGAATAGTCCTAATTACTGTGTTCATTTATCAGACTTTTGACTTTTTGGGTTTTATTAACCTTCTGCAGTCTATTTCTTTCATTGATCTTGATATATCTGTCTATGTCTATTAAATCAAGCAACTCTTCTCTTAGCTCATTTTTTTCCAAACTGAGGGCACAGCCCTTGTTTTCCAATTCCTGTGGGCATTCTATAGAGGATTCTATCGCATCTTCCTGTGGCACATTCTCTTCAGTTTTATCCCATGCCATCCATTGCTCTCATATGGGAACTCACTGGCCTATCACTCCTCAACATTGACTGCATCAGAGTTTTCACAGTTTCCTGTTCCTTCTCTTGCTGTCTAGCTTCAAGTGAATGTTTATACTGGTTTCCTGTGGAAGGCTCCAAATTATCTTCATATGGCACCTGTCCAATTGCTTCCTCTTCCACTGGTTTCCCCTTAATATGGATATCCATTATTGTATCCTGTTGTGGTGCTTTCTGAATTAGATTTTCTACACTAAATCCTTCACTTTGCAGGTACTCCATAACCTCAGTTTCTATTTCTTTAACTTCTCCATTACTAATCTCCTTTTCTACTTTTCCTCTTTGTCTTCTTATTTTTTGTATTGTAACGTTTTCCATGTCAGATTCCTTTGCCTGTATTTGTCTTCAAATATTTTTGGTGCTGCTCTTTTTATATTGGTTAGTTTTGCTTTCTCCTTTTCATAAATATTACACCATATTAAATCTCTTTTTCTCTCCCATGTCCATATTTCTTCTTCAGATGTTTCCTGATTTTCCTGTTTCTCCCTACTTTGGGGATTCACTCCATCCTGCTGTGATGTAACCTGTGTTAGACCTTCTACACCAAACATTTCACTTTGCAGGCACTCCATAACTTCAACTTCTATTTTTTTTACTTCTACTTTACTAATCTTCTTTTCTACATTCCATCTTTGTGATATTATTTTTTTATTGTGAAATGTTCCATATCCGGATGCCTTTGCCTGTATTTCTCTTCAAATATCTTTGGGGCTACCTTCTTTACATTGATTAATTTGTCTTTCTCCTTTGCATTAATATTACACCTTATCAAAGTTCTCTTTCTTTCCCATGTCCATATTTCTTTTTTATACTTTTCAAATATCTCTTGGTTTTGTTGTTTATATTTTTTCTCTTCATCAGATCCTTCTTTTTCCAAACAGATCAATGTTTCTTGCTCTATATACTGTTTTTCACAAATCTGTTGTATTAATGAACACAAATTTTCATTTGAAGCTTCTGACAATTTTTCTTGCAGAAGTATTTTTCTTTCCTCTAATTTCTCTCTTAATCATTTTGTATATCTTGTGTCTGGAAATTTTGGGATTTTTTGCATAATAGTAACAATACATAATTTATTTCTTATCCTCAATAGTCTACTTTGTTGTCTTTATGGCTCTTCTTTGGCCTATCGGTTTTTGTGATTTTTGTGGACTGTTACTTCCTTCTACAACAGGGGGGGGCATCCTTCCCCTGGGCCTGGCCCCATTGTAGTAATGTTTCTATATTTTGAGGATTCTACATTGTCATCTTTTCCTTTCCTGGCACCAGTGTGCCTAACAGGATTGGACACTTTTTTATCCTGCGTCTTGTGCACCCAGCTATCTTTTTTTAGTTTTTGACCTACTTCTGTTCATGATATATGTTATAAAAATACAGCCTATTTATCAGTGTTGCCTTGGTGAGACTTTTGTGAAAACAGGGTCCACCTCATGAAGGTACTCACCAAGACCTGAGGATGAATTAAATTTTAGCACTACTACTCTTCTTTGCTTGCTGACTTTTCATCTCTCCATTTGGACCCCGAATTTTACTTACCTCTGTAAGATCTGTGCTATGCAGTTAGGTGAAAGAAGCTAAGATAACAGCATGTAACATGGCTGTCCTATAACCTAAAAAGAAAAGAAAACCTACACCTCTTGCTGAAGACCTGATAAACTTACAATGAAAAAGAATCCAGCTGACTAGGGTAGCTGCTATTGTTACTGACTGCTCTTCTGCTATGGCATTTAAAGTTGCTGCTCTGCAGCACTGCACTAGACAGTATTGGTTTAAACTATAATTTTCCTGCTTATGTTGACTGGTCTACTGTTACTGCATTATATTATTTATTATACAATTACTGTGCCTGCTACTTTTTGTTTAGACTATCTGTAGCTACTGCACTAAAGTTGTTGTACCTGAATCCACTGAGTTACACTATCTATTGCTTATTCTGGCCACTGGTTAGGTAGACACCAAATTAACCTATTATTTCATCTGTTAGTGGCACTTGGTCTCACTTTCAATCACTGCTGTTGTTGCAATGCTGCTTATACTGATTGCGCCACTGTTTTGGAAACTGAAGATACAGTTCTTAGCTACTGTGCTCAAAATTATCAGGTAAAACTATCTGTTATACATCTGCCTCTTGGTACTGATGACTTTAATGTTCCTGTGTGTTGCTGTCCCTTTTAAATTTTTTTGTAAGTTTGAATACTACCACTTTTACTTACTATGCCCAGAATCTGCAATAACTAATTTTTTTATTCTTGTTTACTTTGGGCATATCGCATATTATAACCATTTCTAATTCGCAATACATTAATGATGCTCTACCAATGCCCACAGTCTTTACGAAAAAATAATCTGTTGCCCTCCTTCAAATTTGACATAGTCATACATGTGTAATTTATACAGATATGGTGGCTGGCATGCCCAGTGCTAACTTGACATTAGAAATGTTAAGTCCCATGTACAATAATTAACCATCATACTAGGTACCCAAATACCTTTGATCTTCTCCTCATAAATATGACGGCTTCTTGCATACTTCCCTCTCTAAGTCAGACCATAAATCAGTAACCTTTTCCTTTCAAACTGGTCTTACTTCCTCTTCATGTACCTCAGAATTTCTAGACTTCCCAAAAGCAAACCTTCACTCATTTGATGAACCAGATAACTTTGGCTGTAATCTCATTCCAGTGGACCCTACTGCTAAAGCTGTCACCTGTGTCTCTAAATTCTACTCCTGCTTACCCCGATGTATTGATGAGGCAGCCACTATACTCAGAAAGTATACTGAGAAGTAAAATAATGATAAAAAAATGCTTTGGTGGGATAACAATTTAAATTAATTATAGAACACAGGAAAGAAGTCATTTACTGCTTATAAGTGGGCTCATTCTATCCAACTTAAGAGCAGACTTAAGCAAATTAGCAAAGATCTTAAGGGTACCATTAGCAATCTCAAAGCTGTATGTGCACTTAACATAGCCAAAACTAATTATATATCTTTCTTTACCTGTGCTAAACTGACATCCAGCAATGTTCACAGCTGTTCTACAGTAATACTGTACACAGTGACCCCTAGGAAATAGATAATATTCTAGCAGTCAGATTTAGTACACATTATACTCCACTCATAGATGTAACTACTATACAGATTCCACAGTCCACTTTATCCACTATATATAACTACTATGGAACAAGTCCACTCAGCCCTTTCATAAGCAGAGAATACTTCATCCATTGACCACATCAACACTACCAAATATGGCCTACCCAACATCTTTTTTAACCTCCTTAATCTAAGCCTCTTCTCTGCTTATTTTCCCAAAGCCTGTGGCAAAGTAGGGAAAACAGTCATTGTAATGCCATTATGCAAGGATGTCCTAACAATAGACCATGTTAACTATAGACCCACTATTCTTTCTAGTCTCATATGTAAAGCTATAGAATATAATATCTCAGGTCTCATTAATGTGGATATTGAAGAGCTCTTAACCCTGGACCCTCATCAATTTAGCTTTGTCAAAGGTAGAGCTTGCAACTTTAACCTTGTTAGTTTCTTCAAAAAATTCACTACAGTAGTGGGCATTCATTACAGTACAAACAGCAAATGGGTACCTGGTGAAGGCCTTTGACACAATTCCCCATGCAGGCATTATTGATAAATTTATCTCAATATAAATATTTATATTTTATGGTGGATAGCTACTTGGTTCTCTGACAGAACCTATGTGGTTAGAGCTGCAAGTGCCACTTCTGAAATCAAGAACTTTACCAGGGGTGTACCACAGGACTCAGTATTGGGCCCTCTCTTATTTGGCATATACTTCTCAAACCTTCAAGCCAACACTCCTGGCCTAAGGTTTTCTCAGTTTGAAGATGACAAAATACATTGGATGATTTTTATTCAGTCTTCTACTGCCTCATAATTGCTCCAACATGAAATAGGCTAGTTAAGAACTGGTGTAAGGACAATATTCACCAGCTAAATGTAAACAAATGTAATATAGTTCACTTTGGTAAAAACAAAATAATTTCCACATCATGCCATATAGGCAACACATCCCTTCAATCAAGACACTATAGTAAGGGACCTAGCCACACAACTTATTACTTCCTTATCATTTTATTATCATGCCTCCATAACTGTTCAGAAAGCTTTCTATGTATCTCATTTAATTTCCACAGGGATCTCTTCTAAATCCAAAGAATTTTTAATTCCCTTTTACTTATCACTCACCTGTCCCATTATTGAATATAATCCATCTTTTGGCATATATTCATCTCAGCATATCACTCAAGCTGAGAGACCTCAGAGACTCTTAGCTAAAAATGTAAATGTCTTCAAGACTGTAAGATATCCATCAGACAAAGAGCCTAGTGCCTAGCCTTTCAGGCCATAAAAGATCTGACCTCCCTGATCTCCTCGTTCATCACAGAATAATTAATTCCTCAAATGGTGAGCTAAAGGACCTACACCTTTATCAACCGACAAATAAGATATGTTGTGATAGTTTCCTATCTAAATTTATAACCCACAGCTGGAACAGACTTCTACTACATGTCAAGTAGAGTAGCACCCTTGCTACTTTCAAAGTAAGCCTAGGTAATTGGACAGGCAGCCTCAAATCCTTACCTGGTCTATCTTGTGTTACTGCCCCTCATGCTGAAGAGTCTCTAACAACCATTTCATTTTGAAGTAGAGTATTATCTATACAGTACCCTGGGGCTAGGGCTGATTATCAAGTGCTACAAAGTTGTACCTTTTGGAATTGAACTTGAGCCCATTTTTAGTACAGCTACTGACACGTGTAAGCTGGTGCTGCAGTGCATGTATGCCAGAGGGGGATTGTAACAGTAACTCCCAAATTACAATTATCCATGAACTTTGTTAATCAAATATCCTTATTTGATAAGTGGTGAGCTGAGAAGTTGATGTTGAACAGCAGATGTCCCAGCATAAATCCCTGTGAAACACCACTGGCCGCTTTCATGCTTGCAAAGGATGCACCTCCTACTGTTAATATGTGAGCTCTGTCTCTAAGCCAGTTGGCTATCCACCTAACCACATAGGGGTCAGTTTGGAGCTCCTTCAATTTGCTTATTATATTTACCTGTGTTATAGTATAGAATGACTTGACAAGGTCAGGGTACGCTGTGTGGACAGCTTTCCCATAGTCTACAACCAGTAACTCTCTCAAAGAAGGTTACAAGATTCATTGGACAGGATCTACCCTTGACAAAGTCAAACTGCTTAGGGTTGCGTCTGATAAGATTTTTGATATCATACTTAGGTCACTTATGATTCATTCCATAGCTTTGCATATAAGACCCATAAGACTGATGGGTCTGTAGTTCCTGGGACTGTGGTAGGGACAAGCTTGTAGAGCAGCATCACAACAACTGTGTACTACACCCATGGGGCAAAGCCAGTTGCTCGGCTCAGGTTGAAGAGGTTGAGGACTGAGTCTGCTAATTCTTTTTTAGTGTTATTAATTGGACAAGCGGGTATGCTGTCAGGCCCCGAGGGGACTGCCTTCATTACATGCTCTTTCATGATGGATGGTAGCTTGATTCCACCAAGGAAAAGTGGCTTTGAATAGATGCCTCTGGAATGCAGTTAGCACTGAATTTATTAACCAGTGTGTTGGGCAAGATCCACTAGACTGGAGTAGTTAGTACCTATTATAAATAAGCATTGAGCAATGTTGGGTGTTATTTCTTAATTTTCTGACATAGATAAACAAGGATGTGTAGTTATCTTTGGCTTTTGTAGCTAGTCCGAGTTTATGGGATGCTTTTATTTTCCTTATGGCCATTTTTTTTGTTTCTTTTCTAACTTTTTGATTTTGTTCTTAATTTCAGTCATTTGTTCTGCTCCATAGGTCTAAGAGTGTCTTCCTTATATTGTATAGTTTATTAATGCTTGAGGAGCACCCCACTAGTTTACTTTTAGGTCTTCTCATTTGTTTGGATCTAGTCGGAGCATTTGTCCAGGTGCAAGTAGAACTTTTTTGCATCAATCTTTGCAGTATCAGCATTATGGAAAGTACTGCTATGCTCAGATTTAGAAACCTCATCATAGAATGCAAGTCATTGCAAAGTGTTATATTTGTTTCTCATGGTTTGGGGTTTCTAGTGGTGAAGGATACTAAATTGTGGTCTGATTTTACTAATGAGGAGGAATCGGATACTTTAGTTATGGTACATACAGATGCTTAGTTTGTTAAGACCAGATCAAGTATGTTCTTTTCTCCAGTAGGTACATTAGCAATCTGGCCCAAGAAGTTTTTGTTTATAAAATCTAAGAATATTTGGGCATATCCTATGTTGGTGGTATAGGTTCCCAAGTTACTCAATGGGTAGTTAAAATCAACTAGGATAACAGAATTCATATTTATAGGAAGTACATCAAGAATATTTGGGAATGCTGTGGAGATTTTTTGTATCATGATATGAACTGATAGGTGATCTTATTTTACTTGAATTTAATTTTTATTGTGGGAGTGTAGGTATCTGTTGCAAGGTAATGTGGTATGTAACAAATATGGATACTCCAACACAGTTTCTATCAGGTCTAACTGGTGGTGGCACAAAACCTAAGCAATGAGGACATGCTCTTTGGTACATAAATTCGGTATCTGTAGCAACATGTAAGTGGATGTGCTTCAAATGCAGGAGGGCCCCAAGGTACAGTAGTTTGTTGTTTAGACTTCTAGAATTAAGTAGAACCACCTTGATATGGCTGAACGATTGATTTGTTTTGCAAGTTAGGCTGGGAGGTTCATCAGCTGGACCTTACCTAAAAAGACAAAATGGGGCTGTGAAAGCTTTCACCTGTATGCAGATGCCTTAGAATGAAAGGTGCAGACCATCTCTAGTGAAGTAAGAAAAGTTGTAAAGCATCTCATCTCATGCTAACACATAATGGATCCCCCTAGAATGACACCAACTATTTCAGCCAGTTGTTAAAGCCAGTCATTTTTTTCTTTATATCTCTGTATCATTTTTGGTAATAGAAAGATTCTACTGAATACTAGGATCTTTCTTGTATTTGTGACATGCAGGGAGAACTCTGTCATGTCTCTTTAGTGACATGCATGGAGAGCTCCCTCATGACTCTTTAGTGACATGCATGGAGAACTCTGTCATGTCTCTTTAGTGACATGCATGGAGAGCTCTGTCATTTCTCTCTTCAAACTAAATTGCCTCTCTTTTTTGATCAGGTTGTAAGAGAAAAAGGGCCAGATGGCTTGTTTTGCATACCTTCTAAAGTATTCAGACAATTAATAAATAAATACATTATCTCCCTATGCAGAGTCATAAAAATACTTGTACAACAAAACTTGTTAAACCTTTCTAATTGCTGTAATATCCTACATTGATAAGTACCAGTTGTATTTTTGCACATATGGATCACTTGATCTTCAACAAGAACATATAGTACAAGGATTATACAGTTAGTGTTGTATGCTTTCATTAGATGAGCAAAATCAGTAGTTTTGAGATGTCTGTAAGTCATTTCCTACAAACATTTTCTTAAATGTCAAGTGTTTTCATCTGTTTGATTAGAAAAGTCTGGGTATTGATGAATCTTATTTTCCTATGCTTTTTATACACTCATATACTTAGCATAAGTGCCAGAGTTTTTGTCTTCCTGTATAAATGTAATCATCTGTGAGACCAAAACAGATGGATGTTTAACTGGCAGTCATTAAACTTTGTTCAGAATAACCTCTGCTCAGCTTGATAAATACCTGCCAACTAAGTGTTACAAGTACTATACAACTCATTTGCTGGTCCAAACGCTGCTATTCTGTGAGACATAAATACGTTACAATATGATGGACAGTAGTGCAAGGCAGAAAGAAACACTGAGGAGCAATAAAAGCTTATCAAAACAAATACTTTGCATTGCCACCTGCAACAAAAGTAGGTTTTGCAAAGTAGTCAGTAAAAGCATGCTGTATGTGGAAACACTGCTCCATAAAGAACAGTAAGTGCGGTAAGTCAGGAAGAAACATATCAACATTATTATTGTCACATCTTTTGTTTATAAGTGTGGCAGAGTGAAGTACCTAACAACTTTTAAAGCTGTTTTACTTTCTGCCACTGCTCTTTGCTATCCAGTACTGTCCATTATTAATCCCAAGCTCAACCTGACATCTGCATTCCTTAACTAAGTGACTTACCAATTAATTATAGTCAGCATATTTATTTATTTATTCACATTTGATTACCGGGAACGTATGACTGGGTAGAAGCCCATTTTCAGCAGAGGCCCTGGCAGAAAAGCTCAAAATCAATGCAACACATTTTAAGAAAAATAATTATACAATCTTCAAAAAGAAAACAAAAATATCTGCAGTTTAAATAATTATAACAAATTAGACATATTATAAAAACATTGGTAAAGAATCGATACAAGGTATATGACAATCATTTAATATTCAGAGAAATTCTAGACAGTTTGCGGAGAAATTAAAGATAAGTTGGTCTAATACAAACAGGAATTTAAATATGAAGTGATGGAAAACAGGTTTATAGTATATTTGGAGAGAAAATCAAGGAAGAGAATTAGATAGCAGTCAGGAAGTAAGGGAAAAAGAAAGAGTAAGGAGTTCTAAGGAATGAAAAGGTACTTGCTCACATTTAGGGATATTTATCCTGATTTTGAGCAAGAACAGAGCCAGATTTTAACCAAGAAGTCTTTGACAGTGGTTTTGAAAGATGGGAGGGAGGCTATAGACCTGATGGATACAGGTAAGGAGTTCCAGGCCTTAGTAACCTTGTATAGAGTTTTTGGTCATTGGATCACAGTGACAGACTGGGAACATAGTTGTGGAGAATGTTTTTTAGTGCTGGACAGTCAAATGGACACTGGATATTTTTTTAGGTGGTAAGAAGCTGTGTATTGTTAGTTGATGAGGCAATTCTAACCAATTTAGACTTTTCAGTGCTATACAGTGGTGGGTTCTGAAAGGGGTATGTGCTGCAAATTTAGCAACTTTATTATAACATTGTTCAAGTCTGACTTTTTGTGAAGTGTGGAGGTTAGTAAGGATAGAAGTGCCATAAAGAAGAGTTAGGAGAAGATAAGTAGTGGCAAGTGTAATTTTAGTTGTGTGAAGTGAGAAAGTTTTTGGCTGTATCCCTAGTTTTTGAAGAGTTTTTCTCATGCAGTGTTGTATATGCAAGTCAAATGTGCTTTCAATGGTTGTATTATCAAGAAAGAGGACTTTAATATTTTTTTTCATGAGAGAAGAATTTGGGGGAAAAAGTAGTAGTTTTGTCTATTTTGGGTTGAGCATGAGTTGTCAGTTAAGAAGCTATGTTTCAGATGCTGTTAAAGCTTCCTCAGTAATTTGTTCGAGGTGTACCATGTTGTCAGATGTGCAAATGAGTGTGGAATCATCTGCATATTGTATTAGGGTGGCTTGCTATGTTGAAGTATAGAGGGTGTTGGTAAAAATGTTAAAGAGGACCAAGGATAGAACCTGTGGTACACTGGTGGTGACTGGGTGGTAAGGAGAGAGTGTGGAGTGCCATTTTACTGACTGATACCTATTGGACAGGTAGCTTTTGAACCAAAGAAGGGTGGGCTGAGAGAGACCTAGTAATCTTGAAGTAGAAGTTTGCTGTGACAAACTGTGCCAAAAGATTTAGACAAGTCTAGAAAAAAGGAAAACTGTATTTTATATAGCATATATTATGGACAGAAGTAGGTTAAACAATAAAAGACAGATGGGTACATAAGACCCAAGATAAAAAAGTACCCAGTCCTGTTAGGTACACTGGTGTCAGGAATGGAAAAAAATGACAGTTTAGAATCCTCAAGACACAGAAACATTCCTTTCAACGGGTCTAGGCCAGGCCCATGAGGAGGATGCCCCCTATTGTAGAAGGAAGTAGTAGTCCACAATAATCACAAAAACCTGATAGACCAAAACAGAGCCATAAAACGATGGAGTGGACTATTGAGGGTAAGAAAGAAATCATGTTTTGTTACTGTTATGCAAAAAGCCCAGAATTTCCACAGACGATATACTAAAAGATTAAGAGAGAAATTAGAGGAAAGAAAAAACTTCCACAAGAAAAACTGTCAGAAGCTTCAAATAATATTTTGCGTTCATTAATACAACAGATTTATGAAAAAACACTATGTAGATCAAGAAACCATGGGCCATTTGGAAAAAAAAGATCAAGGAAGTGCAAAAATATAAAGAATAAAATCTAGAGAATTTTGAAAGAGATAAAAAAGAAATATGGACATGGGAAAGAAAGAAAGAGAGATCTGGTATGGTGCAATATTTATGCAAAGGAGAAAGCCAAATTAATCAACATAAAAAAGGCAACCCCAAAAATATTCAAAGAGAAATACAGGCAAAGATATCCAGACATGGAAAATTTCACAATAAAAAAACAAGATCACAAAGAGGGAACACAGAACAGATTAGTAAAGTAGAAGTTAAAAAAATAGAAATTGAAGTTATGGAATACCTGCAAAGTGAATGATTTAGTGTGGAAAGTCTAACACAGGTGCAAAGTAAGGAGAAACAGGAGGAGCAGAAGACATCTAAAGAAGAAATATGGACATGGGAGAGAAAAAGAGATTTAATATGGTGCAATGTCTATGTATAGGAGAAAGTAAAACTAATTAATACAAAAAGAGCAGCACCAGAGATATTTGAAGACAAATAAAGGCAAAGGCATCCAGACATGGAAAATTTTACAATATAAAAATAAGAGAACAAAAAGGAAAAGTAGAAAAGAGGATTGGTAATGGAAAAGTTAAAGAAGTAGAAACTGAGATTATGGAGTACCTGCGAGGTGAATGATTTAGTGTAGAAAATGTAACTTTAATAACATTACAGCAGGATAGAGCAATGGATCAACAAATTAAGGAGAAACCAGTGGAGCAGGAAACATCTGATCAGTTGCCATATAAAGATAGTTTAGAGCCCTCCATAGGAAACCAGTACAAACTTTCAGTTGGAGTTGCACAGCAATGGAAAGGAGGGGAGAAATCGAAGGCCGTCATGGAAGTATGGAATAGATAAAATTATAAAGCAATTAAGATAAGAAGTGTTACCATTAGAAGGGTATAGAAGATGGAACAGATCAACAAAAATAATCAGAAATATAGATGTGATAAAAGCAATGCTCAGTATCAGAACAGATCAGGAACTATTGTGCACTATTGCAAATAATAAATTAAAAATATCAGCACAGGCAGAAAAACTGCAAAAAATGAGACAAATATAAAGGAAAAGTACAAAATAAGCAATTTATTGATGACCCAAAAAAAAGTTTTATAGAGAATTGGGAAATAAGGCAAAAGGAATTGAAACACCACCAAAAAAAGAAGAAATATATACATTTTGGAGAAATATCAATGAAGATCCTGTGGAACATAACAAAGATGCTAAATGGATAGAAGAAGTGACAAAAAGAATAAGAAGCTCAAATGTACAGAATATGAAATGGGATGAAGTAATGGCCAGAGAGATTGAAACAAATTTAAGATGAGCTCCTAACTGGGAAACCCCAAGCCCAGATGAAGTACCTGACTTCTGGTTAAAAGTATTAACATCCTTACAAGATTTAGCCATGAGTAAGAACTATTTATATGCGCACCCTGAAAAGACACCAGCCTGGTTAACAACAGGAAAAACAATACTCCTACTTAACAGCGAACCTGCAAGCTATCCTAAAAACTATAGACCAATAACTTGCCTTCAGATGATGTATAAACTATACACTGGAATTGATGCTGACAGAGTTTAATCATTTAGAAGAAAACTCAATCATGGCAATAAAAAAAGGTAATAAAAGAAGGTCATATAGAACAAAGGAGCATTTCTTGTTAAATAAAGTCATAATGGAGAGCTTTAAAAATGGGAAGAATCTAAGTATGGCATTGATAAACTACAAACAAGCATTTGATAGTATCCCACATTCATGGATAAAAGAGTGCTTGAAAATATATAAGATACACCCTAGACTGATCAATTGCATTGCAATGACCATGAAACAGTGGCAAACCACTTTGCAGTTAAGCCATGATAAAGGACAAATTATTATTCCAGGGATAAAAATTCAAAGTGGGATATTCCATGGTGACTCTCTGTCACCGCTGCTTTTGTCTTGCCCTTAACCTACTAAGCTGTCTACTTAACAGATTAGGTCATAGCTACAATTTGGCTCCCAGAAAACAACAAAGTGTAAAGGCTTCTCATCTTCTTTTTGTAGATGATTTAAAACTATATAGTTCATTAGATGAGGAAAGCACAACTGCAAGAGTTCAAAACTTTGGTTTTGATAAATGTGCAAAAGCAACCTTTAAAGCAGGAAAGGTGCAGCACCAAGAAAACATCAGTTTGGGTCAAGAATATGATATAAAAGAACTTTAGCAGGAAGAAGTGTATAAATATCTGAGAAATAATGAAGGATCAACAATAAAACATGAACAAATGTTAATAAAACTTAAGGAACATAAGGAATATTTTAGAAGACTAAAATTAATACTGAAAACAGTGGTGATATCTAGGTACAAAGTCCAAGGTATAACCCAATTTGTTCTTGCTGCCATAACTTACAGTTTTGGAGTGATTGACTGGCCCCAAAAGGTGTTTGATAGGTTGGACAGGAAAACAAGATGGATGTTCCATGTTCAAACGATTTATAAAAATCAGTGCATACCAAGAATGTATATTCCTCATTCTGAGAGAGATATGGGCTTCCTAGAAATTGATTATATGTATAGATCTGCAGTCACGGGACTGCATATATACATGCTGACCTCACGAGACCCAGACCTAGTGAAAATTTTGAAACATGAAGAGAATAACTCTAAGATTACCTCCATGCTTAGTTTAGCAGAAGCATATCAGCATCAAGTGTGAATAAAAATCAAACCAGAAGTAGATAAAAATCAGGCAGCAACTGAATGTGCCAAAAAAAATGAAAGAAAGAATATACTGTGAAGGATCAGATGAGAAGGCAAGAAATGTGGAAAATGCATAAATATAGTTGTAAATATAGAAAACTCTTGGAGCAACCTCATGTTGATCAGGATTGAACACACGAATGGTTAAGGAGAGGTGAATTTAAACCAAAAGATGAAAAGGTTAATATCGGCGGCCCAAGAGAGTGGGCTGTGTACACGTTGGTTTACGACGTCCATTGAAATGTGGGAGAAACAGACAAATGTAGGTTTTGTTAAACAGAATTGGAAACAGTCACACATCTTCTTGCTGGTTGTGATATATTAATGGCAGAAGGACTGTATACCGAAAGGCATAATAACATGGCAAGACTGTTACATTGGGGATTGTGCAAACGGTTTACTATCATAAAATTGAAACTTAAAATAAAAAGTGTCTTAATGTTCGAATTTAAACATCGGAAATGAACATTTCCGTATGTCCCTAATGTCGAAAACAGCTGTGTATTGTCGAAAATGTTGCTCGTGACATTTCTGACAATCAACAGCACTCCCACAAGTCCCGTAACTCCCTACCTAACTAGCCTAAACTCACAGTTATGCAGGGGGCACGCCCCCCTGCACCCCCCTGTGGGGGGCTGCACCCCCCACCCCCCCAACTTAATATTCCAACTCCGAGATCGCACTACAGTGAGGAAAGGGATGTATTTCCCTAACCACACTGTACCGCGACCCCCTCACATGAGCGAATGTTATAATTGCGAATGCACAGTCCATTCGCAATGATAACGTTCGCTCACATAACCTGCCAAACTATGAAGTATTCGAACTTCTGTTGTTCGAATACCTCATAGCCGTGCAATTGCACGTCGGCATTGTGATAGTAAACCGTGCAAACATTATAATAGTAAACTGCATGAAGAGACACAAATTCACCCCTGGGGTTTTACCTACGTCACTTCTGGACAGAGGCAGCAGGTGTTGAGTCAGGTCTACTAATAGCACCATTAAAAGATGGAAAAAATTGGCTAGGCTTATAAGGGCCTCAGGGCCATTAGCCTAGTAATCTCCTATGATCCTGCGATCCTATGATGAAGTAGCTGAAAAATACTGGAAACATGAGCCACAAAGCATTACAGAAAATGATGAAGTTTATATCACATGGGATCACCCAATACCAACAGTTCAAAAAATAGATGCAAGAAAACCAGATATAGTAGTCCATAGGTTTATAGGCTCATAGGTTGGTACCAGGCTATTGGCCCAAGGGCCTAAGTAAGTCTAGCCAACAAGGTTCCCTGGCTTACGCCACCCAAGAAAGTTATTTTCCTGTGCCCCTGTTGTGCAGAGCTACAGAAGTGATCCCCGGGGTGTATTTCCTATTTCCCATCCACTCATCAAGATTTTTCTTGAAGAGTGCTAATGAGGAACTTTGCTTGACATAGATGGGTAGCTTGTTCCAGAGTATGGGAAGTCTCTGGGACAGGAATCTATCCCTCCAGCATGTCCTGTTTATTGTGGTGACAAGGTTTAGATCCCTAGAGTGTGTAGCTCAGAGTGTGTAGTCCATGAAAAGAAGACAAAAGTAGCCTTGATCATTGAACTACAATGACTACAGTGTCTTATGTGCAGAGAGATGCAAAGTCATAAAATACCAAGATTTGCAGGCAGAAATGAGGGCAATGTTAAAGAAAGATACCTGGGCAGTTATAATAGTAGCAGGAGCAATGGGTCTTCTAAAAAAGAATTTACAGTCGTACTTGGATAAGTTACTGATAAATGTAACTCCATACAAATTGCAGTAGTCATTACTGGGCACATTGCAGGTGCTGCAAAGAACACGTCTGGCTAAAAATCAATACTAATTTCATGAACTTGAATCATACTTTAAATTAGGAATGGGGACCATTCCTGTTGTGGTATTAGAAACACAAAAGACTTGGAGAAATTAAAAAAAAAGTTAGAAGGGCAGTGCTAGTACTATGGGAAGGACGAGATCCGTGTTGTATAGGGGATAGGAGTTCTTCCTACAGGAGATGGTCTAGCAAATGTTTTAGAATACATTTTTCAAGCATTTTGGCAATGTGCAATAAGATTGTATAGGTCTAAATTTATTAATGTCTGTTGGGTACTTCCTTTGTGCAATGGGGAATGTAGGATTCCTGTAAAGACATATTTAAAAGTACAGGGATAGGAGAGGCAATGCTATTAGCTGCTATTTTTAGGTGCTCGCTTGGAAGGTCATCAGCTGAAGAAGAGCATGGTTTAAGTTTGTTTAAGAATAGTTTTATTTAGGATATGTGGACAGGTTTGAAGGTGAAAGGGGATGTGGTGGTATGTGGCTGTTGGGTAGGGAAGTGATCGTATGTTGAGGAATCCTTAGTTAGAGACGCAATACCATCTATAAAATAAGAGTTGGACTGTATTACAATTTTGAGTGGTGAATTATCTGGAGAGGAGTTTGGGTTGAAATTTTGGCTGGGATGTAAGATTTCTTTAATGGATGCCCAACATTTTTAAATTTGTTAAGATTGTGTTTAGTATTATTCTGAAAGTTGTTATAGTATATTTTTTGTCTTCATTTATTTGCTTTTTAGTCCAATTGTGAAGCATTCTGAAGTTTTCAAGAAACTGAGGTGTTTTATATTTTTGCAATTCTTTGCATGCTTTTTATCTATCCTGCATTAGCATTCCACTCTTTCTGGATAGCCAAATTGCATTATTTGTTTTCAGGCTCTTCCTTCTAGGAGGCGCAAAGCTATTTAGGATATTTAAGAATGTTTTATTGAATTCAATTATAGCATCATCTAAGGGGAGGATTTTTAGGAAGTCTCAATTAATAGATGATAGTGTAGTAATGAGCATTTCTGGGTTAAACTTGGAAAAGTTACATATTGTTTTATAAATATGCTGTTTAATTGGATGTGTGAGATGTCTAGTTGTGTAGATTGGGAGATGATCACTGAGACAGTCTGACATTGTACCTGTGGTGTTGTATTTTCTGGGATCTGACACTAAGATCCAGTTCAGTAGAGAATCTGATGTCTTGCTATAATGTGTGGGGATATTAATTAGTTATATGAAACCATATAAATTCATGTTAGATGTAGGCGAGTTTGAGTTTATGTCAAACCAGTTGACATTCACATCACCTATTAACATTATTTTTTGTGGAAATGTTATGGCTATCCAGTACAGGATATCATCCAGTATAGCTGTATTGCCACCAGGAGGGATATAAATGACAGTAATACATATTTGTTCATGACTGTTTATTTTGAAGAAAGCAAAAAGAAGCTCTGCTGAACTGAATTTTGGTGGTAGTTTGCTGTAAGGGGAAATGTAGTAGGTGCTGGGGAATATTAAAGCAATACCACCATGTTTTCTCCGTATACATTCATTACAGATGAAATAGTAGCCAGGAGCTATATTTATGCTGAGTTTATGCCAAGTTGAATTACAGTGACAACATCAGGCTTATGTTGGAAAATCCAGGCATGTAGTTCAGCGGTTTTATTCTTGTAATTCTAACATTTATTGCAGCAAAAGTTAGATCACCTGAGTTGAGAACAGGTTGTTGTTTGGTTACAGAAGTGTGTGGGAGAGAATTATCATTGTGTTTATTGTAATAGGTGAGGCCAGGATTTGGGTGCATATCTCCTCCTAGAAGGATTTTAGTATATTGGGGAATTATGCATACTTGTACATTGTCGCCTCACAGCAAGAAGTTCTCCCATTCAATTCTCAGCCGGAGAGCCTTCTGTGTGGAGTCTGCATGCCCTCCTCGCAGTCGAGTGACATTTAAAGACATGCATGTAGGTGCATGCGTGAATGGGTGTGCCTTCTTTGAAGGTTGGGTGTCAGGCTGGCAACTCGGCACAATAAAAATCCACTGCCAATCATTAGTGGACCGGAGTTCTGCTGTGGTGACCCCTAACTGGGAAAAGCTGAATGACATTACTATGCATACTTGTACCTTGGAGAGGATTCATTTTGTTTTGGTTTGAGTTGAAGTGCAATTAATCAACCTATATTTGGAATAAAGGTGATGGGCAATATTAAATAGGTTTTGTGCAATGTGTGGAGAGTGTAAAGAGGAAGTATGGATAGGTGGTTGGGACAGGGTTGGAGAGATTTTGCGAGATATTATTGAATCATGGTAGGAGGAGAAAAATAGAATGAATATGAATTAGAATGTGGAAACACATGAAATGCTTTATAAAAATACTGTTAAAAATTATTTTACATTTTACCTTTTCATGTACTTCCAAGCATTAATGACATAAAGTGGGTTATATGCCTTTCAGTTCCCCCACAAGTTTAACAAAGTCAATAAAAGTCCAATCTTTTTCAGCCACTTTTTCTTGTAAAGCCATACTTCACAAATGCAATCAATGCTTTATAGTCTTACATTTATTCACAAATGTCAGCGCTGCTGGTCTTCTTCCTGTTAATTTCCTACTCCCATCCCTAGACTCTGGTTCATATCCAAAGTACTCCTGATTCTCCTAGCCAAGTCCTGTATGTTTTTCTGTTTCTATAGCATTTTCTTTTGGTACATTGGCAAAGTCTCTCTATGGCCCTTATTATCAAAAGAATAAGAGTCACCTTCTTTTTGATGCCTCAGTTTTTGTTGGGCAAGCATTTGTATTTTCTCCTTAGCCTGTTCTTCATAAAAAAAAATGACTTTGATCATCCAGGAAAAAATATTCGAAAGACAACTGGATACAGCAACTTAAATCTCACACTCGCCTTTCAACCGTCTTTGATTGCCAGGATAAATTTGCTTCTGTTCTGCCTAGTGTGCAGTGAATAATCATTTTCTATAAAGACTCTGCTGTCTCCAGTTTTTAATACTTTGGCCTTCTGCCACAGTTTTGTCAGGATCAACTATTTATGCTGGTAGGATTGCATCTTTGTAGGTCTTGGCTGCTTTCTCATGGCCAGGTTTGGAGTATACACACAATGTACCCTTTCAATTAAGAAATCCTGCTGTGGAATACCAGTCCAGTTATTTATTTGTGCTTTCATAAAATCAATACAATTTGTTCCTTTCAGTTTCTCTGATACAGCAGAAACTCTTAGGCTTTATCTGTGTGCGGTGTCCTCTAACTGCATGATTTTTTGAAACAGCTTTTCTTGAGCAGTCTCATACTCAGCCAGCCTTTTCTTCATTTCAACCACTGATTTTTGCAGTTTTATCAGTTCATTTGAGTAGCTGTTTAAAGCTTCTTCCATTCTTCCAGCCTTTTGTTATTTGAATTGATATACTCCCTCAAAGTTTCATTTATTTTAATCAGCTCTGAGCACATTTGATATTTTCTCTCTAAATTACTGGAAGCCATCTCTTGTACTAAAGCTAGAACTTGAATTGTTTTTTGCTGAACTGTTCCAGGATTCTTCCCAGTCAATGTTTGTTCTTCATCTTTTCTGGTTGATTTTATTTTAAGCTCTCTAAGTTTCTTCTTTGCTGGCATCTAGGCAGTGTACTTACTAGCCAACTAATTAATTTTATTAAAACTGCTAGAATTACTAGCATTTATCTTTTAGTTTCTTTTTCACACCGGGAGACCTGCAGTTAAGCTGTTGAGCAGTGTGAAGGCATCCTGAAAGTCCAGAAGATACCTTGCTCTTGTTAAATATACTGATGTTTGACAACTATATTATAGTAACAGATTAATTTATTAGTGCCACTAGTCTCCTGTGAGACTCTTTACCAGTAGGAGTTAAGTACCTGCCTGCATTTATTGCATGGAAAGTGTACAAGGCTAAAGCATTACATGCAGTTTTTCATTTTGGTCTAAATTTTATAATTATGCCATGCATATGTTTTATGTTGCGAGCAAATGAAGTCTGCATTTGAGATGAAACTGTTCAGTATCAGTGGTGGCTGGTGACTTCAAATCAAAGGGGGGCTGCAGGAGACAGCTGAATGGGTGGGACCAATGGGAAATGGTGTGGTCAACTAGAAAGGGGAGGAGCTATGCTCAAAACCACAAAAACAGGAACTTTAATTAAATACGCTGCCCTGGGTGCCAAACCTTCATTATGAGAGTTCAGTCAAGACAAAAATGAAGTATAGAAGAAAAAAAAAATATTTCAATGCATTGGCTGCATGACAGCTTACTTAATATCTAGATGGAAACAAAAAGGTTGTGAGGCATGAAAAAATAACTTACTTTTTAAATACATTACTGGAATGCCAGTCAAAATCAAGTATAAGAAAAACAAGCAGCACTCAACTCAAACCACTTCTCCTTGCACTGCAGTTCTAGTTATAGTTTATATTCAGCTTTATAAAAATACTAAGTAATATGCTGAAAGTAGCAATCTCTGGTATACCCCCACCTGTAAAAATGTTTCTTATCCAAAAAGACCTGCTGCCTGACAACAACTATCTACTTGTTTCATGAGGAAAACATGATCAAAGTAAAACATGAACAGCAAACAAGAAACAAGATCAAGATAAATTGCTTAAAGGATTACTGCACAGGTTATGCACCACACATGATAGATTGGCATTCTGTTTAGTTTACAGGTAAAGCCTGCAAAGATGACTGCACATCTCCAGCAAATGTAATGAGCTTCTTAAAATAATGTAATCATGTCCTTTATTACAAATACTGTCATATGCATTTCAATACCTCGGGCGTATATATTATCTAGTTATGTAAGTATTCTTTGGATGGCAACAACAAAAAGACTTCAATGTTTTTCTTTAACAGTATGCTTATTAAAGCCTACTTGAATCTTATAATCTCAGACTAGCTTACCTGATGGTCATTAAAGCATTGCTACTTAAACACAGAGCAACAGGCACTTTCTGAATAATAATAAGCATAAATCAACAGTATAAAAATATGACAGAAAACCAGAACATTCTGCAAAATCAAGGACAGATGAAAAGCCACTATAGTACTTGTGTCTACCTTGGATGGGGGGATACTCTGCACACTTACACTACTCCTTGCTTTGTTTGGACACATCCAGAGTCACTACATGGGGGAGTGGAGTGCAACAAGTATGTCACAATTTAAAATGTCTCTGGCTAACTGTGATGGCCCTGACACATTTGTCATACCTCTCAAACTCAGAGCAAGAAATCTGGACAAAGCCATACATAGAAGTGGGACAATGGCCCAAAAATAAGGACAATATTTAAAGATTGCTCTTATAAACTTAGAAAGATAATAGAATAGTAGGTATTGTATTATTATGAATTTTCTGAAGGGTAAGAAATCTGAAACTCAAATGTCTTGTCATTATTTTCTAACTTCATTCTTTAATGATTTGCCACCAATTTGCCAGAAAACCACAATTTTATGAAAAATGGACAAAAATGTTATGCAAAAATATAAAATAGCCCCACGATACAGCTGGGAACCTGTCAAAGAAGGGGCACTTTTTTAATATTAGTACTGTTAACTTGAGCAGCTGACAAAATAAACAAATCTACATGCATTTCTGAAATAAAAGTAATCTATAACTCTGATTATTACATTTATTTATTAATTGTAAACCCTCCACGTTTTCTTCCAAAATTGCCATTTTGCAGAGGGATTATTAGAAGGAGAGAAACATTTTGAGCCAAAATCAGGGACAGTTAAGAGATTTGGATATGCCTAATTCTATAAAGAAATTTATTCGCACGTACCTCTCAACCTGTTAACGCAGGAAATCTGGACAAGGCCAAATATATTGGGGGAACATACAAATAGTACTAAAAATTGCTCTTGTATAAACATAGTTGATAGAATAACAGGTCTTGCTTTAGCATGCATTTTTCTGAAGGTTATGAAGTCTGAAACTCAATGTCTGTCATTATTTAGTGACTTTATTCCTAAATGATTTGCCAGAAAACCACACATTTTATGAGGAATAAAACAAAAATAAGAAGCGAAAATCTATTCATTCTGTGAAAACCTGGACAGTTGAGAGGTATAGTTCAGCTGGGCTGTCTTTGAGTTTGCCACCCTTCCCCCTCACAAAATCATGATTGAATGGAGCCTCCCCCCTGCAGCCATTCTAATGTCCCATTACTTGGCTATTTCGCCCCATTTACCATAAACACTGTAATGTGCATACTGCTTTACTTCTATGATTTGGATTTCATTTGAAAGTTTTATTTTGGATTTTACACCACAGACACTAAGACATCTGCTAAACAAGGCAATGCAGTCTCACAATGAAAATAGACTTAGCATTAAAACTTCTCTGCCCTTGAAATTCACATTCATTGAAACAGCATTGAAACCCACATTCAAAGAAAATACATTTGGCTAGTGGCAGATAAAGATTAACTTTGGGCTGTTTTCAAATGATAGGCCCCTTGCACACAAAACATACATGTGTTCTGTGATATACCTCTCTGTTTGTATTAAATTATATTCCTTGTATAATACAGTACAGTTGTTAGAGGGTGTTTTAAATTTGTTTTGAACATTTTTCCAGTAAACAAATAAACAAAATGCATGCACCAGTAATGACAAAACTGCCCAAATGAGAGCATTTCCATCATAAAAGTCTACTCAAACTTCTACAATCTACCAGTATCAGTAAATATGCAAAATCTCTGCAGAAGTAATGAAGAGGTTGCAGCTAGCAAACAACTTTATATTTCATTGTTTCATCTACAAATAATGTGCCTGTTGCCCTCGAGGAATAAATTGCCTATGTTACATTTAAAAAAATGATAAGCTAGTAATATTGCAATAGGGAATGGATGGCAAACTGATAACAGGTTCATAGTTACTAGGTATCTTCACCAAAGAGGACATTCTCAGGGCAGCAGCATCCACCCCCTTCACAACAAATACAGTATCAGCAATGCATCTACATACTGTGGGAGTAGAACCCACAGCCTTCTGCATCAAAACTGAACATACTGCCTGTTGTGCTATTAACAATGCAAGCAGACTCGGCATAAGCAGCACTAAACTTCTCTTCCCCTGCAGCTCTTTGCTCCTTGTGAAATCTTCTTGACACTCAACTGTATCACTTAACTTTGCAGCACAAGAAATCTGGAAAAACCCAAAATTTATTGGGGGGGGGCACAAAAGCCCAAAAAACAGGGACACATTTTAAACATTGCTTGTATAATCTTGGAAAGTTGCTATAATAAAATGCTGTGTTACCACCATACATTTCACTGCCAACTCTTGAACCTTGGACCCTGTACAAAACAGTCAGATCAACATACCACTATGACAGATCAGCTGTTTTGTGAAAGAGAAAGACTGAAACTTAAATGGCTACCATTTAGTGAATTCAATTCTCACCATAGCTGTTAACCTCTTAGTACACAACACCTGGGCAAAGTCAGTAATGGGGGAATACAGCCCTCAAACATATTCAGTGAATTCAGTTCTCACCATAGCTCTCAACCTTAGCACAAAAAACCCGGACAAAGCCAATAATGGGGAAATGCAGTCCCAAAAATAGGGACAAATTTCAAATATTTATCTTATAAACATAGAAAATTGCTAGAATAAAAGGTTTTATGTTACTATGTACTTTCTGAAGAATATGAAGTCTGAAATTCAAATGTCTGTCAGTTTTATGTATTTAACATTTGTTAACCAGGAAAGTCTGACTTGGAACAAAAGCCAATTTTCAGCATAGGCCCAGGGAAAAATACTGCACACACATATTTGTAACATGGGAGAATACCAGAGCAAACCCACGCAAACAGGGAGAACATGCAGACTTCACACAGAAGGCACCCCAGCCAAGAATCAAACCAGTGAACATGTAGCTGTGAGGCAACAATGCTATCACTGCACCATCAACTATTTAAGGAATTAAAATTTCAAAAAACACAGAGTTTATGAGGAACAGAACAGAGATATGAGGCAAAAATCTGCACAACTTCCACAAATGGTGTTGGGTAGGGAATTCAGGCTCTTGCTACCTGCACCCAAGGTACAGGGTTCAAGCCTGAGGTATTCTCTAACTACCACCAGCAGGTATCCTGAGTTCTCTCTAGCCACCAGTATAACAAACACACATGTCTTCTCTTTAGCCACTTTATGCACACCCACACAGAGGACAAGCCCCACTACAACTCCTGGAGTACAGCCATTTACCTTTCCAACTTGTATATGGACTAACTTCACTCGCAGACTTGGAGGCAGCCTTCCACATAATGATATCTTCTTAAAATTAGACAGACATCACATTCCTCTACCCTTAGAGAGCAACTGTGTCTGTATATCTACTTTTAGCATAGGCGTTTTATGGACAATGAATAAAACATTTTAATAAAAACAGAAACCTACCTCTGTTTTAACAAACAATAAAAAGGTTATAAAACCTATCATGAACATCACTTCATCAGATAACAATATAACTTAAATCTACTTCTATCTGCACAAGAGACCAAGCACTTCATTCCTCATGCACACCATATTTGTTTACTTGTGCCATCTATATTCTTGCTACAATTCATGTATTAATATCTTTGGTGATTTTCTCCTCATGCTGTGGCTGAAAATGGGCGTTAATAACTGGGCTCAGTCAGCTATCACAGTTAAAAAAGCAAACAAACCTTTCTCCTTCAATAATGGTTTAATGGAGACGTCATTTGTCAGATGCCTTTTAACAAAACTGATGAATCATGTTCTTGTTCTTCTACCTTAGGATGGGAGAAATTAAACTCAAAGCACTGAGTACTATCAGTTCCAGCACTGTGTTTATAAACAGCACTAATGACACTTTTTATTATCTGAAGTGTACATGTAAAACATGTTCATATGAAACTGTACAACTATTACAGCTGAGCAAATAAACTTAAGAAATACTGCAGTCAACATGACTATTAGCATACATCTTCCTAGTGAAATGATAGATAAATGGATCCATTATCCTAATATGCAATACATTTACAACAAAACTTTCTTGTGTATAAATATTCAGCAAGTATGAACAGAGGTAACATTTTTAAATTAAGAGTTTTGTCATGCCTATAAATAAAGCTTCATTCGTCACCCACAATAAACTCATTGTGGTTATGTGTTGGTTTTATGAAAACAAGCAATGCAAGCCAGATTACCCTTGAAAACTGTACAAAATTACAGTGCACACACACACACACACACACACACACACACACACACACACACACACACACACACACACACACACACACACACACACACACACACACCTGTTCCCTAGCAGTAACATGCACCTGAGTAAAATCTTCCATTTCTAGCTCATCTGCTTCTAAATAATCTTACTAGCAATAAAGAATGTCCTCCACTGCTTCTAGCAGCAATTCACGCAAGAATGCATAGTTCTGGTTTCCTGGCTCTTGTTCCTTCCTGTTTGTGGTCTCGTTCTGAGATTAACTGCAGACCTTGCAGTCCGATCCCCTTCCAGTCTATCCGGTTAGCACTGCATAGACTTCTGGGGCATCTGCAGACTGCTACCTTCTTCCTAGATCCGGACTGGTAAGACAGCAGTCCGGATTCAACTTTCTAAGCACGCATGTGTGCATTTCAGGAGTTTTCCATTGTAGTTCACAACTGGGAAGGGGGGCTGCAGTCCAATATCACGAGCCGCCACTGCTCAGTATATTAAGTCTTTTTAGTGGTACTTTGTTGATAGTCTACTACCTTTTAAAGTAGCTGTAGTCTCCACCAAGCATAGAGGAAGAAGCATAGTGTACAATATGTGTAAGAAATAAAGTAGGTAAGAGAAATCTTCAAAAATGTGTGATGTAGTTATACATCTGCTGACTTGAAAAGTCTTACTTTTCACAATGGCTGTGCTACTGTCACATCTTGGTGGCAGTTATATCAACTACGATGAGTGAAGCAATATAAACAAGGTTTCCAGCAAGCTAAAATGTTTTATAAATGTGGAAAAGAAGGATTCTCCCCTAATACTCCAAAGAGGGATCTTCTAAAAAATGTGTATTAGGCAAGGATTTATATGGTTCTCTGTACACTAATCCTTTAACTGCTATGACAGCGTCTGAAGCATTAAAGAAACCAAACAAATATCAATGAGACTCTAAACCCTTTTCATGAATATCAGGTAGCCAGCAAGCTGTGTTCTAGATTCTAAGCCCCATTCAAAAAAAATACCAAAATGTAGGAAGCCACTGGGGTCCAGCAAGAGGAAACAAAATAAAGCATCCCTTCCCATTTTGTGATCCAGGCAGGAAGAACCCCCCCCCCCCATACTGTTATTCTACTGCTTTACTCCACATATGAAACAGATCAGATATAGGATCTGATAGGTGATAGAATGGCATTGGAACCACAGCAGAACTGCCTCTTTATATCACCATGAGGACTTCATCGCTTACATGTCCTAAAGTTCACTGAAGATAGTGGACAGATGCATCTTACTCCAGCTAGCGCTGCATCTGTGGTTGTGCTATGCTTCCGACTCCTGCCAGAATGGCAGATTGCATTAGGATTACATCTTATGATTGTCTAGTAGATACACTGTTGGGGCAAGTGATGGCTTGTGCATCAGAGTTCAGATAAAGGGAATGATGCCAAACTTGGTTCTGCCAGCATCTCTCAAAGGAGTTTAGGCATACAAGACAAGGTATACGCCATTCTGGAACAAAGGCAATTACTAAGAACAATATTGTAATATAAGTTAAGCTACAGTACTGTATATTCAAATCTTAATCCAATATTTATTCAGGAGACGCAAATATAGCATTGCATAACAACACAGTATGCAATTGTTGTTAATGTACAAGGTTACAAACCCACAGAGCTAGATTTGAAACCCACTGAAACCCTCATGGTGTAATTTGTGATACTAAGTGCATTGACTTGTTTTTTTAGTGTAACTAAAGAAAGTGGGACATCTCAGTGGGTATAAGTTATGAATAATATCTAACCGAAGGAATCATGTGATATAGGTGAGGACAACTGTATGTCACATAGTTCGGAAGCTGTAGTTATCACACACTGTTCTGTGTATGTGATTTTGTTATTTAAAACAATAATGTGAACTCTGTACCCAGACATTTTGACTTCCTGGTTACTGCCATGACTCCTCAATAAAAAACATATGTGATACCAGACAGAATATCATTGTGCACCTTGATGAAACAAATGGGGGCTTAAGGTTAAAATGACACTTTTAAATTTTGTGCTTAAATATGAAAGAATGTCTCCTTCATAGAAGATATTTCTTCAAAAGGATAGCACATTATAGCTTTTTATCTTTTACATTTAGAAATTTGTTGCACAAAACAGTTTTAAACCACTAGATCAACTAATAAAATGGTTTCCATGATAATGTTCCTGGAGTGTTAAAAAAGAACAAAATAAATGTTTCATAGCACATGTTTTTCATTTTGCATAATTGTTTACTTGACCTGCTTCTTCAGTTTCCTCATTTAGAACAAAGCAGGCTGACCTTTGATGCCACTGTTTTTCTGTTAAGGTGAGAATAGACCTTTCTTCAGAGCCTAATAAAAAAGCTGAGTATCTGAGTCGGATATCCTGTGAAACTAAACCAACTGCAAGTGATACTGTCGAGTCTGAATCCCACTTCCTCAGGATGCATATCACCGAATTAACCACCACACCTATTATTAAGCAGTATAAGCAATCATCGGCCCGAGTCAGATATAACAAAACAATTGCCTGTTTTGCACATGAAAAACAGCATATTTATCTTTGCAGTGTACTTATTCACAATAATTAAATCTCCACTATTACACAAAAGTGCTCTTTCCTGTTTAATATAAAAGTTCAAATCACAAACTATTTAGTATCTATAATCTGAAACTGTTAAGGTTAATTAATACCCATTTTAGATTTGAAAGCTCCCCTGTAAAAATGCTTTGTGTTTGTTATCTCCCATTTACCACATTTACTGCACTTATATTTCTCATTCTCATAAATTATAAATAAATGAATATACAAAATACATTTTGCCAGTAACCAGTGCTCAGATG
This sequence comes from Protopterus annectens, assembly GCF_019279795.1. Taxonomy (NCBI): domain Eukaryota; kingdom Metazoa; phylum Chordata; order Ceratodontiformes; family Protopteridae; genus Protopterus; species Protopterus annectens. The sequence goes on along the minus strand of NC_056734.1, from coordinate 392,831,016 downwards.
TAATATCAAAATATCTGAAGAAATGCTACTACTGTAAGGCAGGCATCAACATACTGGCAACTACCTAAACTGTAGGCCACGCAATATTAGATGTGGTATTTGTATCCTGTCTGACACCAGTGTAATGAATTTGATGGTTTGTAGAACATTACAGTTAGGAGTATACAAAGCTAAGTACCTGCATATTAGTGAATTATTTTTCTACTGACCAGCATGCAAGTAAACTGTTTTTTTTTTTTTTTTTGCAATGAAACCATCTTCAGGACAGCTATATTTTTTTTAAATTTTATTTCTTATTTATAGTGCCTGCTCTTCTTTTTATTGATAGCTCATGGAAGCCTCAAAGGAATTATTTAGTGTTGTATAGATGTTATATGACATTCTTGATTATGCATGTTTTAGAATCAGAAAAAAAAACATATTTAACAGTTATGACTTATCATGAAATCCTGCTGTCATTCAAAAGTAGCATAATATATTAAAAATCGATTATGAACTCACTTGCCTGCCTAGTTTTCCTCATGTTTGGATCTTTTGAATGGGATAAGGAAATATGGCAACTAAAAGTCATAGGAAGCATAGATTTTCAAATCTAGGTGCTTAGGATTTCCCTCTCTCTTCCCCCCTTGGCTGACCTGGTGTGACTTAGTTTGAACTCTACATTTACCTACAAAACGGAGTCTACAGGACTGCAATTGGTCACCATAACAAAATCAGTTTCTCTCAGCATTTAAGCAGATTGAACTCTACATTTACCTACAAAACTGAGTCTACAGGACTGCAATTGGTCAGCATAACAAAATAAGTTTCTCTCAGCATTTAAGCAGAGTAGGTTGCACACAAAAAGCATTTGTGAAGCTTTCACTTACAGTGCTGCTGTGTAATTAAGCAGGTCACCATTTTGGTCAGCCATAGGGCTCTTTTTTCTACTTGAGTGTTTGCCTCCTACCCCTGTAACTTAAGTAAACTGACTCTTACATTAAGAGCTATAATACTTACCTTATAGCTTTAGGACACCTTAGGAAACCTTGTAAACTGCAATAGCCTGACATTTGAACAAGTAACCCTTGTAAAAATTCCCAAAATTGTATACTGTTGGTCTGTCTTTCCTGCTAAACATAAGTGAAATTACAGTGCTGAGTGCAACTAACATTAAAATTAAAGTGCTGAGTGCAGATTTTAGGCCCTTACATTCAACTTACCACTGGTGTGGTATCTTGAGTCAATCAGGGTATTCCCTGTAACCACTCCTACTGCCTTCTCGTTTCCCCCACCCCCTCTTTCCTCAAACAGGTTAAACTGCTGCAATTCAGTACAGGCATCATTTTCAAATCTAGGTGCTTAGGATTTACCTCTCTCTTCCCCCCTTGGCTGACCTGGTGTGACTTAGTGTAAGTTTCTTCATTGCATGGATCTTTTACTGTTTTTTTGTGTAACTGAATGACCTGCTGCTAAATTCTAATTCTGCACAGACTGCTCTATTTTTTTTGCAGAGGCTCTATAAGTAGCTAGTGACTTTACTGAATTTCTGTGGTAATATTTGTGTTTAAACTGAACCTGTGCCTAGAGAAAGTGTATAATTAGAGGTCCTACTTTCTGCATGAGTTTTTAATGTTTAAACTGCACACACACATTGAAGAAGTGCTTTTATGACCTGAATAACTTGGGATAGCTATACCTGAAGTGCTTTAATTCACAATTTTCCAGTTGTACAATTGTGAGCAATTGATTTAGTTTTTCTAGTATATCTTTAAAATCTGGCAAGTGTTTATTTACTGCATTGCTCTCTTGCTTAGGTTTCTTAGTTATAAATCTTAGCTCATTCTGAAGTGTGCTACTTTACCCCCCTACCCTCAAACCTTTCTGAATGTATTATTATAAAATAACTGCCTGTTGTTGCCTTCATGCTTAGCCTAGAATCTCTACTTTACTCTTTTCCTAGCTGAACTCTACATTTACCTACAAAATGGAGTCTACAGGACTGCAATTGGTCACCATAACAAAATTAGTTTCTCTCAGCATTTAAGCAGAGTAGGTTGCACACAAAAAGCATTTGTTAAGCTTTCATTTACAGTAATGTGTAATTAAGCAGGTCACCATTTTGGTCAGCCATAGGGCTCTTTTTTCTATTTGAGTGTTTGCCTCCTTCCCCTGTAACTTAAGTAAACTGATTCTTATATTAAGAGCTATAATACTTACCTTATAGCTTTAGGACACTTTAGGAAACCTTGTAAACTGCAATAGCCTGACATTTGAACAAGTAACCCTTGTAAAAATTCCCCAAATTGTATACTGTTGGTCTGTCTTTCCTGCTAAACATAAGTGAAATTACAGTGCTGAGTGCAAGTAACATTACAATTAAAGTGCTGAGTGCAAATAACATCAAAGTGCTGAGTGCAGATTTTAGGCCCTTACATTCAACTTACCTCTGTTGTGGTGTCTTGAGTCAATCAGGGTATTCCCTGTAACCACTCCTACTACCTTCACTTTTTTCCCACCCCCCTCTTTCCTCAAACAGGTTAAGCTGCTGCAATTCAGTACAGGCATCATTTTCAAATCTAGGTGCTTAGGATTTCCCTCTCTCTTCCCCCCTTGGTTGACCTGGTGTGACTTAGTGTAAGTTTCTTCATTGTATGGATCTTTTACTTTTTTTTGTGTAACTGAATGACCTACTGCTAAATTCTAATTCTGCACACGACTGCTCAATTTTTTTCGCATAGGCTCTATAAGGAGCTAGTGACTTTACTGAATTTCTGTGATAATATTTGTGTTTAAACTGAACCTCTACCTAGAGAAAGTGTATAATCAGACCTCCTACTTGCTGCATGTGTTTTTAATGTTTAAATTGCACACACACATTGAAGAAGTGCTTTTTTGACCTGAATAACTTGGGCTAGCTATACCTGAAGTGCTTTTACTGGCAATTTTCCAGTTGTACAATTGTGAGCAATTGATTTAGTTTTTCTGGTATATCTTTAAAATCTGGCAAGTATTTATTTACTGCATTGCTCTCTTGCTTAGGTTTCTTATCTATAAATCTTAGTTCATTCTGAAGTGTGCTACTTTACCCCCCCCACCCTCAAACCTTTCTGAATGTATTATTATAAAATAACTGCCTGTTGTTGCCTTCATGCTTACCCTAGAATCTCTACTTTGCTCTTTTCCTAGTTGAACTCTACATTTACCTACAAAATGGAGTCTACAGGACTGCAATTGGTCACCATAACAAAATCAGTTTCTCTCAGCATTTAAGCAGAGTAGGTTGCACACAAAAAGCATTTGTTAAGCTTTCACTTACAGTGCTGTGTAATTAAGCAGGTCACCATTTTGGACAGCCATAGGGCTCTTTTTTCTACTTGAGTGTTTGCCTCCTTCCCCTGTAACTTAAGTAAACTCACTCTTACATTAAGAGCTCTAATACTTACCTTATAGTTTTAGGACACCTTATTGTAAACTGCAATAACCCCGCTACATTCGCCCTCACTATGCTTGGGCTCTCTTCGCTCCCCTCCCTGCCCCCAATTACCTCCCGCCCCCAGTACCTCTAAATTTAAAGTATTATAGCCACTCCCCCACTTTCTAGATCCTATCTGCTTTCATCTGGGATAATTCCTCCCACCCCCATTCTTCTACCTACATTTTAATAGCACCTATTAGCTTTCATCTGGCATTCTCCCATCCCCCTTCCAGTACCTTTACCTCACCACTCTATCTTCTGGTGTTGCATCACCAGGTAAAACAGTTCCTTACCTCACTAGCTGAATCACAAATACCCCTTTTGTTTGCGCCATACCTCCTTACCTTGTATGAAAACCAGTTTCTCACGGGATTTCAGGTCCTGAAAGGCCATACTATCAACCCAGCTGTAAATCCTCCCACCTTCAACCATACTTACAGTACCAGGTCCTATCCAACATCTTGTTCAGTCTGTCAACATCTCAACCCCAAGCACATTAGATCTAGATCCAAACACTACCACAAACTAATAAATTCCTGAAGTTCATCACCAAGTATAGACTTAACCTAATACTTGGTGGTGATATTCACCCCAACCCTGGTCCACCCACTTCAGATACACATGCCCCCTCTACTTGCAATCTAAGCTACAAACCTACAATTAATAGGCCAACTAACTCTCTCCTAGCCTGTCATCTCAATATTAGAAGCATTAATAACAAGGTACATGAATTGCATGCACTTCTGGATGTCCACTCCCCTGAGAGTCTCTGTTTATCCGAAACCTGGTTAAAACCTAACACTACAGACAATGAAGTGTTACCACCTGGGTATAACATACACAGGCTGGATCGTGCTTCCAGGAAGGGGGGTGCGGTAGCTGTACTCTATAAATCTGAGTTGAATTTCACCATAGATGTAATACAACCACCTCAGATTAATAACTCAGAGATTCTTGCCACCAAATTGCAACTTAATAAAAATAAATGCATTAATATCATCTGTATGTACATTCCCCCAGGTAACAATATATCTACACTTGAAGATATCCTGCACTGGCTATCATGTCACTACCCCCAAGAAACCCTACTACTTGGAGACTTTAACATAGACTGCGGCACCTGTTCCTCAGAATCCCCAACCACTCATATTAACCTGCATGCATTTACACAAATCATATCCACCTCTACCAGGATAGGTAAACCCAACCAAAAAGAAAGCATACTTGACTGGGTACTCATAAATAGTCACCCCCAACTGTACACCTCTGGTACCCTCCCTGCTGGCCTAAGCGATCACCTTCTCACATATGTAATTAAGCACAAAGCCATTAATTCCCAACAACCCTTACTCAGAAAGGTTAGAAACAATAAAAACTTTGACCCTGCCAAATTCCAACAAGAACTAAACTCATGTAATTGGTTTATTCTAAAACACCTCCCCTTAGGGGAAGCAGTAGCATACTTTAACAACAAATTTCTTGAGATCCTTGATTTGCATGCACCTGTTTGTTCAAAGAGAACAAAGACAAAAACTGCGCCATGGCTTTCTAAAGAGTCTAAACTCAAAATTACCCTTAGAAACAAAGCATGGGCTTTATGGCGTTCTTCTAAAGACCTCCAAGATCACATTAAATACAGGCAATCCAGGAATGAAACTAAAAAATCCATTTTACAAGACAAAAAACAATACTACTGTAATTACAGACAGTAAATCAAAATAACCCTCAGAAGTTTTGGGCAGGTTTAAATAATCTACTACATCCTGGGCAAACTTCAACCCCAATCCCTACTGCTACTATTGATAAAACCCCTGAAGATGTTTCTGACAGTTTTAACCGATTCTTTACTGGGTCAATTCAAGCCCTAGCTAGCCAACTACCTCCTAGCTCCCCTGGTCCTGAAAGTACCACCCCTAGAAACCTACTCGCGTTCAGCTTCCAACCAGTAGCAACTTCACTTATCCGTACCTTGATCAAAAAATTAAAACCCACTACAATTTCTGCTGATCAACTCCCTGCCGAGTACCTACAAAAAATCAGCTGATGCTATTGCTTACCCCGTCTCAATACTAATCAATCGAACCATAGTAGAAGGTAAAATTCCCACCATCTGGAAAATATCCTATGTAATCCCACTTCACAAAGGAGGCAGCTGTACTGAATTCTCCAAGTATAGGCCAATAGCTATACTCTCTCCACTTGCACTGATTATGGAAAAATGTATTCATAGACAACTCATGCACCACCTAATCCAGAATCACCTTATGGCAGACACTCAGCATGGCTTCCGTCCTCATCAAAGCACTACTTCAGCCCTCCTAGCCTTTACCAACACCATAAACCATAATTGCAACAATAATTATATATCCTCAGCCCTTTTCTTGGATCTTTCCAAGGTATTCGATATGGTTGATCACCAACTTTTTATCCACACCCTGCAAACATTCTGACTAGATACTAGAGCCCTTCAATGGTTTCAATCCTACCTGAATGGTCAACAGCAGGCTGTTCTCTGGCAGAACAAACTCTCTAATCTTCTACCTAACACCCTTGGAGTACCACAAGGCTCTATACTAGGGCTCTTGCTGTTCTCCATCTTCATTAACGACCTTTATAATGTCATCCCAAAAGTCAGCTGTATCCAATATGCTAATGACTCTACTCTGATTTCCTCGGCCACATCTCCAATAGAATTATGGTCAGCTACCCAGACCACCTTTAATACAATAGAAAACCGGCTTTCTGAACGTTGTCTGATCCTATAGAAAACCGGCTTTCTGAACATCGTCTGATCCTAAATCACAAAAAAAAAAACTAAAATGCTGTTATTTTCACCAACACGTAGGTCTGCCACTTTCACCTTTACCATAAATTCAAATGATGGCACAATAATCTCCACTGACCCCTCTACAAAACTATTAGGTGTCATCATAGATAATTTTCTAAAATTGGACCTACATGTTAACCAAACTATCAAAACCATCAATAAAAATCTAGGGTCACTTTACAGAATAAAAGCCTTCATAACCCCTCCAGCTAAAATTGCCATATCTCGCTCTCACCTTCTTTCAACCCTTCTGTATGCATCCCCTCTACTCTCGAATTTAAACAAGACTGTCCTTAACAAACTCTCAATTTGCTACAACTATATTGCCAGGTTTGCCACTGGGCTGCCTTTTAGGACACATCATTGCATCAATCTAAATCAGCTTAGGTGGCTTGAACTACCCAGCCTAATCCAGTGTAACCAACTGATTATGGCCTATAAAATCCTCTATAATCCGGACAATACTCCTGCATTTAAAAATATCATCACCCCCTATAACAATCCTACACTGCTTAGATCCTCTAACAAACTACTAATTCAGACTAGCAAAATTAATAACACAGCTGGTGACTCTCTCTTTGCAAACTCTGTAAGTAGACCCTGGAACTCTCTTCCAGCTGATTATTACCTTACTTTCTACCTTACGTCAATTTAAAACTAGACTTAAACAACATTTGGCACTTAACTGGCTATGTCAATGTATCAAGCCTGGCTAACTCTCTCTAGAATGTCTAAAAAAATCTGTTAACCAGATTACTATGTAATTTAATTTAATCCTGACTTACGCTCGGGATTAATTCTAACCTGTGGAACTTGTTTAACTTGCTTACTTATGTAATCACTGTAAATAGTCTGTTTGTAATATGTAATGCTGGTATTATGTAATGATGTATCTGCTTACCCTTGGAGCTTTTCTCCCCGGGCCTCCGCTGAAAATGGACATGTATCCAGTCGGACTATCCCGGTCAACAAATGTAAAATAAAAATAAAAATAAAATAGACAAGATCTGACATATTCTGTGATCTTCATCTCCTGTCATCATATTGCCCTGTATCTCTACTGAAATCTGTTAGTGGCATATTTCTGATGTTAGTATGTGGGGGGGGGGAGTAGGGTGGGGTGGGTGGGGTGGAGGTGGAGTCACGGGGGCAAAAAAAACATTTATTTTGCAGGATGTCAGTGGTTAATCTTTTTGTTGCTTTCAAAGTAATTTACTTGAGCAACGAAATTATTCCTTGTGAATGGTTTCAGCACTAACCTGGGTCATTAGAGCAAATGCAGTGTACTTTCAGAAATTAGAAAAGCCACTTAACCAGCATATCCATAGGAGGTGGGTGGAAAGAGAAGCACCCAGGAATAACCAAGGTAGAGTCAAGCTGAATATACAAAGTCACCACTCAGATTAACAAGACATCAAGAAATCATGGCAGTAGATGTCGGTTACAATACCTCTTATAAAGGAAGACAGACTTTTAATCGGAAAGTTGCAAAATATGTTCCGACATTAATTCTTTGTAAGGAGAGATGATGCTGATAAAACAGAATAGTGATGTTTCTCATTTATATTAGCTTTTACGGTCTTCTTTTCCTGTCACTGTCTTTATCTCTGTAACAAGATCTGAGAATCAACTGATATCTGTAAAAACACTCAGAAAAAGTAACAAAGACAGTTGTGACATCAAAAATGTGTTTTATTCTTAAGTATCTGGTTAATACAGCTAGAGTATTTCACAGTGAGTATTTGTTTCTTACTTGAACAGGAATATTTTTGATGTCTATACTAAACCTCGACTCTCGTCTCTGCTACAAACAAATAATTCATCACACCTAGCCAACTAATCAGCTTAATGCTAAAACATACATTATTTTTTTGGAAAACCTTCTTTGCCACCTCCTATTGGGGAACTTTACCCCTACTACCTATTTATATTTATTACCTTCAAGTAAACATATCTTCAGGGAAAAGAAGCTCTCAGAAAGAATGTTATCCTTCTTGCTTGTCATTTTAAAAGAATGGATGACACCTGGAAAATTGATGAGTTGTAACCTGATGGGCTAGTGTTCTTCAGGTGACATTCCACTGATATTATTTTTCTGATTCTAATTAAGGCAGGTTCAGGTTGCTAGGCAGTGAGTCATTTTCTCATGGTACATTTGGGTGGGGACACATGGGTGAAGTGAAATTCAGATTCCTAGACATATGACAGTTGCAAATTGACTGTGAGCACAGGAAAGCCTGCAACAGCATGCCCACAGCTTCAGTATCCATGTGTACAAGGTGAATAATGACCATGGCTTTCAAGGCACCTGGACATAGTAGAAATTATGGCAGGTGTGAGGAGCATGATGACTAGTGGGCATGTTAGTGGCAATGACAACGCAGTGTACAGTGGGACTATATTAATGGTGTGTGTGGACCCTTACCCCCTAGAAAGTGTTTGAAGAACATTGCCTAAAACTCATACTAGAATATAAGTATGCTTATAGCAGTTTGCGGTATTTCCTCCTCTCTGTTGCACACTTCTATATGTTATAGTTACATATGCAAGTACTGTACACCCAGCACAACACACATTACTTCTCTGCCCCCATGTACAGCCACAGAACATAACATTGTAACTATTTTAAATATTTCCATAAGCTAACTGCAAAAGCAGCTACTGTCTGATTATATAGTTACCAGTCAAATCATGTTTTTATTTTACTGTTACAGCCTTATTTAAATCTACTGCTTTCATGTTCCATATTATTTTCTTCTTACTGCTCCAATTTAAAAGTGTAGTTTTCTATAACAATAATTTGCAAATATTTAAAGGGTAAATGATTTTGCAATCAAAGCTGCAGTATTTACTCATAAATTTATTTAAATTAAACAAAAAAAAACAGTAGAGCACTGATTCCACTAGTCCCATTTCAGTCTCAGCAATGGATGGCTGACACTGAGATACTTTCCTTTGGCTTTTCCCGGTTAGGGGTCGCCATAGCAGAACTCAGGTCCACTAATGATTGGCAGTAGATTTTCATGGTGCCGAGGTGCCAGCTCGACACTCAACCTTCAACGAAGGCACGCCCATTCACGCATGTCTTTCGAATGCCAATCGACCACGGGGAGGACATGCAGACTCCACACAGAAGGCGCTCTAGCCAAGAATTGAACTGGAGATCCCCTTCTGTGAGGCGACAACGCTACCGCTGCACCACCATGGCCCATATATGGTTGACACTGAGATACAATAAAATTATTTAGGCATGTCTAATACAGAGATGAAGCTTATACTCTGTCAACTCATGCCATGCATTTGAATTTAGTAGGGAAACAAACCACTTGCTGATTAGCATGGATAATGTGCTACTTTTAATAATGGTAGCTAGTACTGCTGCAGAAAGAAGAGACTTGACACTGCATGCATGGCACAAAAAGACAACAAATAACACAAGGTGACTTTACATGACGATAATTATGGGGAACATAGTCCTAAATTATAAAATATATTAAAATAATAACGAGCTTTAAGCGAGCATTAATGTTATCTAAAACAGACACCTCATTCCCATCACCTTTTATTTACTTGTTATACCGATATAAGAAATTGCTGCAAGCTGAACAAGAAGCTTATTTAGTCATTTTATCTGTATTGTAAACTGAACATGGACTTATCCAAAAATGCATGGAAGATATCAATTGACTCCACAAATTAGTGAAATATTACTCTTCAATAAAGAATTTTAATTATGGCTGACACTGAGATACAATAATTAAAATTCTTAAATAGCAGAAGAAAATGTGACTAGTTACAATATTATTTAAGCTGCCTAGAGCAAAATGAGTTAATAGTTAGGCAGATGCTTATTTAAACTGGGTAGGATCTAGTTGTATAGGAGTTTGGAAACAAGAAAGGAAAGTAGGAATGGCTAGTAGGAGATGTAGGGGAGGTAGAGTATAGGAGACAGACTGGACAGGTAGGTAGCTCTGAGACTATAAGAATTAAGAGTGGTTGGAGATAGAGGAAGGGAAGAGGTAGAAGAGGCAGGGGAATAATGTTAGAGATACAGTAAGAGTGAGGTGGTGAAATGGGTGAAAGGATTGTGGTTTCAGGGTGGTTGGCTGCAGTGGCAAGACCACTTTGTTTTTAAGTATTTCCTTGTGGCTAATTTGAAACTTTTGCTATGCTGGAGGGATTTTATTTCCAAGGGGAGCTGGTTCCAAGATATAGCTAGGTTATAGTTATAGAGAAGGCAACCTATTTTGGTTTTGGGTTTGTAGATATCTAAGTCTTGATTTGAGCTGCATAGCGTCCTAGTAGGGGAATATTTGGATATGATAGTGGACATGCTGGGGCAGAAGGAGGGTAGATACAGAATAGAGTGGATGATTTGTAGTTGGTATAGTTGGAGCAGCTGAGGGAATTCTAGCCAGTCTAGTTGCTGTAGTGCTTAGCAGTGGTATGACTTGTAGGTTTGGTTAGCTGCAAATCTGGCAATCTTATTATAGGTAGTTTCAAGCTTGGAAATAAGTGTAAAATTTAGGTTTGTGAATATGTGGCAGCTGTACAGGAGTGTTGGGAGTAATAAAGCCTGGGAGAGAGTTATTCAGGCAGTGTTAAGTATTTCTTGCTACGGAAAAGGTGTCCAAGTCTAATGAGTTCTTTTTACCGAGTTAGTAATAAGGAGATCAAACTTAAGCTTATCATCTATTGTAACATCTACCAATTTAGTACTAGATTCAGCTGAAATTATATTGTTGTTGCAGGATAAGATGGTAAATGTACTTTTGAGTGTGGTGATGTTTTTAGGGAGGAAGAGTAAGAGCTTAGTTTTTTTTGGATTAAGTATTCGTTTGTTATCACTAAGCCAAGTCTCAATGGTGTGGAGGAATGCCTGGGTAGTTGAGTGGAGGCCACTTGGGTTGTCAGCAGTGGTTATAACAGTTGAGTCATCAGCATATTGCACAAGAGATGACTGGGGACAAAAGGAGTAAAGCAAGTTGGTGAAAATATTAAAGAGTAGTGGTCCAGGTATGGATCCTTGAGGGACTCCCATTTGTACAGTGAGAGGGGAGGATAGTGATGAAGCCATTTAACTGATTGCTGGCGGGTTGAGAGATAGCTGGAGAACCAGGAGATAGTAGGGAAGAGAAATGTAAGTTAGTGAGTTTATCTAGGAGGAGTGGGTGAGAGACAGTCTCAAAGGCTTTAGAAAGGTCAAGGAATAGGCATGAGACAAGTTTATTGTTATCACGAGCTAGGGAGACTATGTTGATGAATGATATGAGTGCAGTAGTTGTACTATGCTTGGGACAGAAACCATGCTGTGTGGGTGTGAGAAGGTTTACCTGGTGAAGGTAATGCATTACCTGCTTGTGAATGCATTTCTCTAGGATTTTTGAGAGTGGAGAGAGTATGGCAATTGGTCTGAAGTTGGATATGTTTGAGGAGTTGCCCCCTTTGTGAATGGGTAGAGTAAAGAAATTTTTCCATACAGTGGGGACATAGGATTCAGAAATGGATCAGTTGATTAAGATGGATACAGGATAGGCAAGAGGTTCAGAGAGGCAATGTGCAGGAAGTAAGAGGTTAGCTTGTCAACAGATGGGGAGCAAGGTTTAAGTTTAAAGAGTAATGACCTCACATAGTTAGTTGATACTGCTTTTAGAGAAAAAGTAGTTAGGAGGGTTTGGAATGGTATAGAGTTTGTGGGGGTGCTAGTGTTGTTTCTGTGGGGTAGAGAATTTATTATGGAGGTTATTGAGTTTATAAAATGATTGTTACATTTGTTGGCTATGTCTTCAGGTGTTGCATTGGGATATGGTTTAAGAGAAGAAGGGTTTCCTGGATGAAGAGTCTGTTTAATAGAGCTCCTGAATTTATTTGGGTCTGATTTAAGAGTAGAGGGAGGATTGGCATAGTTTATTTTGTCATAATGGATGATTTTTTTAATTTTATTTCTGAGTTCTTTATATTTCTCAAGAAGAGAAGGGGTCCTAGTTTTAGTCCACATTTTCCAAATCCTCATGTCTTTCACGAAGGTTCTGGTAGATTTACTGAGCCAGGGAGCAGTATTAGATTTGATTCTAATTGTGCGAAGAGGAGCAAAGGAGTTAAGAATGTTTAGGAATGTAGTGTTGAAGGAGTGGACAGCTTCATCTAAAGGAAGAGTGGTGAGGTAAGACCAGTTAATTTTGGAGAGTTGGTGAATAAAGGAGTTAGAACAGAAATGAGAAAGTGAGTGAGTGGTAATAAATTTGTTAGGTTTGGTAAGGTGGGGAGTATGTCTGGTAACTGTTATAGGGCAGTGGTCGCTGAGGGCATTTGGAAGGGTTTGGGAGTTATGATAGTTTTGAGGGTGGGAGACCAATATCCAGTAAGAAAGAGAACTAGGTAGGTCAGATTTATTAATGTAGGTTGGTGTTGTGATTAGCTGCTCAAACCCATGTAGGTTTATACATGAAGTAGTGCTGGGAGCTTGTATTGTAAGCCAATCAATATTTACATCTCCCAGTATAATTATTTCATTGTGGATGGTATGTGAGAGGTGAGGTAGGATGTTCGCAAGTATGTTAATATTATCACCAGGGGGAATATAGATTGCTGCAACAGTTATGGTGTTGAAACTGTTAAGTTTGAAGTTGGTCAGTAGGAGTTCAGCTGCTGAGAAGGAGGGTAAGTCTAGTGTGGGACTGATTTGGGAAAGACAATTGGAGTAGAGTATGGAGACTGCCCCTCCTTTTCTTTTAGGTCGATCTAATCTAAGGATATTATAGCCAGGAGGGATGATTTCACTGTCCAGATGGTGTGGTTTTAACCATATTTCAGTTAGGGTAGCTATGTCAGGAGTATAGTTAACTATCCAAACATGGAGTTCTTGAACTTTATTTACAAGGCTCCTGACATTGATAGAGCAGAATTGTACTTGTTTTTGTGGGGTGGAGAGGTTGGCAGGTTTAGATACAGGGGGTTTATTGTTTAGGGTAGTGTCAGTAGGGCCTGGGTAAGGATCAATGTCACCAGATAGAAGTAGAGGTTTGTAATGGGGTTTTAATTTGAGTAAGTAGACTTTGTTTTTTTGTTTGTTTTAAAGGAGAGGGGGGGAGATATTTTTATTTTAGGAATGGGAATGGTGGGGGGAAGGATGGAGGGACAAATTAGCAGATAGGGTTGTGGTGTAGTACTTGAGATAAGAGTGGTGTTTGAGGGATGGAAATAGGGAGTAGGTATTTGTGAGTGCTAGGAGGTGAGGTGATAGAGTATAAGGAGTAGGGAAGGTAAGAGTATAGTTTGAGTTGTAAGAGACATGTCACTTTATGGGCTGTAGAACAGAGGATGAGAGGAAGGGGTGGGAGTAAGGTATAGTAGTCTCTGATAGTTGATAGTAGGTAAGTGTGGGGAGGAGCAAAGAAAGGAGGTAGTATGAGAACAGGAAGCAGAGGGGTGGGGATTTTGGAGGAAGTGAGGGGGTGTGGTTGTATGGATAGGTATAAAGGTAATAATATGAGGGGTGGGAATGGGGGTGGTAAAGGAGCAAAGTGAGCAGAGCGAACGGAGCGGGGCTACACCTTCCAGAGAGAACTTAGCTAAAAAAACTATCAGCTAGTCTAGGGACACTTACTAGAGATGCTACACCTGGAGGGCTTTCAGCTGCAATTAGAGCAAATATGGCATCCAGGGTTTTTAAAACCTTTGGTGTGTTGTACCTGGGCAATCTCTTGGGGGGGGTGAGGGAAGGGAGGGAAACCTTCAATTGGAATTTGAAGTAGCAGGGGAGAATCCAAGGGACTCTGCTAAATCTAGCGAATTATCAAGGACAGCCAAGGAAATAAGGTAAACATACAGGCACTCTTGTTCAAGGAGTGGACGGTTTCTCCAAGAAAAACTATGTGTAGCAATAAACCACAGGTGGAAGTTGTATGCTGCTTACTAGTCTGCAAGGCAGATTTTTTTCTCTTTTATATTTGTATTCCCCTTTAATCATTGTTTGCTGCACACAATGTAGCTAAAGATAAAAGCAGCTGGAGACTTTGCACCTCTGTTTGGTGTTTAGTGAAGAACAAGTATTGGGGAGGAGGTTCTGAAGGCTATGAGTACTGAGAGGGGCTAAATACCTTAACATGCAAAAAATTATCAACAGTGAAATGGATGAAAGAGGTGGGGGTGGGCTAAGCGGAAGAAGGTTTGCAGCTGTTGCCCCTGGGGTATGCACTCTAGCTGACTTTAACAGAATTTAACAAGGCATAACAGTAGTTACAAAAGCTGGCACCTTCACTACACAAGCGGTGACAACAAGGTTCCTGGAGTTAAACCAGGGGTTGCAATCTATTTTTGGATGATTGCAGGTTAGAGTTTTCTTTGCTTTTAGCTGGAGTGAGAGGATTCCTTGCTCAAACAATTGGGGGGGGGGGGACCCAAAGCGAACAGGTCCTCAGTGGCTCTAAAAGTTGCAAAGAAGAGAAAAGGAAAGAATGTAAGGCTAAAAGCAATAAAATAAGGACATCAAAATAAGCACAACCATCATAAATATTGTACAGAAAGCAGAGCAAGTGAACATAGCCTATTAGAAGTCATCAAGAGAAATACATTCAGACTCTGCAACCAGTCTTATTCAGCAGCAGTCAGTATAACTAGTTAGAATATCCTATTACCAGACAATCTTGCAACTATGTAGCAGTTTCACCAGTTTACCATAAATATCATTCTGCACTTGAGACATTCTTCATAAAATGGCACTTTGACTTTATTAAATACCAAGTTGTAAGCATATATGCGACCAAATAACCAAAAATATATACCAAATATGGATCTATATTACCAAAGCGAAAAACCCTATGTGCGAATACCAAAACATCGACCCCTATACTCTGAACCGTGAAAATCCTGAATGCACTAAACCGTGAAAAAAAAATATTGAACTGTCATAGTCGGCCAACCCCACCACCCGCTACATACTACCTACCCAAACAAAATAAATAAACCACATACATACACTAACCAAACCCTACTTCTAACCTAAACTAAAGCAGCAAAACCCTACCTCCAACACTACACTAAACCCCACAAACACAGCTATCTATGCACTCTCCTTAACCCCTCCCTAACCCTAAGGTCCTTAACTACCACACACTTCCCCTACACACATACACCCAAACAAAATAAATAAAACACATACATACATTTAAAAAAAAACCCTACCGCCAACACTATACCAAACCCCACATACACAACTAACTATGCACTATCCTTAACCCCTCCCTAACCCTAAAGTCCATAACTACTGCACACTTCCCCTACACACATACACCCAAACAAAATAAATAAAACACATACATACATTTAAAAAACACCTACTTCTAACACTACACTAACACTTACATACATTACCTATCTGTGCACTTACCTTAACCCAAATCCTAACACTAAATTCCTATCTATCGCACACTTACCTTATGGAGCTATACTGCAGACGGGCCAACCAAAACAAATCGACATTTCGAGCTTCGCGGTTTTGAACTTTCACGGTTTGCGTACTTCTCGCAATATGGGTCGATGTCTTTGTATTCGCCTAAAGGAATTTTTGCTCTCATAATAGGAACCCACCAAATATATGCTAAGAAGGACCATAGCTCACTGCAAATGCTTACTTTCAAAAATCACTTTTAATAGAAAACAAATAAAAATGAACCCCTGAGGATTAAAACTATTTTACACACAGGTTAAGTGCTTTCATCTGCTAACTGCAGACTTCATCAGAACAATAAAATGTGTGTTTCTCCCCGCTATATAATTCATTTTCAAAAAAAATCATGATCCAATGGGAATGCTCAATCAATTGACCTTCTCATGAATAAAACATAACCTTATGAATATTCATTAATTCTGCTCATTCAGCCTACACAGTTTTGTATTACACCTTGTTACCATATAGTTTCTAAATATACCTATAAACAATCACATGTGCATATGTATATTACATTTTGGTATAAAAACACATTTATACATTTTTAAATAATTTGTACTATGTTAAAAAATATATGTACTTCTTTAGAACGAAATATTGCTTTTGTTATATAGTATAAGAACACATTAGTGAAAAAAACATATATAACATATTAATACTCATTTGTGCTCTATTGAAAAAGATATATACATCTTTAACACTCAATATTGCACTTTAGTTATTTGGACATTATAACCTGACACGTTGCCTCCTTTCTTGTTGCACCAGCTTTCATTTTTCCTTTTTTTCTATTCGCTTGTTTCTAACTTTATTCTGTGCGTACATGTACCCTACTGTACCATGTCATTCATATCCTTGCATCCAAGATTGGTTTAGTGGGAATATGATCGATCAACCCAGGTTCTTTGGTTGCATTTAGCCAGAGCTGCCATTTGACCTCTTTTTCTACTAATTTGACTTTAACATTTCCTCTCCTTAAGTCTATCTTTGCCTGTTCTAAAATCCCAAATTTAAAGACGTGGCTTGCATCATATTTAAGTGTGTCTACACAAAGCATTGTTTTTATCATTTTTCCTTATGCAGTAGGTGTGATCATATATCCTGTTCCTCAGTTGTCTGTCTGTCTTCCTCCGCAGTTAGCAGATGAAAGCGCTTAACCTGTGTGTAAAATAGTTTTAACCCTCAGGGGTTCATTTTTATTTGCCTTTAGAATTTGATGGGTTATAGAATACACTTTTCTAATATTGGCCTATACACATTGTTCACTGTATAGTGTTTTTGTCACTATCTATACATCTTTAATTATGTTGAAATTTTTATTAATTGGTGCATTCATTTTTAATCATAATTTTTTGTTGCTATGTTTACAGGCACTCAAGGTAAGGATTTGTGTAATAACAAGTGTTTCCTGTTTTTTTTTTCTTTTTTGCAAAATCTTTGGAGAACTTTGCCATATTTCATTCAAGTCATTGTGTTACTCAGTTTGTAGTCATTGGCACATTTGCTCTCAAATGTTGTCAAGGAAACCTGCCAGCACCCAATAAATCCATAGGAAACCACGTTTGCTTTTGTGACCATTTATTATATTACCTATACATCAATTACCTGATTGTTTTATTCTTAAAATTTAACATTCAAATAACAAACCTCAGACTGTAATATTTAATACCAGTCTTTAACACCAATATTGACATATATCAGTTGATGCCAGTTGCATACCCACTGCCTGTTCTGGTTATTTTTTTCCCCATTTGGGGCAGGCACAGTGCGTCCTCAGTTCCCATATGATTCCTGACTTACTCCGACTTTATTTTCTCCTTTTATTAAACTAACAAATGTCTGATATTCAAAAAAGGAAAGGAGCTATGAAAGGGGGGAACCAAAAGGGAGAGAAGCTGCCCTAGCCTTAGGGTGTTGCTGTTTATTGGATTTACCACTTAAGAAGGGGCATTGCTGGAGGGCTGGGTGGAGCAATCTTCTGTAGCTAATCACCAAACTTATGGCTAGAAGGAGTGAGAGGAGTATTATCTTACTCAACTGGCCAATACAGTGAGACAGACACTGTACGGTCATCTTGACAACCATGTTTATGGAACAAATGCTCAATTGTCAAGCAGACCTGCCAGTGCCCAATAAAAACAAGGAACACCATGTTTGCAATTGTGATTGCTTATTATATTATTAATATATCATTTAACTTGATTGCTTGATTCTTAAAACTTAACATTCAAATAATAAATTTCAAGCTGCAATGTTTAATACCAATCATTAATACCATCCTTAACATATATCAAGTGATGCTGGTTGGCATATCCCCTGCCTGTTCCAGCTCAATTTTTTCCCAAGCAGGGGCATGCATAAGTACCTCCTTGGTTCCCATCCGACTCCTGACTTACCATAACCTTATTTCCCCCCTTTTTTAAACCAACAAATATCTGATAGTCGGAAAAGGAAAGGAGGGATGAAAGGGGAGAAACAAAGGGAGGCAAAGCTGCCTTAGCTAACTAGCATGTGCTCATGCTGCCCCCCCCCTTTCCGAAACTATAGTTGATGTGCTATCTCACATATTAAAATAAGAAATGTAATAACATTTTATTTTTACAATTGCAATGCGAGCTGTAAATTAAATAAATTGCATCCCATTTCATTCAGATGTATACCATCTAAAGTGTAAAAATCTGGGCCATGTCTGTGCATGTCAGACCATTTGATCACAAAAAAAACATGTTAATTCTTAGTAACATGGTTGAGCATGCTATAATCATGTCAGAAAATTTCTGATGCAGGTTGTTTAAATCAGCCAGAATTTTGCTGAGGAGGATATACTTGGGTATATAAATTAGATCATTACCTCCCAAGTAAATGATTAATGCATCAGGGGCTTTATTTATTTTGAACCAGTTGTGCAGTAAAGGCAACATCCATAGCCAAGATAATCCTGGGATGCCTATACATTCTGCTGCCAAATGTGCTGACTCAAGGCCAAGGTTCTTTTCCTTTAGCTGTTATTGAAGCTTTGAGGGCTACTCTGAGAATGAAAGAGAAAACAATAGGTGGGACTAAGTGTGAACCTAAAAGGAATACTCAAGATTAGTTATCTTACATAATTTAAAAAAGCATTAGATTGCCATCTATTTGTGCACTTCAGTATCTCAATGGAATGTCCTTCCTTGGCCAGATCTGATGCTCTCCCTATTCTAAAAGAAGGAGAAGTATAACCTTCTGGTCTAATACCCTGGCTGGATAGAGCTTTTCTGATGATATTGTCAATCAGCGGGAGACAGGAGCTGGCCTCTGGGGTGCTGAAATGCCAGTTGATGTTCCTGTGCATGTCCTGACAACATCTGGAAAGCCAGAGCCCAATGTACTGGGCACAAGGCCATTGTTTTTTTCTTTATTCAAATTGCTCAACTAGCTGCAACCTGTTTGGTCTGTTTTAAATTTCTTTAGCCAGACTGACATGTACCTGTTTGATACCACTGCATCTGACCAATAAAGTGATTGGACTAATTCATTGACACTGAAAGCCCCAATATACATCCATGTGAACAAAGTTTCCTAAGTTTGCATTGTGTGGAAATTCTCTACTGATTCTCTTACTCCAATGATTAGCAGTGGCAACATCTGGGCCCCTATTAGTTTCATTGTGTTCCAGCTTCTGGAATTCATATAGCTCCAGCCTTTAAGCAAATGGCTAATGGCCCACTGTTTTGGTAAGTGTGGTGGTCCTAAACAAGAAGCTAACCAGCCTAATACCATGACTTTGGACATGAAGGTAATATAGGGAATCTCTCAAGGAGCACCTATTCAAAATGAATTGTATAATGAAGTTAAAGGACTAACATCTAGCCTTATTAGGTTGGCTCAAATAAATCTTTTGAATTTATCCAAAGCTGAAATGTAAGTTCTCCTGGTGTTTTGAACCCATGATTTGACTAACACCTTGACCTCGATCTTCCGTCTTCACTAAGGATCCATATTTGTGGTGGAATTGGTGCAGGCAGGTGGTGTAACTCTGGAGTCAGAGTTCGAAACCTGTAATGCTATAAATGGAATAGGCTGTCAGCTGTGTTGTTCCCTCAGCACTGATTGTACTCTGGAAGAATGAGAGGACCTGCTTCTAAATATGTGGACTACCGCCTGATTATACACATTAAATATGAATTTTTTATTCGTAAAGTCCCTTGCCAGATAAACACTGCCACCCATATAGGTAGAAACTCTTAAGAATGTGATGTCTATCATAAATGCCTCAGGCCTTGAGACCAGCCAGCTGGTAGAAAACCATTTGTTACTGAGAAATCCACACATTCCCTTGCCTGCTGCTGCATCTGTAAAGAATTGTAGAGAATCTGATGGCTCCTAATTTGTTTGTCATAATGAGAATGCTTTCCATAAAGTTAAGTCTTCCTTGACTCTTTTTGGGTTCATATCCAATGGTGTTTTTTTTCCAACCTCCTCTTAACAAATTGGCTAATGACCTGGTAAAAGTTCTGCCTGGCTGTATTTCTTTGCAAGTGAAATTGAGGATGCCTAACAATGACATGATCTGGCTGACTCTAACCTTTGGTTTCGACAGAAATGCTTCTAAGTCTGACCTAAGCTTCTTTATTTTTTCTTTAGGAAGCTTAAAAGATTGACTGGTTACATCACTTTCTAACCCTGTTAATATGCTGCAATGATAAGGGGCTGATATCTTGTCCTCCAGTAGTAGAACCTCCAATTGGTTGCATGAAAATATCAATTCCACACCTGGTGTTCTGCTCACCCTCACCTATGATTACAAAATCATCACAGTAGTGTATGGCCACTTGATTTATAGCCTTTTGCTCCCAGTATCATTGTAAGACTGTGCTGAATGTTTCAAATATGCATGTGCTGCAGAGCAGCCATTGGCACAGATGTGTTGAATTATAGCTGATTTCTGAAAGACAAAACACGTATTGCAGAGTCTTGTTTTTGAATGGGTAATAATCAGAAAGCCGCCTTGATGTCTAGCTTGCCTAGCCAGGGGTTCATGAAAAGATTTGAAGAGATCAGCTGCCTCATCTAACATAGCATATTTAACATTTGCGTTCTCCTTGGCAATAAAATTATTAATTGAAGACTCCTCTGGATATGAAAGGTGATAGATTAGACAAAATTCTCCTACTTTTTTCTTAGGGTTTAAACTTATTAGAGATGTCATGAACTGCTCCTTAAGAGGGATAAAAAATGGACCTAGTATTCTGCAAGACTGTACTTCTTTGTTGATAATGTTTGCTATGATATCCTCCCACTCTTGTGTATATTTAAGATTTTTGACTATTTTGGTACTATAAAGGGCAGATGATTTCAAAGCAAAACAGTAGTCAGATTAAAATTTGACTGCTTTGTGATCTGGATTATCTTCTAATAATTGACCTAATGTGTATACTTTAATGGGGGATGAGATGCCTTGATGCTGCATATATCGGTGGTAAGAGGAGCCTCTGATACCCCCAAAAGGAACATATATCTCAAAAAGGGAGTATTTGTTTTCCTAGGGATGTATTTTCATTGTTCAGAGCTTCTGTAGGTGGCTTTGACTGGCTCAACTTTTGCCAGAAATTGTAGGGAGGATGAGCTTTTCCACAAAGTGAACACATAAATGAGTGAAATGGCAGGCTGGCAGGCAAAAGGCATCTTCCACTATGGAAAGACCAGCAAGTTTTGAAATCTTGTGATCCCTGAATAGATCTCGAATAGCTCAAGGTGGATCTCTCTAACATTCTGCCAGGTGTCTGGGTGTCTTTGATGATATCTAATGTCTTTATTGATAGCTTTTAATTTCTTGAACCTTTGGTAATATACTACCCACGATACTCCTCCCCTAGCATGGTGCATTTCCCTGATTGTCCATGGGTAAGAAATGAGAGGCAATGCCAAAGAAGAGTCTCTTTTGATGAGTATTATAAGAAGCCTGCAAACCAAGAATCCCATGACTTTGGGGACTGTGTATTGCTTGTTGCCTTGTCTAAAGCTACCAAAGCAGCCATTAAATCTTTAGCTGGATTTTTCTGCTTTCAGGAGTCTTTGTATGCTGTCTGCATCTGCAGAGGCAAATACATTTATGTATTTGACCTTAATAATTTTTTTCTAACAGGTTTAGGGATGTGTGCAATTATGTATGTCACTGGGGCATTACTGTCTTGTACTGTGGAAAGAAGAAAGTTAGTTATTGCAGTCATGGGAGACAACCACGATGGGGGCCTAGGTTCTTCTGCCCTTTTGCTAAATATCTTCTGGTGGACAATCTGTGCTTTTCTATCCTGAATTAGCTGATCCATCTGTGGAAGCAGCTTAGGGTGAAAGTTCTGATACCACTCCCTTAGGTGACAAAGTCAAGCTATATCCTTCCTCTAAAGGTTAAATAACCTGCCCTTGCCAGCATCAGGCAATGATTCTCAAAATTCTTTAACTACTCTTCTTGTGTTTGATTTAATAACACTTCCTCATCCTTGACCTCATCTTGCTTTAATGCTTTGTTACCTGTCTCTTCCTATGTGGGAGCAACAATAAGAACATCTGTTGTATTGCCCACATTAACCAAACTGTCTAGAACTTCTAGAACTTTGTTTGATTTTCTGCTGCTCTTCTTGCTTGGTGTTTCCATTGATTCTGTTGAGTCTAGCTTGGCTGAAGTCCATCCCCTTTTGGAACCAAAAGGGATGTTAGTTCTGTCAGCTTCTGTAACTTGGAAAAGTTCTTCATTTTCTGCAGTTATTCTTGCCCATCGTGACTTTAAATACTGAAGTGAAACTGAACCTGTAAGTAGAATACCAATTGCATTAGCAAACAGTAATGCCCTCTCATAAGTTACTGACTACACCATTTTGTATAGTAATAACATGAACAACCATAGGTGGTGATCCCTGCAGTGATCATGATTCTCAAAAAAAAAAAAAAAACTACTGGCTGGGGCTGGTGTTTTGATTTTAATTATTGATACTCATCTTGGAGTCCATTCATACTACATTTTACTGATTTATAATGAATAACTATTTCTTATTTATTATTTTTATGGCTAATTAGCTAAATTAATTAATAATTTAAGTGACTGATGGTTCCTAAGTTCAATGTAAGAAGAATATTGCCCCCCCTCTTTTTTTATTTTGTGTTGTGCTACATGTATGTACTGGGGTACTTACATAAGATAAATGTCTTGCTAATTCTTGTGCTCTAACCTAACTTTTGAGGTATGGCTCACTTGTATAATCTTCCATATATCCTGTGCTTCCAATTGTGACTACTTCTGACTGATTGAGTCACAGAAATAAACTACTATCTATTGTCTCTTTTCTGACTTTAAACTTTTCTATAAATTATACGATTATACTTATTTTTCCTTTGTATGTTTGTATGTATGTATGTATATATATATATATATATATATATATATATATATATATATATATATATATACATACATATATATGGATCATCTTCATTTGCCTGACAGTTCATTTGCCGACAGATATTTCTGGCAGCCCAATTGCCTGACAGTTCATTTGCCCGACAGTTCATTTGCCCACAATTAGAAAAAGGCAAATAAAAGGTATATGTCCTTTTCCCCACAGTAGTGCGATCCTGGAGTTAGAATATACAGTTGGGGGTGTGGTTTTTTATTGTACACTTTGGTGTTTTATTGTTCACTAAAACCAAAGTAGGTGGGCGGCTTCGCTCATACTTAAAACTGATTAAAACTGATGGTGCAGCTCTACCATGCCACCCCTTTAATTTTTCACCTATTACAATACAAAGCAACTTCTCTTGCTGTCTAGTACAGACCTACAATTGCCAATACCAACTGATACCCTAAATGAGTGAATCATAAACACTATCCCTACATTTAGTAATTCCCTTTTTTACATTCCCTTTTTTTATTTTTTTACATTGATGGTTGCAAGCCATTGGATTGACTAACATTTACACTTCAGTCCTCTCCTGTGGATGATGGCCTACCAGCAACCTCTACTTAAACACTTCTAGGTAGTAACAAACACAATCTTCTGTAGCTGATCAACAACTGATGGCTAGAAGGAGAGAGTGGACTATTATCTTACTCAGCTGGCCCCTGGAGAGAAACAGGCACTGTACAGTCACATTGACAACCGCATTTATGGAACAAATGCTCAAATATCCTGCTTTTGTAAACTTTTGAAACAAATGATCAAATGTCCTACTTTTACATCTAAGAATAGTCCAAGTGATGTAGCCCAGTACAAAGCCTTGTGGGATACCTCTGGTAACCCTATTTGGATAGACATGTAACCTTCAACCCTCACTTGTTGTGTCTTGTTGCTTAACCATTGATTTACCAAATGAATTATGGATGGATAGATATTTAATAGTTTTAATTTGACAATTATTTTGTAAAGTTAAATCATATCAAATACCTTGACATGATTAGGATAGGCAACATATGTGTGGTCCTTCATCAAATGCTAATATTACCTTCTCAAGCAATCCTGCAATATTCAAACGGCATGAGATCCCCTAAGCAGGTGCATGGTAGTACTCCCTATGGGTTCCATGGACCATTTCAATATGCTTTATTATGAGTCCATGATATTAAGTGAACAACTGGCAAGATAGATGTGAACTGACAAAACGACTGCCTGTTGCTGTAGGTGAGGGCTGTATCTGTTTGCTAGTATTTCGTTCAATGCAGCTAATAAGGGTTTAATTAGGCTTTCCCCTGGTTTTCTCTAATGAGTCATTAGATATGATTTCAGTTCCCAAGAAGTCTGAATTTTTAAATTTCCTTGTAGCAGCAGTTATCTTATGTAGAGTTGGGAACTAGCCCTTTGGTAGAACATTCGGAATATTGAACATTTGTAATTCCATGCAAGTGATGAAATAGTCACTTGATCTCAGAAAGCAGGTATTACTTAGAGGGAGGATGGGCATACTGGTGATTGGGAATTTGCTCTCCGTCAGTGTTGTGCAATCTCAGAGTCTATATATAAGTATCCAGGGGTGTGAGGAGCACAGGGGACTTGCATCTAGCAGAAATATGTTTATTTATGTATGTATGTATGTATGTATGTATGTATGTATGTATGTATGTATGTATGTATGTATTTATTTATTTATTTTTGCAGTATTTTTACCTTCAGTATTTTTAGATTGATCAATTTAGGTTCAGTTTTGTGAGTTTTCAGTTATATGTAGTACAGTTGTATAGTTATAATAAGGATACCTCCCTTGTCTTTTAGCAATCAGGCAGTATTATTAGGATTGCAATTATTCAAATTTTCAAATGATATAGAACGAGGTAATAGATTATGCAATAACTTGGTTGAATTGTTTAACAAAACTGGAATTGAAATGCTTAAACTGCTTGTAACTAATTATAAGTTGAAAGTCAGCAATACTCTCAAAGAAATCAAACAAGCAAATCAAAAACTATGCTTTTTTCCAGTCTTATAGCATAATTTATAACAGTATTCCAGTCAAAATAAATAGGTACGTGTTCGCAATTATCTCAAGGAAACAAAAAAGGTGAATAGGGATGCTGTTGTCTATCAAAATGACAATGTGTACCAAATTAAATATAAGCCTGTCAATAACAACCCACCAAATCACACTAATACGTTAACTAATTACAAGCACACACATCATGATATATCTAATTTTCAGTCCCTTTTACAATAGAAACCTTGCCTGGGACTTCCAATGATTTTCCTTATGCACAGGGTGCTGCAAAGGGGCACGACAATGTATTTCCTTCAACTTCCACAGCTGCTCCTTTTCCATTGTTGAGTCCAGTCTCTACACAGGCTTTCTCTCAGAAGGGCAAATTGTCAAAAAAACGGAAAAGGAAAGAAGAAAAACAAATAAGTTATCAAAACAATATTGTTGGGTTAAGTGGCTTGTTGCTAAATTCTAATCATAGTTCTGTTTTGAATAAGGGGTTTTCCTTTGTACCTTCATATCAAGCAAATTTGACAAAAGTGCTAGTCAATTTAAAATTGTACTTATGCAAACTGAATTCGCATTATATATTGCATGACGTTCCACATTTCTGTTTTCCAATCAAAAAGTTTTTAGAAATCACACTATTTATATTCATGTGCTGCATTCAACATTATAAGTATTCAGCAATGTCTGCGAAAGTGAACTCAGAGCTCAGCTGAGTATAAACAGAAAGAAGAGATTTTATAGTTTAACAAACAAAGAAAAAACAGCTCTATTCAACTTAACAACTAATAATGAGATATGAATTATGAAAGCAGACAAAAGTAATAAAAGCTCATCATGAACACAACAGATTATAAACAGTCTATGTTTGATATGTTGAATGATGTAAATTGTAAAAAAAATTAACAAGTCAGAGATAGTAGTTTTGTTAAGATCGACAATACATTATATGACTTATTGAGTCAAGGTTATATTAACATAAATTATATGAATTTTTTAAAGTTGGTCAGCCAAAAATGTCCAGAATTTTAGTGTACCAAAAATTCATAAAAACAGACCTAATTGACCTTTTAGGCCTACTATTAATGCTGATTTTTATAAAAGTGAAACAATTTCAGTGTATTTGGATAAAATTCTGAATCCTACAGTTCAAAACTCCAATTTTTACTTAAAGGATTCATGGCATTTGTTGAAATTACTCTACAATTGTAATATAGAAAGTAAAACCCCCGGATTCACGAATCCTCCGTGTAAGACTTAATAAGTCTTACTCGGAGGCTGCAGTTGAACGGTATGACATCAGCGTGCCATGAATATTCATGAGGGCACGCTGACTTAACCATAAGTCTTACACGGACTGGGTAGGAAAGCAGGGAGCGTGTCCGACTGCCGAGCAGTCTAAATGGCCATGCCATTGCAAGGTTTGGAAAAGGAAAATGAAAGTATACAAGAGCGAGTCCGCTCAAATGTCCTTGCACCCAACACCACACTCCCTGACATTGTAAACCCCCATCACAGTTATGAAAAGTAAAAAATTAATTTATTTTTTTTAAATTCCCGAAATAGCTGCCCGTATTTGCGCGTGTGTGCGCGGGTGTGCCCATTGCTTAGCTGTAGTTAGCAATTCCGACATGGAAGAGCATAAGAAAGAATGTTTATGCAAATCACACCAAATAGCAATAGCGTAATGGTAGAGCGGTCACACAAAGACAAGGCATTCATGGTTCGAGTCCCACCACTCCCCTACTTATTTATGTTTTAAATCAGTACATGGAATAATACCTGACACATATGATTAAAATATCAGTAAAAAACAGTGAAATGGCCAATGTATCAGTGAACAAAATATTAAATTTTTAAAGGATCCTGATACATAATTGCTTGCAGTTAAGCAGCAATTTACCCAATGCAATAGAGGTGCCCATAGTTTAATAGCGCTTTACCCAGCGCAATAGAGTTGCCCATAGTTTAATAGCGCTTTACCCAGCGCAATAGAGGTGCCCATAGTTTAATAGCGCTTTACCCAGCGCAATAGAGTTGCCCAAAGTTTAAGAGCTCTTTACCCAGTGCAATGGAGGTGCCCATAGCGAAATAGCGCTTTAACCAGCGCAGTGTTTGCTCGGATGTGTGCGCCGCACCAACCAGCGCAACGTAGGGCAACGTGGAGCAACGTCGAGCAAAGTTGCTTAAACACAGCCACATCCCCTAGCCTGTCTGGACAGTATGAAAATAAAATGAATGACAAGGTTCGAACCCAGGACTCTGTGCATCATAATCAAAGCACAGAACCACTAAGCCATGACAACTTAGAAGAAACAGCCACTGTTAACATACATATACTTAGTAATGGTAAATTAACCATTACTAAGCAGGTCTGCAGTTAGCCGAGAATTTTCAAAAACGGCCAATCACAAAAAAGTGCAGGAAATGTGGCATATTTAAGCCCCATAGGCGGGAATACTCGCTATAACTGATTGTAGCTCACATCTGCAGTTAAAATGGCTGGTGCTGGAGGGGGTACAGACTTCCAAGCACAACGTTGGGGCATTGAAGAGTCGAAATACATGGTTTGGCTCCTTGTCCACCGTCATGAGTCAAGACTCCTGCAGGGCCAGTTCCAAGGGACGGAGTACAAGGCAGAGGCTTGGAACCGGTTAGCTCATGACCTAACTAGTGTCACAGGCATTTCCCGGACTGGTGAGCAGGTCCGTCACCACCTTGCAGACCTGAAGAGACGGTAGCAAGACCGCCTGAACCAATGGATACAGGAGGCCCGTGGGATGCAGGATGCCTCACAACTGAGTAGGTAGCCATGGAATGCAGTATGTATGAATTGATAATTGATTCTGCATAACAGATATGTATGTCTCAATATCCCTTAATTTACTTTACAGCTGCAGGTGACCGTGCTGCGAATCAGCAAGTCTATGCAGATAGGCTGCTAAGGCTGCGCCACCAGGCAGGTCAGTGATTATTCTGCATGTATTGTTATATAAAATAGGGGAGAGAGCATGAAATAAAGTGTTGTAGTCCAATAATACAGCCATAAATGGCTTGAATAAGTCCTCTGCATGTACTGTCAGATAAAAAAGTCAGAGAGCCAGAAAAAGAGTATAGTAACCCATTAAGAAAGGTAACATATGTCCGGAATAATATCTGTGCAGGTACTGTCATATAAAATAAGTGAGTGAGCCTGAAAAAGAGTGTTCTAACCTATTAATAAAGGTATAATATGTCTTGGATATGTCTTCCATATGCACTGTTATAACAAATAAAGGAGTGAGCCTGTGGAAAAGTGTGTAATGTCATTAATAAAGGTCTAAAACCCGGAGTGTGTCTATGTCACTTAGTTTGAAATGTTGTAGTACCCTTGCATTATACGAATAGTACTGTATTAAAAAGTGCTGGCAACCCAGAGTTGTGCAGTCCCATATAAAGTGGGTGATGGAAGTGCTAATAGCTGTGAAGCATATATACAGTCCTCAACAGTCATTTACTGGCTGGCATGCATAAGTAAATCTGGTACATGACTAGTATGTTAATTTGTTCCCCAGAAATGTGACTGTGTGTCAAGAAATGCAGAGTTCTGTACAAATACAAGTGAAAATGTTATGTGAAAACATCCAGATATGTAGCTAAAGAAATATACATGCAATCAAGGAATATGTAGCAGTAACATCTGCATATTGGACAGTTAGTATGTCAGATATAGGTCAGGCATATATTGAACTAGCCAAACCCATTACACAACCTAATGCATGGTGGCAAGTGTAATAATACATGTAGGGGATATACACTTGCAGTCACTAGGAATGTAGTGTAGAATAAAGTAATTATAAGATGTTAATCGAGGTTTTTTTCTACACCCTACTGTATGTGCATAAACCATGCAATTCCACACCTCAATGGGTATGTGTAATCTTAAATATTTGTTGGGATATATGTCCTATTGTTCTATAAATATTTGCATTCACGTTGATGCATGTGCCCTGTTCAAACACCACAATCATGGTGGCCTGTTGCTACCAAACATCTCTGCATGCTGTTGTAATATCCACTGTCATTCAATATATGCATGTGTTATGCTTGCTGTTCAACTGTTGGAACCTTGGTGTGTTGGGTTAATGGGAATATTACTGCATGCTGTTACAACTAATCTGGAATGCTGTTGTTTATGTTGTAATTAAACACACCTAATCACAGAACGTATGGGAAGGCTGGTCCCAGCGGACCCACCTGTCCCTCCTCAGCTGGTGAGTGCACCTGGCACCAGCAGGTCCGGTGCCCAGCCCGGGCTCCCCTCCTCCGTTGGTCCTGTGCCACCTTCGGGTGGAAGCGCTGCAGGGGATGGGGCTCGTCCCCCCCATGCTAGCGTGGGTGGAGAAGGGCCACCTGTCACCCTACGAAGGGTGTGGGCTGTAGTGCATAGGGAGATCCAGCGTTCAGTTGCTGATCCCCTATGCCAGCTCGAGGCGAGAGTGGCGCATCTCATGGGTGAGCCTGCCCATCCTACGCTGCCCCCAGCACAGCCACCCTTGGGGCTGTGAAGGTGCAGTGGTGACTGCCGATGGGTGGGGATCTCAGTTCCACTGTTACCATCTGTGGGCTTATGGGCTTGCGATTTCCAAACATCCATCCCCGTCAATTGTGTTCACCCACCCCATGTGTCATACACCGCCCCTGTATGCGTCTTGTCTGTCTTGTCTGTTTACCTCCCCAACCTACCTCCCCGAACATACCTACTTCCTCTACCTCACTTTCCACTCTCACCTGAAAAAAAAAAATGGGCAGTCTCTACCCACAAAAAAATTATGCCCCATATATAGCTGCCCATTTCACACACATGTCCACTGGACATGTAAACTGATAATTATAATTGGCAATACAACATTCTTTGTTGTCCTCACCCCTCTCCCAGTGGTGGAAGGTTTCACATTTCACTACAAATTTATTGCATAGACACAGCTGTTGCTGGTAAAGAAATCGGCAGCTATGGACCTTCCCTACACCCATCCTGCACATCCCGAGCTTGTTTACCTACTGTCTGTTCCTCTTTGTGCCCCCTTTTTCACCACTTTCCTATCTCCCCATTTTCTTTTCTTTAAAAGAAATTAGCGTGGGGGTTAGTGGGAGTAAGCACTTTTAAGCGGTAGTAAGCAGGTTTAAGCGAGTGTGCACTTGTGTGCGCTTAGCTAAGCATCGCTAAGTGTTGGGCAAACCCGCGCAAACCCGCTTACAACTGCTTAAAAGTGTCTTAGTCACTCTATGGAAGGGCCCTTGTTCTGCTCAGCAGCAAAAGAAAAGACCTCTGCCAGTCTCAAACCCCAGACCATTGACACAATAGACTGCATGAATTACCACTAAGCCACAGCAAATATACAAATAACTTGGTGCTGACATAAATATATCATGCATTACAATGAGGGAATGTAAATGGAAATTAGGAATGGTATAACACAAATCCTGTTCTGTAGTTCTTTACCAGCAGTTGTTGTGGAATTGCATTACATGACTGTGAAAAGAGAACCAGCCATCCAAGCAGGGAATAATGTTACAGTAGCACCTTACAAACACCACACAGTATCAGACCAGGATAAATACTGGCAAAGTTGATTAGGGCAGAGGCCAGACACCCCAACTGTGACTACTTTACAGGGATGTCCCTGATTTGTAAACAAATGTTAGCTGTGCCCCATTGAATCACTCTGGAAAGGACTAACTTTAGGCAGACAAGTGTGGAATCACACGTAATGAATAATCTCAATAGGTGAGAGTAGACACTGCTTGCACGTCAGAAAAGGTGTAGGTATACATATTCTCTGATTCCCAAGAAAGTCTCAACTGCAATATGTCTGTAATATATTGCAGGTGTATCTAACGTATATGTACGTTTCACTGAGGCCGTTCAAATACATACCTGAGAGTATCTGAGGCCTGGCAGAGGCAGAAACACACAGGCATATCAGCATTACTGCTGTTACAAACTCTGCAAATAGCTTTGGAAGGAGTTCCACAAGCATGCCCTTATGTAGGAGTACAACACAGAAATATCACAGGATGTAGCCATGTACTGCTAGCAACCAACTGTGACAATGCCAATGTGCCAGTGCTGAAAAGACTGGTGTGGTGCACAGACAAAGGATAATAGGCTAACCGCTAGCTACCAACTGGATATGTCCACAGGTGGAAGCTACGCAGACAAACTACTTGCCTTGATAGACTAACAGGTACACAGAAATCCTGTATGTTCAGCAAGATAAACCTCACATGATAATAAAAAAATGCTCTTTGTAGTTCTGCACCCCTAACCAAAGGTACAACACACCTGTGTATTCTGGCAAAAACCAGGGTGTAGGTAGGCATACTCAGTACTGAAATATGTCCAGTTGTGTTGAGCAGCCTGTGCTAATGTCAACACAAACAAACCACAAACTGTTCAGAGGTGAGTAACGTAATAATTACAGTATAGCAGTTCACAAACACTGCATGTGCCACAGGAATACAGTGCACTAACCACATTTGTATGGCAGTTAAATGTCTAATTCAGAAAGAAAGTACATACTCCCATGTATCCTGTGTTAGCCTTTGGAGGGGTGAGTACATGTCTACACTGAGAAATGTGTACTGGAAGCAGCAACATTCAGGTTTGAGTACAACATGCATATCACTGGCTACAACCCTAGCTTCAGATAAGAGACATATACCAACTTTCTGACTGACACAACGTTGTCCAGAGCAAACAAGCATGGGCCCCACCTTGGAAATCTGAAAGGGCTACACCTACCTAACCTAGCATTTTATAGCAGTGGGCTGCAATCACAGTGAGTAATGCAATCAGCACACAGCAGGCTGCATGCAATTACTGAATGGTGGGCAGCAATTGGTGCAGAGGCTGTCACATGCACAAGTGCAGATACCTAGAAAAGCAGGCTGTACCTGCTGTCCACACATGCAATAATATTGCAGGTACAGGGAGATAGAGAGTGAGAGCGAGAGAGAGAGACACAGACAGAGACAAAGAAAACAGTGAGGGAAACCGAGACAGAAACAGAAACAGAGAGAGAAAACCCAAAACAAACAACCAACTAAAAAAAAAAGAAAAAAAAACCCACAAAACTGTAACAGATGGAGCAGGGAAATAAAAGGTAAGGTATGTAACTCATATGTATGTGTTGGCATATAGTAGATGTTCCTGAAGAGTACTCTACACACTGCAAATCATCCATGTGTGGCAGCAGTACGTATCTATCTGTATCTGCATAGGGCAAGGGACATACTGCAACTGTTAGTGAAAGGTGGACAGATATCTGTAGTTGAAGGTTGTTATGTGCATATATCTATGTAGGTCATAGTGTGTGGCATAGAAAACAGCATGCAGTGCTGATATATGTCATGTGCTGGTTAAACGCTGTGGGACTGATTTGTCAGATCTGCTGTGTTACAGCCAGTGAGGCCTGCTAAAGCTACATGGGCCGAGGACACCCACATGCATTCTGCAGAACACTGTGCAATATAATCACATAACTGTACATCCCACAACTGTCGCATAACTGATATCCCCACCATGAAAGGTGGACTGTACATGTGCCTATATGTACATCTATGTGTACAGCAATGGATGTGTACATGTATGTGCATAGATATGTGTATATATATATATATATATATATATATATATATATATATATATATATATATATATATATATATACATACATACATACATATATAGAAAGAGAGAGACATGGGGCCATATGTACTGCAACAGGCGTGTGGTGACCAAGGCATGGACTGCAGACAAGTGTTGATACTGCAGTGCCATTCCTCCTTTCCAAAACACTGTACCCATTAACTAACACATAGGTAGAGATCTACCCAACAAAGAAGGTGTGAAAAGGGAACATGGGACACAGGTGGACAGTAGCCACCTCTTTGATAAAGACAGCGCCACACTAGACCTGTAATCTGTCTGTGTGGTATGTGTCATGACAACAGGTGTGTCATCTAGGGAAATATAGGTCAGTGTTCCCCTCTACTCATCACAATACCCTGTGTGGTATGTACCTCACATGACAACTACAGCAGGTGGAAAGGCCACAGACATACCTCACAAAGGGTAATACTGGCCGCAAACAGATGCCCTATGCAGACTGACTCACAAAACCACATCTAGACTGTATTGCATACCAGCCACACAGAGGCAACCTCTGCCAGGCATACAGAGGTATGTCACACCCATAGCTGGGTGACAACCACCATGGCAATATATCACAATCCCTCCAGGATCCATGCTCTAGGGCCCTAAACCTCGTCAGCTCACTAAACAGCACATGCTGGAGGGATAGGTTCCTACCTCAGAGATATGCCATACACTGGAATAGACCACCTAGCAATAGCAAACAAGGCTCATCATTAGCAGTTGTCATAAATACCCCTGATGATTGTTTGGGAGATTGGTAATACACCCCAGGAACCCCCTCTGTGGTTCTGGTTGGCAGGGGCAAGTGAAATCAAAGTACATGTGTGTCAAAGTCCAGGGTAGCATATGGCTAGGCTGCCGTAGGCCCTAGGGCCAATAGCATATAACCTACCTATGACACTATGCACTCACACGTACTCAGACCTCTCAACTGTACCGAATTCCTCTGCGTTTACCGGTTTTGGGGGCAAAATAATGGGGTGCTCCGAATTCCCGAGCGGCCCCTTTCATTCATGATTTTTTTTACTATTTTCTTTTTTTTCCATTCCAACTATAAATTTATGGCTGATGTCACTGCGCATCACCAGCCTACAGGGGGCGTGCGTGAATGACATCAGCTTTGTTGGACTTGGAATGTTACTTTGAATTTTTTGGAGTAGCAGCAGCACTAACCGCTAACGGCAGAAGAATGCAGTGGTTCAATGGTTCATCATTCAGTGCTGTGCAGCAGAAGTACAAGTATGTGCTGTTTGTTATGAAAACCTATTCAGAATCAGTGCTCCTGTGGTTTTTACTCTTATTGCTGCCAGACCCAATCAGTCCGCTCAGGTTTATCTGAGTACTGTGTGTAACTATGTGCGATTTAGTTAATCTATTAAGCCGAGGGGTTCCGTTTCATTTAGTTATTATTCAGTGTGCATAGCTTAGCTAGGGGAGGAGGGTGTGTTTTTTGTGTGTGTGCAATTAAGCAAAGTGGCTCCAGACTCCCTCGTTATTCAGCCTTCAGTGCTGTTTTTTTTTTCCCTTGTAGTTATTGCTGCCAGAATCCCTCGTCTCCGACTAGCAAGTGTGTGTGCGTGCAATTAAGCAGAGCAGAGTGTGGTTTGCTGTAGTTATTGCTGCCAGTACCTCCCATTTTATCTAATTAAATACTGCTTTACTGTAGTTATTGATGCCAGTACCTCCCATTTTATCTGATTAAATACTGCTTTACTGTAGTTATTGCTGCCAGAGCAAAAAGTGGTTATTTTGCTGCCACTTTGCTCATTATTCAGACAGTAGGTGTGTGCGTGCAATTAAGCAGAGTGATTTATTACTGCCAGTCCCAGAGAGATTCCCTCATTCGCAGACTTCAGTGCTGTTTTACTATTGCTCGTTATTCAAATTAGGGCCAGGGGAGTGTGTTTAAAATTAAGCAGACCGGCATCAGAGTGGTTTACTGTAGCTATTGCTTGGACTTCAGTGCTGTGTTTTGCTATCACCTCATTTGTTATTCAGACTAGCAGGTGTGTGTGTGTGTGTGTGTGTGTGTGTGTGTGTGTGTGTGTGTGTGTGTGTGTGTGCACTGTGCAATTAAGCAGAGTGTTTTTTATTGCTGCCAGTCCCAGAAGTGTACAATGCAAGTGTCTGCAGATTTCTGAAAATGGATCGGTAGAATAACTGAAACAATAAATCAAATATGTGATTAATATTTATTCAAAACTTTGCTGGATTTGAGAACTTAGCTGACTGCTCAGCAGCTTGTTATTGTAGAGTTTCCTGCTATATTTTCTATAAAGATACCACTCTGCAATGCTTAGCTTTAAACTTTCTCTTAGAGGTACTAAAATGTATTAATTCAAGACAAAAATCTGTTTGTTGGTCGTTTCAGAGTAGGTTTGAGGAAAGTTCAGGTAGTCTAATAATACTGAGGGGAAGATACTTGAAAATCGGTTAGGGCCCTCATTCATTATTCAGACTTCAAATCAATGCTGTTTTACTGTTGTATTGTTATTCAAACTAGGGGAGTGTGTGTGCGATTAACCAAAGTAGTTTACGGTAGTTGTTGCTCAGACGTCAGTGCTGTGTTTTGCGGCCACGGTGGTGCCACCTCATTATTCAGACTAGCTGGTGTGTGCAATTATTGCTGCCGGGCCCAGAGAGGTTCCCTCGTTTGTGACCCAGACTCAGTGCTGTTTTACTATTGTATTACTTGTTATTCAGACTGTGTGTGTTTTAGTTAACATATTATTATGCATGTGTTTTGTCTGCACTTAATATGAAGTGTGTCATATTGTTTGCAGTTACAAAATGTGGGAAGACTGCATACTGTTTTCATGTTAAAGACAGGTATACTGACTGTATATTGGATGGGATACCCCACTTGTAATCCAAGGGTTAACAAATATATGCAGTATCTCTTTCCTATGTTCCAGCAGAGTTGTCAACAGGAAATTAATTTAGGGCATTAGGCTAAGTTAAGTTATATCTGCTAGAACAGAAAGTGACATATTTATGTTTTTCGCTTAATGGGGCACCCATGTCTAATAATCAACTCAAATTAGTACCCATGCAAACATTTCTTATTATGACCCATAAATCTTTTCCTGATGAATACCAAAAAATTAAAAACAGAGCTGAATACAGCACATGAGCAATGTCTGTGCTTTAAATGGCCACATTTTTTATTAGAAATATTAAGGTTAATGTTTGGTATTTTAATACCGCCTTGCTCTTTTGTGTTTCATGAGGGTGTACAGAGGTGTCCTAGGAAGTAATTTAATTATGCTTTCTCAGAAAGTAAGATACAGATATACAAAACATCATTGCTACACATTTCAAAAAATGGTTACCATTTACTTCAGGGTCTACTCTGGGACCATATTTTGGTTGTCTGTTCAGTTTGTGTTTGAAAGTTGGTATCCCACAATCCCATTGGAGTGGGCGTGGCTGTGTAATTATGCATGTAAATTTTATGTTAATCAGCGTACAGATTTGTACCTATTTTCATGGGCCTTTGTCCAGATTTTTGATATTTCTAGGTTGAGAGGTATGCACGTACTCAATGCGATACCTGCTATGTGAGGTTGAATAAGTTAATGCTGAATGTGTGCAAGGTCTGTAAAGGTGTGATAGGTTAGTGTGAAGTTGTATCTGACATGGCAGTGTCTGTCCTAGCTGTGATGCCAGGAAAAGATGTGTATTGTACTGTTAGGCAGACATAGTAGTATGGCATACTATGTGACGTAGTTCCTTGTTGACGACCATGGTGTCTCATTGTAGGCTAAAGCAATACATGTATGCTTAGTGAGTGGTACTGCTGGTGAATCCAACTCCCATAGGAACTGTAGTACTATCTTAAGCTGTAGGCCTAAACAGCACAGTATGGTGTGTGTTCACATTGCTTGGAAACAGTGTCTTGTGTGTTTCCTG
Organism: Protopterus annectens; assembly: GCF_019279795.1. Lineage (NCBI taxonomy): Eukaryota > Metazoa > Chordata > Ceratodontiformes > Protopteridae > Protopterus > Protopterus annectens. Next base: position 392,794,229 of record NC_056734.1, on the reverse strand, counting down.
TAGTCTGCACAGAGGACAAAACTCAGGCATAAGGGTTTGTAAGTAGTGGCACAGAGTACTGTATGGTACACAGGTAATGCTCATCTGTGTTGGCATACAGTGGTGCATTGTATGTTTGTCTGATGTGTGTGTAATTATGCCTGTACCATGGCTGCAATCATATGTGTGTTACAGGGTATACATGTGTATCCAGCAACATATATACTCTGTTACAGCAGTATGCCACCTAGAGTAACAACTGTACACATATGTTAGGCAGGGCTATGGCAGCAATGACTAGGGTGGTTGACTGGTACTACTGTAACTGTACTTTACATTCATTGCACTGGATGACATCTCTGTTCGTGCATTGGCGTGATATATACCCCTGTGTCGAGGTTGTGCATTGTGTCACAAACAGTGTGCCGGGTACTGTTGTATAGTGGTGTGATATATAGAGTGCGCCAAGCACTGTTAGTCAGTTGTGGCCTGAGAACCAATAAGTGGTAGTGACCATGTGTAACGCCTGACAGACAAATGGATGGTATATATGTCAGTAAAGTGATATCTTTGGTTAAAGGTTTAAAGGGTGCCACAGGACTGGCTCACACATATTGTTCATATCTTTTTCAGCCAGATGGCCCACCAATGCAACCCATCATATACAGCAGTGGAGGAAGATGAAATTGTCCAAAGCCTGGTGCAGCAGTACACAATGCTGTTTTCCCGAAGCAGCCAGCACCAGCAGGAGCAGACTGCACTGTGGCAGGATCTTGTTAATCGGGTAAATGACATAGGCATGCATAACCGGACATATGAGCAGGTACACCATCACTGCAGTGATTTAATTAGACATGTCCGGTGGCGTGCGTCTGATATCCAAAGACAACAGCTTGCCACAGGTGGTGGGGTGGCCATTCATCCCCCCCTCACCAGAGTGGAGGAGCTGTTCCTAAGCGTGGTGGCTCCTGGACAACAGCAGCAACAACCTGTGACATGTGTTTTCATGGAGGCCAGAGCCACCCAGCATGTTCACATGGAGCGAGCAGGTAACATGCCCTATCTGTAGACTACAGTTAACTGTATTGTTAGATTATGTCTACATGAGATGTGTACTGTGTGTTTAGCAGTTGTGCTGCCTAGTGTTATGCAATACTGATATTTGGAATATTATCTCTACACCTGTGACTGTTGACTGTTGTTCCACTGTAGTTTAGCATACCCACTGTAGCAATGCCACAGTTGTGGCCACTGATGAACTCTCTCATATTCTTGTAGGTCCCTTTGGTGTGACAGCAGGGCAGATGATCCATGCTGGTGAGTGTGGTATAACTGCAATGTTGGTAATGAAATGTGCATGTCATAGGTGAGGTGTAGGCCATGTACACGTAACACACATATGCATAATGCATGCCATGCATGTTTGCTGTAAGATGTTGCACAGCTCAGTAATGTCAGTAGCTGCCTCAATGACATGCAATACACAGAGCATCAGACACAGTTGTGGCAACACCGTACTGCACATTGGATAGGCATAGTTGCTACAGCTGTACACAACATAACACGTTTATCATACGCAGTACTCAAAAACATGCTACATATGGAGTTACCACACACCCGCTGTAAGGTCACACTTCAGTATCCCACATGTCATCCACACACACATGATGTACCTCAGGGGTAGAGGCCTATCATGGGGCTGTGCAACACTCTTCAACACATAACACAGTTGTGTTAGGCAATGCTCCCTATTGGGCACCTCACACACCCATGTACAAAGTGGCTGTGTAATTGTGAATGTAGCCACGGCACTGCAGTTCAGGTACAGCATGCTAGGCAGTGGTCTGTCACACATTAGTAGCCATGAGTGACCACAAGATGCATGATGATGATGGAACATGGTACTACACCCCATCCAGTTACAGTGACCACAGTACTACACATAGCAGTCATTGCTTTGCACCTCAATGTTGTGTGTGTGCAAACATATGCACCTATACACAATATGCATAGCATGTTGTGTGTGTGCTTACATATGCACAGCAGTCGCCATCTGTACAAAGTGTCACATATATGTCCTGGAATGTTACTGGGTGTATAGGTCACATGACACACATTGGATATGTGTGGTGTTTAATGTTGCAGTCGTGTAGCATGCCATGTCTTGGCTGGCATTGACATATCTGCAATATGTCCTACACTCACCATAACCACTGTGCAAGTGCCATGTTGAGCATTGGGCTTCCTTCACGTCTACATGCATCACTCATCCCGTGTGTGTACATAGTATGCATGTGCTACACCTGTGCCCACTATTATCTGCTATGGACACAGACACTGTAATCACACATGGCAATCTATGTGTCACACAGATAACACATGCAGCCATGGTATGTATACCTGTGAGTGATGGTGCACAGGACATTGCAGAGCTGATAATACATGCACAGCAATGTTGTGTCCATGTACACATTGTGTTCCAGGGTGTAGCCAATCACTGAACAACTACACACATGCATCAAAGCCATGTATAATGTCATTAAATAGGGCCATCTACACTTGCACTGCATGGTCTTGAGTAACACATATTCTGCATGCTGACATGTGTGAGGTGACTGTTTGCCATGTGATACTGGCACCCACCTTCATCCATTATTGAGTATGTGTTGGATTGCTGGTGTGTGTGTGTGTGTGTGTGTGTGTGTGTGTGTGTGTGTGTGTGTGTGTGTGTGTGTATGTGCTGTAGTGAGGAGTGTATTTGTGTGCATGTGTGCATGTGTGCATGTGTTCATGTGTGCATGTGTGCATGTGTGCATGTATTCATGTGTTCATGTGTTCATGTGTGCATGTGTTCATATGTGCATGTGTGTGCATGTGTTCATGTGTGCATGTGTGCTAACATCGTGTACAGATTGTAAAGTGTGTTTCCTGTCTTCCTCTCACAGGTGCTGAGTTTGGGGTGGCTGAAAGCAGCAGGGAACCTGAAGTCACTGCCACTAATAGTGGAGATGATGAGACATGTATTTTGGCACAGGAAGGTTTGACAGGGTCTGTCGTTGGTCCACCAATCGACAGTACACAGCGTTCAACCCCATCTATGCGCACACTCATACTGCCGATACATCCCTCATCACCAATGGCCTTAGCCGATGGACAGCATACAGTTGGCATTGACCGGGAGAGTGTGGTACCCATGGCACTTGCATCCCCTCACAGCAGCCATAGCCAGATTCCTGGAACAGTACCACATAGGCGGATGTCCAGGGGTTCTCGGGGGAGCACCACTGATCATATTGCCCCTGGCAGACGTGCCCCCAGAGGTATTACAACCTCCAGTATGTTCTGGGCTGTAATGCAGGCACAGGCACATATGGAATGGTACACCAGACAGGGACTAAGGGCACAGAGGGCCCATTACACCGCTATCAATGACAGCATCCGTGACCTTGCCTGTGCCATCCGGAATTTCACCAAGGTCATTGATAGATGTTGGGGGGAGACAATAGACACCCTCCACAATGTGTCTTCCATGAGCCAGGACCATGCGGGATGGGTGAGATGTCGACGTGGACGCATGCCAGCAACAGCAACAGCTGGCAGTCAACACGGATGGCACACAGATCACAGCCGCTCCCGTAGTGGCAGTACCAGCCCCAGCAATGTCGGGGCTGGCCTGTCTATTGACCATCCTAGTAGACCACGTGCATGTGGCTCTGGCCAGTCCCAGCAGGGACATGGGTCCAGTCATCATACCTCTGCATCTGATGATAGTACCCAGTCAGGGTTGGTACCCGATACTGCCCGTAGCACCCCTGCCAGGCATCGGTACCGTGTCCGTGCCCAGAGACAGTGATCTGTATCGCCTAGCAGGTACAGTCTGTGGCTGTCCCACAACCTCCTGTATATGGCAGCCACATGGTGGAGCTGTGTGCATGCAGACACACACACATTAACCAAACAACTAGGGCTGACACATACACACACACATTACATCAACATTGGCCCATGCTGTACTTTTGTCCCTCACACACACACACACACACACACACACACACACACACACACACACACACACACACACACACACACACACACACACACAGACATGTCGATTGGATGGGTCAATGTCGGGCTCTGGCAAACCAACAACACACCCTGTGCATATGATGACACCTGTGCCACCTCCTGTCATCTGTAACATTGATGCAGGAACAGGCTGACATGGTTCTGATGCACAGGGTGACATTATAGCAGTGTAGCAATATTAGAAAGTTGTCAACAGGAAAGTGTAATGATATCCTTGTAATTATATCTGAGCAGGCATTATGCATCACAGCTCTGATTGTCAATGTAGCATTGTTTACACCAGTGTTAGGTCTAAGTATGTATTGTCCACCCATGTGCCACTTGGCTGAAGTGTACAGTGTTGCCAGCATGTGTTAGTGAGTGAACAGTACGTGTGTGGTGTGTGCATTACAGATTAGCAGGTGTACATCTGTGAACATGGTGGGTGCACACTGTCTGCATGTATGTGCATAGTGGACACATGGGACGTGTGACATACCCTGTTGTACACATTGTTAACATCTCATAGTATCTTTCGATGGCCAGTATGCATTCTACTACAGATATGTACTAACATGGGTACACGTGTATGACATGGGTTGACAGTATGCTGTGGGTGATACTGTTGATACCTGTCAATGATTTGCAGTCTGGTAGTATACACAACCTCAACAGCATGACTATAACCAATCATTAGATGATGTCCTGACAAATGACACACAGTTGTAGGGAACTCAGTAACAGTTGGATCCTTCTGGTACTATACTATAACAGTGACTAGTGGTATTGACCGCCACCCATTCCTGGGACCACACCTGTTTGGCATATAGCCCTCTTAGGTACATGCAAACACACTAGGGATATGTCCATCCACATCTGGAAATGCATGCATTGGCCTACAATGCATTCCCATATCCTACACAAGGGTATCATACAGACAGATACCTGTTGTCCAATACATGCTGTATAGCAGTAAGCCGACTATGGCATAGTCATCCACATTTACTATACATACTATCCTGACAGTACCACATAGGTGGTAGCCCTCAACATGTATGTTGGTTAACAATGTGTACATACAGCCACGTGTTATGTCATCTGTCCCTTGGTATCCACATATCCATAGGTATTGTGGAGTCCCTCGGTGTGTCACATAAGACATTAGGGGCCTGAATGCATATCCACAGGGCTGTTGTACACCTATAATGACTGTCCATTGTTGCCAGTCGTTGTTGTGTATGAACATGTCTGACATATACCCCAGGCATGTACCCTCACTCACAGTACTCTATAGTAACTGTCATGGATGTGTGTGGCACAGATGACCTTGGAGACAGATCACTACAGTGGCCGGGCTTGTCACATACATACATATGTGACCTATGATCTGAGAAGCAGTGGCACAATCTGTCAAAGAAAACAAATGTATTCATGTAGTATGCAGGCTTCACACCTATGTACTGATTGAGGTCACATGTACACATATTTATTTGCCACGCAGATACCTGATGTGTGCAATGCACATACTGTTTTAATCATGATATGTCATACCATAGTAAAAGCAAAACCCACACTGCATTGACCAACTGTGTCACACACACACACACACACACACACACACACACACACACACACACACACACACACACACACACACTCAGTAATTGCAGGATTTAAACCCCTACCTAACTATGTTATGATACTAGAGACATACGCATTAACACGGCGCACTATATGCTTTACTGGGTGGTTTCTATTCTCCTGCTATATTTGTAGGATGCTGACATCATCAGACTTTCCAAAGAGGAATGTACCTCTTTTAATGTGTTTTCCCAGTCTCCAAAAAAGGCACTCCTCTCACAGGAAATCACAGACTTACACCCCCCCCCCCCACACACACCCACACTGTCAGCTTTTGCAGGATTCAAACTTCTACCTGACTATGTTATGATACTAGAGACATACTCATTAACATGGCACGCTATATGCTTTACTGGGAGGTTTCTATTCTCCTGCTTTATTTGTAGGATGCTGACATCATCAGACTGGACATGGTAATGTGTATACACTTTGTTTTATGCAATCCCAGAAATGAGCCATGTGGGTCGACAGGTGTCAACAGCTTGAACAGGACACCATAATTCTTACCTTTTGTGATCTATCTGTGGACGCATTGACATTCCTTCATATGTCAACACATATTTATGCACAGATTGTTGGTTTTGTGGATACAACATGCATCAGGGGTATTGATAAAGGGCTATTCAAAGTCTATGTGGAACATGGGTAGCTCTGTTCAGTGATATATGTCCTGGGTGTCTACCTTGCAAACAGTCTAGCATGTTTGGGAACCATGATCTGCATATGAACATACCACAGTTGGTAGGGTTGTGTGTTTGTCAGCTTCCAATAGCTCTGTGTATATCTTCAACCATGATGGACTCCATGGCCTTGCAGATCAGACTTCATAGGCTTACTGGACTATACTTTCCATGGTGTGTTGTGCACCTACACTTGTGGGGAGTGCCATATGTTGCTGTAACACATTCAACGGTTCCAGATCCTGTGTTGAGGGTGAGGCTCAACAGACTGTTCAGGTGCAGGGTCTGTGTGTTCTGTAGTTCATGCAGGACACATATTGGGAAACAATGTAATCCAATTGCTGCCATGCTTTTAGCTTTGGGGGGAGCTGTTCAGCCATTCTACATATGATATCTCCTGGTATGATGACTGGGACTATGGTCAGTGGGAGGTGGGTATGTCTATATGGGCCTGCCTGACAGGATGTCGGCATTGTCAGTCAGGTACAGTTGGCCCTGACTCAGGACATATATGAGTGTACATTGCTATTTATGACATAGCTGAAGGAGGTGTCATGATTCAGTCTGGAATCCTTCTCAGCTACTCTTTACAAAACACCAACAAACCTGAGCACTAATCCCTGTTATACTCTTTTACACACTTAACACCCTACTGATCCTTTGCGATCAGGCTACGGAGTATGTCATCATAATATCCTGGCATGTCCAGGGGTCGGTGTCGTGTGTACTCTCCAGTTCAGCTAGTGAATATTGTGGTTTTGACACAATGTCACATCTGCCTCATGTACACAGACAACCCCCTCCTCCTCCCAACAATCTCAGATATATGTGAGAAATGCAACAATATTGACATACAGGAGGCTGAGCTCTCTCAACCCATGACTGGCATAGTCTATCAGGTGGTGAAGGTAACCACACACACCACATATCAGTCTCACATAAACCTATAGCGACAGCAATCAAACCACATTATCATGCATAAACATACTCGGAGGCTCTACATAAACTCTGCCTAAGCAGCAGAGACCTCCAAAGCAGACACACAAACAACTGCTACCCCACTACAATACCCACATATCACATAGTTCACAATGTCAGTGTGCCAAACATTCACTGCCCTTCGGGCTAAACAACACACCTAATACACTTGTAGTAGGTGACACTTATTGTCAGACACACTGACATCCCACTCACCAGGCCAAACAAGGGAATAGTCACTTTGAGCTGTCTCTCTGGTGGCAGGATCCACAACATAACACATGCACTTAGGTCACTCCAAAGCAAGTGCAGGACTGGCTCCATCATTGTCCATGCTGGTGCGTACAACTTCAGACGTCCCTCCCTGGACAACATGACATGATACATAGAGGAACTCTCTGATCATGTAGCCCAGGCCAGTATGACCCTGACCTTGTCTAGCATCTTACATTCACCAAGTATGATGTCACAGTATACCAACAAACTGATCACGTTTAACAGTTGGCTAACATATTGGTGTCATTCACAGGGGATACAGTGTCTGTCAGCCTGGGGTGACATGCTCGACATGCCACGTAGCTTCCCTATGGACAGCTTGCACCTGTCACCCTTGGACTTTCGAATACTGGCTAAGGCAGTTGCTACCACCATACTGCCTTTTTTAAGTGGGGCTCAAAAGACAAACCCACCTCCATAGACATTACAGAGTACATGACACTGAGGGTAATGCTGCTCAACACCAGATGTGTTACCCTCAAATTGCGACCATTCAGGAATCTCCTCAGTATGGACAACAGTGATATCTGTGCACTAACAGACACCTGGTTCAGGCTCCCAAATGCACACCAGCACTACCAGGTTAAATTTCATACCATGCTTTCTGACCACAAAACTTGGAATGGCCAACACAAATAGGGGAGTATCCATATACATCACAGATACACATAACTCCGGGATGGTAGCACTGCACAAAGCATCACAGACCATACATATGCACCTAACAGTGTGCATATCTGCCTTTTGGTTTGTTGCCTGCTACAGACGACCCTCCCAAACTCATGAACCACACTCGGCTTTCCTGGGAACACTGGACAATATGAAGGTCTCCCCAAACACCATTATATTGGGTGACTTCAAATACCCACACATTGGATACTACCACTCACAACCCCAACACCCAGTTGCTACTTGCTTTGTACACTCATATGCATGCTATGGCACCGCCACCACCACCACAAAGAGGGACAACATATTGGGTCAGAACATACATTTATCTCACTGGACATCCATATCCTGTCCACACACCCATCCTGGGTAATCTTGGTGAACTTCTCAAAAGCAAACATCACACTTCTCCAAACCAAGGTGGTATCCTTCAGAGACGCTGGGACAGTGGTAAGTATGGCTCTGACTGCTGAATCCTTTACATACACATTCTATGGATACCTAGTGGACTGCATGGATCATGCTATCCCAAATAACAACTGGACTCACTCCTCCAGTTGCAGGGGACCTGTCTGGTAGACCCTAGCCATTAATAAGCTATACAATGAAAGGAGGATGCTACTACATGATAGAGCACAATCCCAGACAGGGAAGGCATCTGTGATCTGTACTAGCAGACAGCTACAATCACTTATGCATTTATGTCAGACCCGCTTCTAACGGACAATTGTACCAGACACGTAGGACACTCACAAGGCCTTCTTCAGTTAATTCAGGTACCTGGGTGGACACTCACTGATATGCTGTGAGTTACTGCATACTGACTAAACATACCCTGAACCCACAGACATTGCCAACATCCTGGCAAACAGGTTCAGTGCAGATGTCTCCACCCCATCCCCTCTAAGGAGCTACTGTCCATCCCACCATCCCAAAAGAGTGTAACCTCCCTGACATCACAAGTAAACAGGTGAGTTCTGCCCTCCCCACAGCGGACAGCACAGCATCAATGGGACCAGACAGTGTCCTGTCCTGCTTCTTACATGGGCTTCATGACAGACGTAACCCTCACATTGCGTCACTGTTCAATATCAGAGTTACTGCAGGATATGTACCCACGGAATGGCATACAGTGATAGTGGTCCTGCTCCACAGAGTTGCTGCCACAATGGACCACAGACAATATCAGCCTGTAAGGCTAACTAGCCTGTTCTGCAAAGCTATGGCGCGTATTGTAATGGGACTCATGCACATAGACATCGGGAACATACAGACACTGGGTACTACACATTTCAGCATTGTTGTGGGCAGATCTTGCCTCCTGAACCTGTTCGTATTCTTTAAACAGTTACCAGGTCCATCAGTGTAGGGATGGTTGTTCACACAGCCTGCCTGGACCTTGCACAACCCTTCAACCCAATACCCCACTCGGCCATTATGCATAGGCTCACCGGCGTCAATATCGACACATATCTCACATGATGGATTGCTACCTGGATCAGGGATAGCACCCACATGCTCAGTATTGCAGGTGCCATGTCTGACTATACACCAGTTACACATGGCATCACACAAAGCTCATTCCTGGGACCTCTCTTGTTCAGTATATATTTGTGTGACGTACGGCTAACACAGGAGGAATATGGCTGAACATGTTCGCAGATGACTGCAAACTGGGTGCCATAATCAACTCTCCAGCTGGCACATGCATACTCAAACGGGGTCTCACAGAGATAAGATGACTGGTGCCTGAGCCATGGACTACAGCTAAATGCCATTAGTTGCATAGTCATCCCCTTTGGGAATAACAACATGCCCACACATTGCCACATAGGTAGTAATCCATTACATACGGTAGTAGTTCTTAGGGGTTTGGGGACACAACTTGTTTGTACTCTCGCCTTTGACAATCACATTGCCAAAGTGGTTAGACAGAACTTCTATATAGCCCACCTTATCCCATATGGTTTCACATGTTGATCAAGTGAGGACATTGTGCCCCTATACTCATCACGACTATGCTTGGTTTACAATGCCACATTTGGGATGTACCTTACCCGACACCTGCAGCAACTGTAATGGCCACAAATGTTCCTCAACAAGCAGATGTAGGGACTCACATGGATGCCCTGCACAGTTCAGATACAGTAACTCCAGCTCTACTCAGTCGCTTACCACCTACACGGATGTGTTGTGTGCCTGTAGTTTAAGGAAATATCTGACCCAGATTTAATGGACATGCTCCACCTCAGGATATCCGACTCCCTTGGAGCTACACACTCCAGGGACATATACCTCAGCACAGGATCCAATGTCTGTAGGTCCCCAATGTCTTTGTTTATGAAATGCTGGAGGGACAGATTCTTATCCCAGAGGCTCCACTCTGGATTGTAATCCCGGTTTTGCATGGGCAGAGCCACCCACTGACCACCTACAGGAGACATCTTGACAAGTGTATGGGTGATCGTATGTTTGCCCATGGGATATCTTCTGGGTCCCTGCTAGACAGAGGCACAATATGCTAAACATAAATGGGCTATCTTGTGTGACCTACTATTCACAGGCACAGTGTTCTACTTTGACAGGGTTGCGAAAGCCAAACACACTCTGGCTAGGCTTGTACATGCTCTAGGGCGGATAGGCTAGTATCAACCTCTGAACCTATGCTAATGTTCAGGATGCACAATGTTTATTGCTGATACTGTTTGCAGGTTTTATAGTCTTTGCTTTCCCACTTTCTATGAACAACTTAGGTATCTGCAGAACATATTTGATTATGACAGGGTTCCACTATATTATATATGTGTCTGTTGTCCTACAACTGTGTGCACAGGGCAGATTGCTGGATAGTGAGAGGTTCCTGGGTTAACACATGCAACTGCCTGATATGTGTGGCCTACTGCTGTACTCCAACATGGCCTAAGTGTGTGAGCATGCCCAGTTCAGACTGTCAGTGTTCTGTTGCCTGATATTTGTCTCATTTATTTAAGTGTGTGAGCATGCCCAGTGTGACCTTTCAGTATGTTGCTGTCTGAGGTCCACTACATCTGTTGATGTATGTGTACATGTCCAATATTAACATTTCTACTGTGTGTGTTGAAAGTCAGGTTCTAATCTTACTGCGGGAGTCACCTTTGTGTCATAACTCGACAGGGATTATGCTGTGCCTGCAGGGTTTCCATGGAATACTTAGCATAGACTTATCAACATTTCTTCATACAGGCTGACCACTGCAATACTGTCATGGCTTAGTGGTTCAGTACTATGACTATAGTGCACAGTATCCTGAGTTCGAGGCCCATCACTGCTTTATATTTTCATACTGAGCAGACCAGACTGCTTAAGGGCCAGTAGAGCAAATATGAGCATGTTGCCTTTTGTTCAGCTATGCCCTACTTAGGGTCATAGGTTCATAGGTTCATACTAGGCTATCTGCCCTAAGGCATTTACAAGCCTAGCCAGAGTGTGTTTGGCTTTCACCACCCTCTGAACTGATTTTACTGTGCCCTTTTTAAGGTTAGTTTACTGTGCCTCTGTCTAGTAGTGACACTGAAGTAATCCCCGTGGTAAACCTAAGATCTCCCATCCACTCGTCAAGATTCCTCTTGAAGAGAGTCAGTGAGGGGCTCTGCCTAACATGGACTGGGATTCTATTCCAGAGTGAAGGGAGCCTCTGGGTTAGGAATCTGTCCCTCCAGCATGTCCAATTTATTTCTGTGTTCAGGTTCAAGTCCCTCGAGCGCGTAGCTCTATGGGATTTGGATTTTCTGAGGTGGAGCATGCTCATTAATTCCGGGTTGGACATGGCTTTATACGTCAGGCATAGATCGCCTCTAAGTAGGCGGTATGCAACTGAGTAGAGCTGTAGTTTCTTTAACCAAACAGCATATGGCATCTGTTTGAGTCCCATGATCCTCTTTGTGAGGTACTTTTGGGGTCTTTCTAGTTGCTGCAGGTGTCGGGTAGGTACATCCCAAATGGGGCATTGTATTCAATTATGGGCCTGATGAGGGATGAATAAAGGGGCACAATGACCTCCCTCAATGTAGATGTGAATCCTTTCATGATAAGGTGGGCTATATAGAAGGTCTTTCTAACCACTTTGGCAATGTGGTTGTCAAAAGGGAAATACTGTCAACTTGAGTCCCCAGGTCCCTAATTACTTCTTCCATACTTAATGGATTCCCGCCTATGTGGTAATTTGTGGACACTTTGATTTTGCCAAAGGAGATGACTATACACTTTTTAGCATTTAGCTTTAGGCCATGGCTCTGGCACCTGTTATCCATCTCTATGAGACCCTTTTGGAGGATGCTTGTGTCAGCTGGAGAGTCAGTTATGGTGCCCAGTTTGCAGTCATCTGCAAACCTGGTCAGTCGCAGTCCTCCCGTGTTAGCCTGTACCTCCGAAAAATATATGCCGAACACAAGAAGTCCCAGGACTGAGCCTTGTGGGACACCACTTGTAACTGGTTTAGAGTCTGATATGGCTCCAGCAATTCTGACTATGTGTGTTCTGTCCTTGAGCCATTTTGCAACCCATCTTATGACATACGGGTTTATATTTAAGCTGGAGAGCTTATCTATGATGCCCGAGTGGGGTATTGTGTCGAAGGCTTTTGCGAGGTTCAGTTAGGCTGTGTGGACCACTTTCCCCTCATCAATGGCCTTGGTGACTATTTCAAAGAAATCGACCAGGTTTAAGAGGCAAGATCTGCCCTTAACAAAGTCAAATTGGGTAGGATCCAGTGTCTGTAGGTCCCCAATGTCTTTGTTTATGAGTTCCATGATGATCCTGTTTGCAGACTGGGCTAGTCAGGCTTATGGGGCGATAGTTTCCAGTGTCCATAGAGACACCATCTTTGTGGAGTGGGACCACTGTTGCTGTACCTCATTCTTTGGGTACATATCCTGTAGTAAGGCTGAGATTGAACAGCAGCTTTATGTGGGGGTTTAGCTCTTCTTGGAGTTCATGTAGAATGCAGCCCGGGACACCATCTGGTCTCATTGATGCTGTGTTTTTTGCATTGGAGAGGGGGGCTCTCACCTGAGCATCTGAGATGTCAGGGTGGCAGCACCCTGCTGGGATAGATATTTGCTCTTTGGGGGGGAAGGGGAGGAGAAGTTTGCACTGAACCTGTCTGCCAGGATGTTGGCAATGTCTGTGGGTTCAGTGTATTTATTGTCATTTTGGACCAACTCTGAGCATATCTGGGAGTTGCCACCCAGGTTCCTAACATAACTAAAGAAGGCTGTGTGATTATCTTTAGTGTCCTGTGCAATTTTTCTCTCGAAGCTGGCCTTGGATGATTTTATGAGGGATCGTAGTTTTTTGCTAGAACTGATCAGAGATGCGTTCCTTTTTAGGGATTTTGCTCTATCATGTAGTAGCATCCTCCTTCTGTTGTACAGCTTATTTATGGCTGGGGTCCACCAGGCAGGACGCCTGCCTTTGGATGATTGGGTCTTGGTTTTGTTTGGGATAGCATGAGCCATGCATTCCTGAAGGTGTCCATAGAATGCATTTATAAAGGATTCTGCAGTTTGAGCCGTACTTTCCACTGGCCCAGGGGCCTTGAAGGATTCCACCTCGGTTTTGAGAAGTGTGACATTAGCTTTTGAGAAGTTTTTCACTGTGGTTTTCTGGGCTGTGGGTGGGATCAGGATGTGGATATCCAGTAGAATTGATTTATGGTCCGATCTTACCAATGAGGGGAATACCTCTGGTATGGAGCATAGAGTCCCCATGTTGGTGATGGCCAGGTCCAGTATGTTATCCCCTCTTGTGGGGGTGGTGACTAGTTGTTCCATAGCATTTGAGTTTATAAATTCTAGGAACCTATGGGCTAGGGTGTTGGGCCTTGAGTACTGCTCACAGTCAATGTTTGGGTAGTTGAAGTCACCCAATATAATGGTGTTTGGAGAGACCTTCATATACTTAGACCCAGCTTGTCCAACATTGCTCGGTATTAACCAACATTGCTGGATGTTGCCCAATATTAGTTGTGCTAGTTGGTGTGTGTGATTTTCTTTACATATACTACATGGTGGTAAATGCTGTTTAGCACTGCTTTATATTGCTTAACACATGGCAATCATGCCTCAGGTGGTGCTGCAGGGATGGCTATGTCAGATGCACATACTACACTCCCTATACATGTTTGGAAGCAGGTGGTGTCAACTTAGGCATCCCTTTTACTATATGTGCAAGTCAGAGAGAGGTATCATTTCCAGGGTTCCTACTGAGCCAGTGTATGTGCTATACGTTGCCTTTTTGCCATGGCCAAAGCATACTGGGCATGCCTCCTTCTGCCTACTGGGGCAGTCTCAGGTTGTTCCTCCTCCAAGTCACTCTCTGCCTGTGATGGCCTTGGCAATGGTGGGGGGCTGTTTGGCCCAGGCCTATGCTGGTCCTGCTGCAGCTGTTTTTGCAGAATCATATTATGTAGCATAGCACATACCATGACAATATGAGTACATGTAGTTGGTGAGTACTGCAAGGCTCCACCAGATGTGTCCAGGCACCAGAACCATGACTTGAGCAGCTCAAACACACGCTCGATTACATTTCGTGTTTGTGCGTGTGCCTCATTATGGTGTTCCTGTTCAGGTGTGTGTGCGTTTCTGATGGGTGTCATCAGCCATGGCTCCAGTGCATAGCCAGCATCCCCCACTAGGTGACCATGTGGGATGTCCCCATTGGCAAATGTCTGGTACAGCTGCGTCAGATGCCAGATATGGGAATCATGGTAGCTTCCAGGGCAGCCAGCACACACATTCAGTATTATGCCCTGGGCATCACACGTGACCTGCAGTTAATGGAGAGGAAGCCCTTGTGGTTGAAGTAGACCCTACCCCACTCACCAGCTGGTGCTTTGATGCGTATGTGCGTGCAGTCTATTGCACCCACTACCTCAGGGTATTCCGCTATTTGCTGGAAGAGATGCATATTGCTGGCCAATTCCTCATGGGAATTGGGGAAATATACATAATCATCGACATGTGCTGACATGGCATCCAGGAACTGGTGCAGTACCCTGGATGCTGATGCCTGTGATATCCCCATCATATCACCAGTTGGTCTCTGGAAGGTACCTGTTGCTAATATTCTTAGGCCAGCACATACCTTGGTTTCCACTGGAATGGGTTCCCCTCTGTTGGTTCTGTGTGTGAGGCATGGCCTGCACAGCTCAACAATTTGCTGCAAGAGGTCTCTGTCCACTCTATAGTGCTCCACTATCTCCAGCTCATGTAGCCCCTGGTAGGTTACCCTGGGCCTGTACACTCTTCTCCGTCTCCTCACTGTGGGTTGTCCAGCAGCATTTGCATTATCACCACCCTCAGCATGTTGCATATGTCGCCTTATAACAGCAATGGCAGCCCCTAACATTTCTTTGTCTCAATAAAGCTCTTTCAGTTTTCACTTCTATTAGCTTACTGCAGTGTTGCAGTGTCTCTTGAGAGAAACATAATGGACTGTTGTTTGCAGAGTTTTAAGTGCTGGAATGGGCTGGGCTAGTGTACTGCCTGTGTAATTGCCTGATTCTGATTGTTTTCACCTGCTAGCTCTGCTAGTACTCTCTGGTAACTTCCTACTATTTGGTTTGCTTCCGTTTTCCTTTCTGTTTCCTCAGGGGGGAGCGTCACGCACACAAGCGCAAACACGCACACAGCAGCTAACACGCACACATGCTTACATGGACTAAAACTTGCTTATTCTTGTTAAAACGCGTGCACACCGGTGCAGACGTGCTTACAACTGTTTACACAGCCTTACATATGCTTACTCCGGCTTACACACGCGCACACATGCTAACACGTGCACACACTGTCTTACTCGGGTTTACAGGTGCGCACACGCATGCATGCACGCTCAGCAAGAAACTTTGGTGTTATCCATGGCATACACCTTCAATTTCTTTACTTTACCTAGCCTACCTGTTGACACACCTCTTTCAATGATATGTAAATGTCACCTGACACATGCCACTCAGCTCCAATGAGCTTCACTTCTTTCATACATGCCCCCCTCGTGATGTCATCTATCTTCTACTCTGTTACTCCCCTTATCCTACTCCTACACTCCACTGACTGTGCTCATTTGCTATGTAAATTTGCGATTCACCATCCTAACCCTCATTTGCATAGGATTGCCTACTAATGCTTGGTTACATCTCTTAGACTGAGTTTCCCCCCTTAGCAACCTCTACTCGGTGACCGTGTTGTCTTCAGCCTTCCATTCACTTGCATTGTAAATTCATATCAGCAATAAAATCCACATTTGTGGATCTTAATTATTGATTTTCTGGTTTTAGGGCACAGTGTTTAAGCTGCGCCACGCTTTAAACCCCAGTGATCGGGATGAAAAAAAAAAGTTATTTTATTTTTATTTTGAATCACTTCACATTGCCAATGGCTGTAATTTTGGCCATTGGCATGCTTCCTCCTGTAAATGCATCCTTTTTTTGGAGCTGTCACGGCTCCGTTTTGCTATTTGCAGAACTGTACTCAGTTGTCAACTGAGTACATTTCTGCAAATAACACTACTCCTACTTGGACAGGTTCGGGTTTCCTGGATCGCAAATTTACCTCATTTGCATAGCTTTCGCCTGCAATTGAGATAATTTGCATATCCAAGCCCTGTCCATGTCAGACTAGTTTTGAGAGCTCTGTTACATGCCCCTACCGGCTCTTCCTGGATCGCTCGGTGGACATGTTGGCTGCATGGAGTCTTACTCTACTCTTAGACTCCGTGCAAGCCTTCGTGAATCCAGCCCAAACAGTATTTATGGTAACCTTAGATATAACTGTATTATATACTTCTATCAATTAGGAACAGGGAATCAAATATGTTAGAAATCTTTTGTTTACGTATACAAATTTCAACAACACTTATATTAATACTTTATGTACATTCATTTAAACAATATTAGAAAACAATTATTTTGTCTTTGATAATGCTTATTATAGAACAAGTCTAAGGAGTAGCCATGGGGGCTAGGTTCACCCCAGTTTTTACTAATCTATTTATGGCATGGCGGGAAGAACAAAATTTAGTGACACACAAGTTGTCCAACAAAGTTTTCTTTTACAAACGCTTCATTGATGGCTTGTTTTTTATTGGGTAGGAACATATGATGAGTTTGTGTCATTTTATAATGATCTGAATAACAGTACTGTTTTTTTTTTACTTTACAATGAGTAGTACTAATATTTAATTTTCTAGGTTTAATGTTGACTTTAAATCTTGAAAAAGATAAGTTTGAAAGTGCAGTGTTTAGAAAAGACACTTTTGTCAAAAGTTAGATAGTCAGCATTCTTTACATATGAAAAAGACTGTTAAAAGAGGCCAATTTACTAGACTCAGCAGAATAACAAGTGAAGATCAACTGTGAGATCCAATAAACTCTCTTTGGGCTTCACAGAAAGCCTACATGGAGTTTACATGTGAACACAGTGATGCAAGGTGACCGGTAGCGCTCATTGCATATTCATGACGCGCACAGCATTTAACCATAAATAAGGGAGATTTCATGGCTGACAACAGTGTTGCCAGACATGAAATCGTGTAAGTGAACATGGATAGCAATCCTGTTTAAATCAGAGTACTGAAGGTCCTTTGTTTTTTGCAGAATGTCACAGTGACCACCAGGGCTTCACAAATAGCTCTCAGACTCTTAGTGCAAGACATCTGGACAAAGGCCAACATAACAGGGGGACAATGACAGAGAAATAGGGACATATTTGACATATTTGATGTTTAGAAATGTGATAGAATGAACAGGGGGCTTGTGTTAAGATACATGTTCTGAAGGATTTGAAGTCTGAAACTGGAATGTAATTATTTTGCCACAGCAGTCCTGAGATAATCCCAGTGATATGACAGAAAACCACAAATTTGATAAGGACACATCAAAAGATATACAGGCAAAAATCTGGACATTGTATGAAAATTTGGACAGTTGAGAGGTATGAATGTTAAGTACATAGTCCAAACACAGTACAGAAGAGTGTATCTACTGTGCAAATTATTACAAAATCCCATTTCTGGCATCCTGTACTGAAGTTGTGTAAATGATCTAAGGGTACATGGACTGTCATGTAAAATAAACACTCAAGGGAAGTGTGTATTGAACAGGGACACAGATAAAGTGTAGAAATGAACACAGGGAAAGACAACAGGTGAACTTACAGCAGATGAGGGCATATCAATGTAAGATGGTTCTAGCAGCAACACCAATCACGTAGCAATCTGGTACAGTAGGGACTGCAAAATGAAAATGTGTATTATGTGACTGTCACACAAGGTGACATAACAATGTGGAGGATGTCTGAGATAAGCATCCTTACATGAATAATGCAGAGGACATTTATCAGGGATGTTACATACAACTGGGGTAGGGTGCATACTGTGAAGCTGTGCAAACTGATTTGCCTGAATATAAGTGTAATCTCGCGTCTATATCACGTTATCGAAAGTTTACTTAATCGAATCAATAAAGGTCGAACTTTATTGATCGATAAAGTAAAACATCGAATAACGTAAAAAAAAACAAATTAAAAAAAAAACTAAATGGCTTAGGCAGGGGGCAAGCTCCCCTGCACCCCCCACCCCCCTACTTAAATATACCAACTCCAAGACCGCACTACATTGAGGTAAACAGAAATTTCCCCTTACAGAGATTTCTGTTTACTTGCACGATGTTCTTGACTTTCGATGTTGTCGTGCCGACAATATCAGACTCAATATTGTCAGCTTACGACAACGTGAAGTTAACCCGTAATCTCAGCAGAGCTCTTCAGCAAGTGGGACACAACTAAAGGCATATGGACAACATTAAAAGAAGCAAGCACAATCATGGACAATATCAGAATAATATCTCCATAATATCTCCAGTAATCCCGTACCTCCGATATAACATATGTGATTTACAGTGATCAGAGATGATTCTGCACAAACACACTTGTATAGCTATTATGGTATGTCCACACTCTTGAGGGTAATCCCACTCTCTGTCCTGGAACTTTAACATCTACTAGAGGTGTTAAGAGGAACACTGCTATATCTGGATGTGACATTATGATCAATACATGGTAGTTGACTGGTGTGAGTGGCATATATACACATATATATATATATATATATATGTATATACATATATATATATATATATATATATATATATATATATATATATATAGTACAATCCACACTGTCAGAAATGTTACCCATGCCATTAATGTTGTCAAACACCTATGTATGTACTGTGTGCATGGTGATGCACTTCAGTTACACATAACTGGAAGATGCATGGGAGGGACATGAAGAAGGGTGCATTCTACTCATCTACTGATGTGATGAAAGCTGTGAACTGCGGCAGTATTATAGCCCCTGATGTGGATGTCCTTCACATACTTAGTAATTGTGTTACATACAATGGAGTGATCAGCACTGTGACCACATGTTGCGTGGATATTCCACTTACCATCTATCCCAGGACACAGGTCACATACCTATTGGTCTGATTATAGGGTGTGATGTCCACATTATACTTGGACTGTGTGTTTGTTTTCCTGACATAACAAATCCCCCATGCTTTCTTGTCATTGAAGGTGTTGTCATGGCTGTGGCAGCAATCTTTCGTGTGTTGATACTGTCTGTATTATACTAATATCACAGTTCATTTGGACTCAATAACTGCCCACAATCTATAGTCCTTCGAGCAGTTGTTTGGACTCAGGATGTATATGTCATCTATGATCTCCATCACGTAAATAATGGACAGGAAAGGGCCTAGCAGACAGCCCTGATGCATGGACCTGAGATATAGGTCACTTCACACGTCAACATATTTAGATACCATGTGTGTGATACACTAGTCTGCCCATTTGGTGTATAGGTGTATATGGCTACATCTGACAGTGTTGAATGAACACCTCAGTGTGGATTTGTGTCAAATGCTTTGGGCTTGTCAAGTGTCATCATCATGCATGCCCTCAATGATCTCTTTGAGGACATCTAACAGATGTAACAGGCATGTTGTAGCATTAACAAGTCACACAGGTCTGTTGCACACAGCTAGGATATCACTAGTGTCCATTTAGAAAAGGTCCATGATGACATGTTGGTCTACCTCACAGATGAAACCTTTGTTGTACAAAACAGATCCTTTGTTGAAAATGTTTTCTTTTTTCTTTGTGAAAATTACAATATCCCAACGAAAAATGTCAAAATCCTTTGAAAAAATGAAGTATTTATTTCACATATATTGAAGCAGTCCAAAAAAAACAAACAAGAACAATAAAAAGATCAATAAAAGTGCGGTAGGTGAGCACTGCAAAGAAATTCATTTAACAATCGGCATAAACTTTTTGTGAGGGAATATATATTAGAATAAACAGCCATGCTTAGTGATGAACTCCCTGTAAGAAAAGAAAAGAAAAGTAGTGTCTAGGCCATGATTGGTGGCAGTCAGCTGGATGGGCCCTGCACTGAGTAATAGAGAATAGCCAATCCGTATCATAATGGAGGAAGCAGGAGGCCAATCCATAATGAAATTGTGAGTATAGGGTGATAGGATAGTGGCCGGTACAGTAGGTAACAGATAGGATGGGATGGAAAAAAAACCTTTCCTGCATAGTAGATGATGTTGGAGGATGATAGGGGGGTGGGTGGTGCCAGAGAGCGTCGCAAAGAAGGATGACAGGATGTGGGACGTGATGTGTGGATGTCGTGGATTGGTGGGATGGGGGGTGTATGTACTATAAGTCAAAAATTGTGGCAGGAAATAAAGAGGCTTTGATTGGGTACAGGAAATGTAATGAACGAATGAGGATTGCCTGGGTGTGTTTTGTGAAGTGGGTGTATATGTTGAAGTGAGCCTCTCCCTAATTTCTTGTTAGATTGGTATGATTGGCTGCCTAGCTTTGCTGGCTTTGAGACAAAAGAGGAGATGACTGAGGGAGGAGCGCAGGGCGTGGAAGAGCAACTCCAGTGCATGCTGGATGGGTGAACTCAAAGTAAATGGCCAACAGAAGTCAATGAAGATCATGAGAGGTGTGCGTGCTGTTTTGGAATTATGCTGAATGTTTATGGCTTGAGTTAAGGCACGCAATTGAAGCGGCTGATGTAGCTGAACCTGTATCCATGAACAAAACATAACAGTACAAGAAAACACTGTCGTTAATAAATAAGTAAAATAAAGTAAGTAAGATAGGTAAGTAAGAATGTAGGTTAATTAAGTAAAGACTGTCAACTTCAAGCGTCTTCCCCTCATTGAATCACTTCCAGTGGAAGAAAAAGTTATCCCAATTTAAGCCAATAAACCAAATAAAAGTAAATTTAAATAAATTACTTGGCATCAAAAGATATGTAGGTGTGTGGCATATGCTTAAGTCAGCGCACAACACGTATGAGTATATTGTTTATCTTATTCTCAGTAGCCACACATTTACAGTGCCATGGCCTGTTTTCTGGCTAGCTTTTATTCACCATTCTGGCCCTTTCATTTAATGGTGCTGACTCTCGCTATAGTCATAGGTGTTGTGCACTCCGGCACACCGGCTTTGCCGATGTGGCGACTTAAGCACATGCCACACACCTACAGATCTTTTTGTGCCAAGTAGTTTACTTTTTATTTATTTAACTTTTTTACTTTCTTTTTTTTTTATTTTATTTTACGTAATTGTAATTATTTTACTTATTTGTCAACGAAAGAGTTTTTGTGTACAATATTGTTTTGGTCAGTCGATACCCTGCTTTTTTAGTTTACTCATGGTACAGGTTCAGCTTCATCAACTGCTTCAAATGCATGCCTTAACTCAAGCCATAAACATACTGCATAATTCCAAACCACATGCACACCTCTTATGATCTTCATCTACTTCTATTGGCCAATTACCCTGAGTTCACCCATCCAGCACGCACGAGATTTGCTCCTTCGCACCCTCTTATCCTCGAGGCCTCAGTCACCTCCTCTTGTATCTCAAAGACCACAGAGCTCGGCAGCCAATCAAATAAATCTAAGAGGAAAACATTCTATCGTCTTTCAATTTGATGCTTTCTGGCTCCCCCCATCACCCTCCCACCTCATCTACTATGCAGGATGAGTTTTTTCCCATCCTATCAGTGACCTGTTCTACCTGCCACTATCCTATCATGTTTTACACATGATTCCATTACGGATTGGCCATCTGTTTCTCCCATTTCAATATGGACTGGCTATTCTCCATTACCCAATGCAGGGGCCCTCCATCTTACTGCCACCAATCACGGCCTTGACACTGCATTTCTTTTCTTACAGTGTGTTTAACACTAATCATGGTAATTTCTGATATATATTCCCTCACAAAAACTTTATGCAGATTTTAATTCAACTTTCTGTTCATAATGAATACTTAGCAATTGGCACACGGCAATAGGGGGAAAAATGGGCTTTTTTGACTTTGATTTTCAACACCTTGGTCTTTCTCAGTGTGTACTTATAGGCTTTATGGTTATACATATTTATCTTATTCTCAGAAGCCACATATTTACAGGACCATGGCCTGTTTTCTTACTAGGTTTTACTCACCATTCTGGCCCTTTTACTTAATGTCGCTGGCTCTCGCAATACTCATAGGTATTTTGAACTCCAGCATATGCCACACACCTACATATCTTTTGATGCCAAGTAGTTTATTTATGTTTACTTTTATTTGGTTTATTGGCTTAAAATGGGATGACTTTTTCTCCCACTTGAAGTGATACAATGAGGGGAAGATGCTTGAAGTTGACAGTCTTTACTTAATTAACCTACTTTCTTACTTATTTTATTTTACTTATTTATCAACGACAGTGTTTTCTTGTACTGTTATGTTTTGTTCATGGGTACAGGTTCAGCTACATCAGCCACTTTAATTGCGTGCCTTAACTCAAGCCATAAACTTTCAGCATAATTCCAAAATGGCACACGCACCTCTCATGATCTTCATTGACTTCTATTGGCCATTTACTTTGAGTTCACCCATCCATCACACACTGGAGTAGCTCCTCCATGCCCTCCGCTCCTCCCTCAGTCACCTTCTCTTTCTTCTTAAAGCCCGCACAGCTAGGCAGCCAGTCATACCAATCTAACAAGAAAATAGGGAGAGGCTCACTTCAACATATACACCTACTTTACAAAACACACCCAGGCAATCCTCATTCTTTCATCACTTTTCCTTCACCCAGTCAAAGCCTCATTATTTCCTGCCACAATTTTTGACTTATAGTACATAAGCCCCCCATCCCACCCACCCACATACTATCATCCTTCTTTGTGACGCTGTCTAGCACTACGATGCATTCTGGCATGACCCCCCCCATCACCCTGCCACGTCATCTACTACACAGGAAAGTTTTTTTTCTCATCCCATCCTGTCGCTTACCTACTCTACCGGCCACTATCCTATCATCCTATACTCATGATTTCATTACAGATTGGGCGTCTGCTTTCCCCATTTCAGTATGGACTGGCTATTCTCCATTACCCAATGTGGGGCCACTCCAGCTGACTGCCACCAATCACAGCCTAAACACTACTTTTCTTTTCTTTTCTTATAGGGAGTTCATCACTAAGCATGGCTGTTTTATCTAATATATATTCCCTCACAAAAAGTTTATGCCGATTGTTAACTTAATTTCTTTGCAGAACTCACCTACTGCACTTTTAGGTTCATAGGTTCATAGGTAGGTACTAGGCTATCGGCCCAAGGGCCTACGTAAGCCTAGCCAGCAAGGTTCCATACTTATGCCACCCAAGAAAGTTATTTTCCTGTGCCACTGTCCAGCAGAGACACAGAAGTGATCCCCAGCGTGTATTTCCTATTTCCCATCCACTCATCAAGATTTTTCTTGAAGAGTGCTAATGAAGAACTCTGCTTGATATAGATGGGTAGCTTGTTCCAGAGTTTACGAAGTCTCTGGGACAGGAATCTATCCCTCCAGCATGTCCTGTTTATTGTGGTAACAAAGTTTAGGTCCCTAGAGCGTGTAGCTCAGAGGGATTGTGATTTCTTTAGGTGTAGCATGTCCAACAGCTCTGGGTTTGACATACCTTTATATGTCAGGCAGAGATCACCTCAGTGTAGGTGATATGCTATGGAGTAAAGCTGGAGTTTTTTGAGGTGGTCAGTGTAGGGCATTTGTTTGAGGTCAGTAATCCTCTTTGTGAGGTACTTCTGTTGCCTTTCCATCTGCTGCAGATGTCTTGTGAGGTACATTTCAAAAGGAGCGTTGTACTCTACAATGGGTCTAATGAGTGATGACTAGAGGGGAACAATGACCTCTTTTTTCCTGGATGAGAACCCTTTTATGATGAGGTGTGCCACGTAGAAGGACTTCCTGATTACTGTGGCAATGTGACTATCAAAGGAGAGACTACTGTCCACCTGGGTCCTAAGGTCTCGTATCTTATTTTATTGTTCTTTTTATTGCTCTTGTTTGTTTTTCAGGCTGCTTCAATATATGTGAAATAAATACTTCATTTTTTCAATGGATTTTGACTTTTGTCATTGGGATATTGCAATTTTCACCAAGACAAAAGGAAACATTTCCAACAAAGGATCTGTTTTGTACAACAAATATTTCACTTTTTAGTAAGAAGGTCTTGCTGTTTGTTCTTGCCTCACATTGGTCCCTGGTTAGGTGGAGCAATTCAATGTTTGATTATTTGGTTTTCTGGGACCCAGGGTCCTTGTGCAAGATGAACTTAAGGGTGTTACTCAGAGCCATTTGCCCAATGGAGTACTCATTTGCAATTCCTACTATTTATTTCTACCTCACAGATGGGGAGAGTCAGGATGTGTCTATACATGCATGCATTGGGTGCTGTTCACCTCAACTCACATAGATGAATGTTGAAAACACCCTTCTACAGCAACATAGTCTGTGGAGGGTGTATTGAAATGTGTATTCAGCCATGTCAGGAAGGTGTGTGTGATGTCACACAATAGGTGATCTGTGATGTTGTCACAGCCCATTGATTCTGTGTGATAAGCCTGGATGTAGATAAGACAGTGCATAATGGCTATCCTCAACTGGTCTAGGGTTTACAATTCCCCATGCAGAGATCATTGAGAAACTCTCCCAGCTGAGGATTAAACCTCATGTCCCTAGATGGGTAACCAATTAGTTCACTGACCGAACATATACTGTGAAAGTTGGTGAATCAACCTGTACCAGTAGATTTATCACCACTGGTGTACCTGAGGGATCTGTGTTTGGCACTTTACTGTTTGGAATCTATTTCTTGACAGTTCAGACTAAAGTATATGGCCTTTGGCTTACCGTTTTTGCTGATTCATGCATACTGGGTACAATCATTGTGTCCACCTACAATGATAGCATACTACAGGAGGGGATAACATGAACAAATGATTGGTGACAAAGCCTCACAGTCTACAAATAAATGCAAAAATGTGTCTTTAATTTGGCCTTCTGCAAAGTGAAATTCCCTGCTAATTACACCATTGACAGCAGTCCTGCTATGTTGAGACAAAGTGATGCAAGCACTGGGAACACAAGTAGCTAGCAATCTGAACTTCATCCACAAAGTGTCCACACTGTTATTGAAAGCCTGTGTTGTGCACATCATAAGTCATGCCATTGTATTCCAATTTTAGGATTATATTACAGCACTGTACTTGAACCTCATCAGAAGACTAATAGACTATAATGCTCTCTTTTGCATGAACCTCACCAGACACATGCAGCAGCTGGAGAGACCACAGGGGTTTGTTACCAAGAAAACATAGAGCCTACAAACCATGCCATGATGTATGTGGATAGACTGAAATCCACATCATTGTAATCTGTATCGTATAGTATGAGATGACTTCTGCCTGGCCTCCAAGCCAGTCTCTGACACTGCCATGGTGGGAATAATGCACATACACAAATTAGCTATAACTGATGACAGCATTGTCTGTTGAGGAGAAAATGGTAATAAGTGTCCCACATGCTGGTGTAAAAGGCTCTGTGTAATGTCAAGCAAGAGCACAACCCCCCCCCCACACACACAAACCTAACTGCAGTGGGAATAGAAACCCTGTTTATCTAAGTGCACAGATTATAGAACTCTGTATTTAAGGCAAGTACCACAGTAGAAGTCTGACTTGGAGTGTCTCAGGCAACTCTTTATAGCTGATGACATCAGCATTGTTTGTTGAGGAGAATATGCCAATATCAGTGTCCCACATGCTGGTGTAAAAAGCTCTCTGTAATGTCAGGC
Organism: Protopterus annectens; assembly: GCF_019279795.1. NCBI lineage: Eukaryota > Metazoa > Chordata > Ceratodontiformes > Protopteridae > Protopterus > Protopterus annectens. Next base: position 392,767,691 of record NC_056734.1, on the reverse strand, counting down.
AAGTACACACACACACATAGCTGACTGCAGTGAGAACAGAACCCCTACCTATCTAAGGTACACAGACTACATAACTCAGTTCTTTATGCAAGTGCCATGACACAAGTCTGACTTTTACAAGACTGCAGGTCAAGTTATAGTGGATGACATCAGCAGGGCATGTTGGAGAGAAGATGTTGGGAGGCCTGCATGAAATGGATGTATAGTCATGTGCAAGTATCAAAATACTGTCAATTCATGGGATTGCAGTGGTAATTGTAGGATACACACTTCTGTTCTTCTGGCTTCACACATAGGCACACACAGTTAGCTGCAGTGAGAACAGAACACCTATCTAAGTACACAGACAACAGAACACAATACTTTACACAAGTGCCACAGGAAAAGTCTGCGTTTTACTTGACTGCCGGCCAACTTATAGTGGATGACATCAGCAGGGCATGTTGGAGAGAAGATGTTGGGAGACCTACATAGGTTCATAAGAGGTTACTACCTAGGGCATGTACAAGCCTAGCCATGTAGAAACACAAGTACCCTTATTGAGCATAGTTAGATGGTTGTTGTTAGTGGAGCAATTTTGTGATCAGCGCCGACTGACCCTGTCCATGAGGGACATAGGTGCCACCCCTGGGATGAATTTACAATCATCCATCCAATTGTCAAGGTTGTGCTTGAATAGAGTCATTGAGGAGCACTGCTTCACATGCAATGGGAGCCAATTACAGAAGAGTGGCAATTGATGGGAGATGCCTCTGTCTTGCCAGCCTGTTCTGTTTATGTCACAGACTAGGTCGAGATCTCTGGAGCAAGTTATTCTTGTCCCATTTGATTTGCAGATGTCCAGCATTTCCAGTAGGGCAGGATCTGAGACTGCTCTGTAGACCAGGCATAGGTCACCTCTCAGCAGCCTGCATGATACTAAGTACACTCACAGGTCTTTCAGTCTTTCCATGTATGTCATGTATGTCATGTTTTGTAGGCCCAGATTCTCCAAGTCAAAGACCTCTGTGTTCCTGCAGTTGCTGCAGGTGTCTGGTGAGGTACAGACAGAAGAGAGCATTGTAATCAATTAGTGGTCTTATAAGGGTAGAGTACAGCAGAGCTATGACCTCCCTCATCTTGGATGTGTTGACCTTATTTATGAAGTGCTCAATGTGGAATGTGTGTCTCACCACTATGGATACATAATGACTGAAGTGTAGACTACTATCAACATGTGTTCCCAAGTCTCGCAACACTATGTTTGAGCTTAAAGGGGTGCTATGTGTATCATAATTTGCAGGGGTACTTCATTGCCAAAGGAGACAAGGCATTTTATGCTTTAAGGTTCAGTCTGTGTCAGCCCCTTCTGTAATATGTTAACATAGTTGGGAGACTTTCTATAAGACTGCATCTAGTTGACAGTTATCTGCAAACTTGGTAAGCTACAGGTTATCTACCTTTGCCTTGACTTTAGAGAAATAGTTTCCAAACAGTTGAGGGTCCAGCACAACTGCCTGTGGTATTTCAGTGGTAAGTGGTCTAGTGGTGGAAATGCAGTCTCCAACTTTGACAGTGTGTGTTTTGTCAGTGAGCCATTGGCAATCCCTCTAGTAATGTATGGATTAAGCCACAGATGGGAGATATTCTTTATGATACCTGAATAGGGGAATAGTGTCAAAAGCCTTGGATAACTCAGCATAGGTGGTATGTTCTGTTATTTCTCATCCAGGTATTTGGGGTCAGTATCAAAGAAGTCCACTAGGTTTAATAAGCAAGGTCCTTGACAAAACCAAAATGGGTCAGGTACACTGTGTTGAAGGTCACCTATATCCCTGTAGATAAGGTCCATGCTGATCCCATCTCTAGCCTTGCAGATAAAGCTTTTTAGGTTTATGGGTCAATAGTTCTATTTCTGCATGTTAACAGATTCATGTGCATTGCATATCACACAACATTTGACATTAGTTTCTATAGTGTAGTTGATATATGTGTGAAAAAAGTACTGAGACACCAGGGTTGCAATGCTTGAGGGGAGACAACACATGGCTGTTTTGTAAATATGTGACATATTGTTAGATAGGGCTTTCAGTTTGTTATGTTTCCACATGTAATTTCATGTCATAGACAGGAAATGGACAGTTAACAACAGTAATACATAATAATATTTACTTTCCCATAGTGCAGTAAGCACCAGGTTTATGCGATTGTTGGCAACGTGTTTGCACATTCGAGGTACACAATTTCAATACTTTCATGATTGCACATAGTTAAGCAGTGCGCAAATACGAGCCACATTGCTGAAGTACGAGAGTTAGTAATGAGTCGATGAAACACACCTGCTTTTTAACTGACTCTGTGGCAGCAGGTGTAAATGCATTGACACATTTCTTTTTGACCCCAGATGATACTGGGTTTGAATACAGGTGTATCTAATATTTTTAAAGATTCTTAAGTAAACAGTGATAATGCCATGAAATTAATTCTTTATAGTACATGTGTTGCTGTATGTTGACATAGTGCAGTGGGGTTATACAAGATTGCAGGAGATAACTGCAGCATTGTACCTCCACCCAATGTTGCTTGGCATTGGTGCATGATGCGAAACTCCACATAAACAGACAGGCCAAAAGGTGAAGGGGTCTATTGCTTTTTCTGCTACTTATATGTGTTGTATGTGATTCTATTTTTTTTTGACCAAATTATAGGTGTTAAAATGGGGAAGACAGAAAAGTGGTGAAATGGGGAACAAGCAGGGGGAAGAACAAAGAGAAAGCAATACAGGAATGTGCGGGAGGGTGGTAGGAAACAACCATGGCTATCCATTTCTTCAACAGTAAAAAATGATCATATGTGTAGAATATTAGCTGAATTTGGACTGTCACCTCCAGAGAGAGGGGTGACAACAACACATAATCATGTTATATTGCCAATTGGACTGAATCAAGTGTGTCAAGAAGACAAGTGTGTGATATGTATGGGATGATTATTTTTTTTGTGGGGCAGGTACCCATTTTTTTTTACTTCAGTAAGAGATGACTGATGCGTAAGGAACGTAGGTATGTCTCGGTCAGATAAGTTGGGTAGTAGAGGAAGCAAATGCAAGCAAACAAGACAAACAAGGCAAGACACAGGGACATGAGGGACACAAAGGGTGGGAGACACCATGATTGGGGTGAGGGAGGGGACAGCCTATCAAGCTTGAAGACAATGAGAATCAAGTCCTCACCAACTGGACTGTCATCACTGTCCCCTTACTCCATTGGTGGTTGGAGTGCTTAATGTCTTCTCCTCCTAAGGACCACGAAGGAGAGCAGCCTCTCCATCTGGCATAGGTATACACTAATGGTGTGGTGCACAACCCTATGCACCAACCCTGGCATCTCCCTGCAGATGATGAAATCACCCCCTCCACCACTGCTGCCAGAAAATACCATGGCACCAGCTTCCAAGGCAGTACTACCTGAGGGCACAGGTAGTACAGGGACAGAAGAGGCAGTGCTGCCACATTGACTGTGAGAAGTGCTGGACACTTGTGCTCTAGTAGGTGGAGCAGGGCAGGCTGATCTACTGGGGCTGGCTTACCTTGCTGTACTATGTAACATTTAGTGATGTGGCACACATGGATGCATGAAGACATTCTGATGACACATAATAAAAAATAAAAAAGAGAGATAAGTGTTGAGGTGAGAGAAAAAAAGAGATAAAATTAGTACCATCATATGTAACATACACTGCATTAACACAATTATGCAACTCCTTTATCTGAAGCATTACATTTAAGTATATATCCTAACTGATGAACATTACACTATGTGTGTTCCAGTTATACAGACTACAGTTTACAGCAAGGCATTTGTGCCACTGGTATACAGATTTTAATGTAATGTAAATATTATTGAAGAAATAACAGTATTGTATAGTTGTGAATTGTGGTATTTGTAGATTAGCATGTATCTTGAACCTAGTTAGCCACTGTAGCTAGACAGCACGTGCATATAAGTTACTGAGCATGTGTAAGATCAGTGCCATTTTGTATAGTCAGCCAGAGTGAGTGCAGGCATGAAAGGAGATGCACATGTTAGTGTGTTTGAAGTAATGAGTCAGATAATTAGCTTATGAAGTTCAAAGTATATGTTGCAGTTACAGATCCTAATGTGTTTATGTATAGTAAATGACATGAATGCATACCCAGCCATAGTGTCTCATTTGAATACACGAGATATGCGACATAGTGTCAGAATTGGATCCGTAGTTGAAGCAGCTTACAAACCATGAGGCACGCAGTTAGAAGTCGAGAAATATACAGGAGCTAACCTGCAAACAGGTTAGCAATTATTCAAAGGTACATAAACTCATTTAAATGATTTTTCAGTTGCCGAATAAGTGGTGAGGCATTCAACACATTCAAAATAATTACTGAGATAAATGAAATGTCCAAAATAGCGACATAATGATAAGATTGTCTGAAACAATTTCTGAAGTGTTTGAAATGTATGAAAAGGCTAAAACATCCATTTTTTTTGCAATGTATGACTTTTTTGAATTAACTAAAACTTTTCAAAGTATCAGATGTTTCCGGCGTGTTCACAGTGTTTGCAGTGTTAAAATAAAGCAATTTCATAGAGATTGTTGTGCAGTTTGGGCATAATTACAAGTACCTGGTCTATGCTTATATTTACATTAATTTTGTTGTTATGGCAGAGGTATTTCACAGAGCTGGACCACTGATGTTTGATAATAATATTGCTGAGAATTGATAAGTGCTTGAGCAAGAATGTAATATTTTCATACAGGCTAGTTTTTCTGATAATGATGCATGTACAAATGTATTTATACTTCTCAATTTATCTAGCTGGTAAGCCACTGAGAGGGAACATTCATTTGGGTATGCACCTTTTGTGTATGCAGGAAGGGGGAGAACCACCATATTGTGATACAGGCTGAAATGCGGGAAGACCCTGAATGCTTAAAATGTACATTTTGAGAAATGTGTAACCCTCAAATGAATATTATGAAAGAAAGGCACATATTTTACACAAGAAATCAAAAGCCTGGTGAAACTAGAGTAGCATATATTACTGACTTGAGAAATAAAGCGAAAACATGCAGATTTGGTGATTTATGAGATGAGTTGATAAAAGACCGTCTGATGTGTGGTGTTAATAATGATGCAGTGAAAAAGATTTTGCTTTAAGATAGTGAATTAACATTGAGCAAAGCCTTAGAGATTTCCAAAATACATGAGCTTACAGAAAAGCACACGAATATGCTTACAAATGAGAAAAGCATGCTTGCAGCATCTGCCGGTGTGAATGTTGATAGTGTACAGCAGCAGAAAGTTTAGATGAAAAATAGATATAAACCAAAGGGTGTGTCAGCCAACCTCATTGTTAACTGTTGTCATTGTGGAGGCAGTCATGAAACTAAATGAGAAAAGTGCTTAGCTTTTGGTCGGCAATGCCACAAATGTAAAAAGTGGAATAATTTCAAAAGGCTTTGCAAGTCTAAAGTGGCAAAACCTTTTATTAAAAGAGAGCTTCTGAACAAGGAAGTAGATCAGATAGAGAGCTGTGAGCAAACTTTTTATGTTGATGGTGTGTCTGTGATTGATGAAACTGTTACTAGAGTAGACCATCACTTGTTGACAAAGAGTGAAATATTTTGCACTGTACTGATTAATGGGATGCCTGTAGAGCTTAAAGGGAACACTGGATTCAAGTGCAATGTTTTATCAGCACAAATATTTGCTAAAATAAAAACTGGTGAGAAACTTGATTCAGCAACGTGTGCAAAACTAATTACTTATAGTGGTGAAGAGATTCAAACTGTGGGCGCAGTAGTTCTTTCATGCCATTCTGCTGAAAACAGCTATGACTTGCAGTTTTACAGTCAAAAGACACGTGCAGTCACTGTTAGGCCTCAAAGACAGTTTGAGAATGGGACTGATTTAATTTAATAAAGAGGTCCACCACATAAGTATGAACAACAACAATAGTTTTGCATAGAATATTTTTAGTGAATATGCTGATATTTTCAAAAGCAAGCTTTGCAAACTTCAAGTCACATACTCTAGGAAGTTAAACCATGAATTAAGCCCAGTTGTCAGACCAGAAAGGAAGATTCTGGTAGCAATGCACAGTCAAGTAAAAGCAGAACTTGACAAAATGGTGAATTAAGGCATTCTTACTCCAGTAGAAGAACCGACTGAATGGGTATCCTCCATGGTCGTAGCTCATAAGAAAATCTCAGATGATGTTCGAATATGTATTGATCCAAAAGACTTAAGCAAAGCACATAAGCATCCTCATCAGCCAATGCATACAGTAGAAGAGGTAGATGCTCTCATGCCAAATGCCACTATTTTTTTCAGTCTTAGATGCAAAAAGTTCCTTTTGGCAAATTTCGCTGGATTGCAAATCTTCATTGTTAGTAACTTTCAGTACATCATTTGGTAGATACAAATTTTTGAGAATGCCATTTGGGATAAATTCTGCTAGTGAAGTATTTCAATGTGCAATGGAGCAATTGCTTTCTGGTTATCCATGTGCTATCATAGTAGACGACATTATTGTTGGGGGTAGTGGTGAAGACGAACATGATAGAAACCTCAGGAAAGCTCTAGACCATGCATGTGCAGTCAGTCTTAAACTGAATCCACAGAAATGTAAATTCAAAGTGAAAGAAGTTACTTATGTGGGACCTTTGTTTACCAGTTCTGGCTAACAAAGATCCATCTAAGCAAGCAGCAATTCTTGAGATGCCAGTTCCAGAGAATGTCACATCTTTACAACATTTTCTTGGTATGGTCATCTATTTAGGAAAGTTCACCCCAAGACTTGAGTGAGTTCTCAGCATCCTTACATGAGTTGACATGAAAAATGCAAACTGGTCCTGGTTGGAACAACACCAAAGAGCATTTGATGTACTGAAGCAAAAAATTGGCAGTCCACCCACATTGAGATATTATGATGTTCAAAATCCTGTAACTCTTTTTTGTGATACTTCAAAGTATGGCCTTGGCTCAGCATGTCTTCAGGAAGATATACCAGTAGCATGTGCATCCAGAACTTTAACTCAAACAGAGATACAGTATGCACAAAAAGAGAAAGAGCTTTTGGCAGTAGTGTTTACATGTTTGAAGTTCAATTATTATGTTTATGGAAGACCTAACCAAATATAGACTGATCACCAGCCTCTAGTGACAATTTTAAAAAAGCCAATACATACAGCCCCAGCATGACTACAGTGCATGATGTTAAAATTGCAAAAGTACAATTTCAATATTGTGTATACAAAAGGCAAATATTTATACCTTGCTGATGCTTTGTCATGGGCACCCAGACAAATAATAGAACAGCATGAAAATGAGAAAACAGACAAAGTCATGGAAGTCAGAAATATTTCAACATCATACCTTGATGAACTCAGACATCACACAACTTCAAACCCAGTTTTCCAGAAGCTGAAAAATGTTATCAGTGAAGGATGGTCAACACGACAAACCAGTTTACCACTTGACATACAGCAGTATTTTCCTTACCAAGAAGAGCTGATGATGAAAGATGGGATCATCATGAAAGGTCCAAAAGTGGTAATTCCTTCAGCATTACAACAGGAATATATCAACATTTTGCATCGTGGTCATCCCAGTACTGATTCTACCAAAAGAAGGGCAAGAGGTATAGTATTTTGACCTTCTATATCAAAAGGTATAGAGAAGGAAACTCTAGCATGCTCAATCTGCAGCAGCACCAAACCACACCAACAAAAAGAACCACTTCAACTATACCACATTCCTGAATTACCATGGTTGATGGTTGCTACTGATATTTTTGAAAGGAATGGTCAGCATTACTTAGTGTTAGTAGACTTTTACTCAAATTGTCTTGAAACTGACCTTCTTCCTTACTTAACATCTATTATGGTCATTATGAAATTGAAGAGACATTTTTCTGTCCATGGTAGGCTGCACAAAGTCATATCTGACAATGGTGCACAGTTTACAAGACAGCAGTGTAAGAAATTTGCTGAGTCTTGGGACTTTGTCCATATTACTAGTAGTCCTGAGTAGTCACATTCCAATGGATTAGCTGACCATGCAGTTCAGAATGCAAAATGTTTGTTGGAGAAATCCAAGAGAGATGGTGCCAATGTTTTCCTTAACTTATTCAATCTCAGAAACATTCCTCAAGAGAACTTGCTTGGTTCACCTGCTCAGAGATTGATGTTCAGACAGATTAGAACAACTCTCCGATCAGTAAACAATTGTTAGTACCAAATGCAAAGAACAACAGAATGGTTAAGGCTCAACTTTTGAGAAAATGCCAGTCACAAAAGTTGTACTATGATAAGTCCAGTAAACCTCTTAGACCCTTAAGACAAGGAGAAGTTGCTGATAATGCAAACATCTAAAGGATATGACTGAATGTGAATCACCAAGAACATATATGAAGAACCAAGATCTTACATCATATGATCAAAAGGAATATATTTCAGGAGGAATTGAAGACATGTATTACTAGTCTCTGAACCAGTGACACAGCAGATTGCTTATGCCAATAACTCTATTTCTCTGACCGACTCTACACCTGTTTGAATTTCAGAGGACAATGTACTTTCTTCAAGTAATCCAGATGCAATCCCTGAAGCTCCAGTTGTGTAAGAATCCCCAGAGACTGTCTTTGTTGCTAAACCCAGTCAAAGTTTTTATGTGACTAGATCGGGTAGAATTTCCAGACCCAATCCAAAATATGCAGCGACTTGGATTTGAGTTCAAATTTGTTGTTAAATATTGATGTGATATCGATCTTGTAAAATGTCTTGTTCTCCTATTGCATATCAAACAAATTGAAAAGGGAGGATGTAGATCAATGTGTATCTTTAACCTGGCTGGCCACTGTAGCTAGATAGCATGTGCATATAAGTTATAGAGCATGTACAAGATCAGTGCCATTTTGTATAGTCAGCCAAAGTGAGTGCAGGCATGAATGGAGATGCACATGTGAATGTATTTGAAGTAATGAGTCAGTTAGTTAGCTTATGAAGTTCAAAGTATATGTTCCAGTTACAGCTTGTGATATGTTTATGTACAATAAACAATTTGAATGCATACCCAGTCTCAGTATCTCATTTGAATACATGAGACATTTCACAGTATTTGAACCCACAACATCTGACTATAGTCTAATACTGGACTCTTACAACTGGTTTGTGCTACAGACTAATACGTGCACACTCAGGCATACTTGCTTTTACAGTTGGGATATGCATGCTCAATTTGATACAACTATAAAAGACCAAAAAAGCTATCTTTAACTTATAAAGCTACAAGAACACATCTCTTCTGCTGCATACATACTACTTTCTTCCTTCAGTCTTTCCAATTGAGCAACATGAGCCTGCCAATTGAACTCATGTTCGGTGTGAGCTGGGAAAAGAACAGAAAAGAACAGAAGAGCACTATGCATACCAGTCTTGCCTATATTTAGCTTTCTAAGTCTTACAAGTACTTTCTTATTGTCATACTTACACAACTGTGTGATGTTCACAGTCTCAAACTCATGCAACCAATGGTTGATAGTATCCCTTTTTTTGCCTGAGTAGGTCATTCAAATGATGCCTATATTGTTCTCCAGTCAGTGTGTGTGGGATACCAGTGGCACTGAATACAGCCTGGGCCAAACTATTTCACATCTCAGACTTGTACTGGGAGCCACAATTGTCCCCCTGTGGAAGCCTTTGGCTGTGGCACTTTACCAGGAGTCCAATAAATATCCTGTACTCCTAGACACCCCACCTCTGTGCCCTAAGCTTGGCACCTTCCTCTCCAGTGCCACCCATGTCTACCAACCGAACTAGAGCAATGGAAATGGATGCTTTCCCACCAAATTCAGCCAACAGGTTTACTGGTACTGCACAAACCAGAGCAACGATACCAACCATGTTTGAGCAATATTAAGTGGAGTGCAGCAGTGCCAAGCAGGGAGGAATTAAATTGAAATTGGAAAGTTAATATGACACTTGACCTTAGTTTGAGAGGTGCCTACTGATTTAGCCTGGAAATATATATTGGAAATTGGAAATTAACTGTTAGGTGAGTTAAGTTTGCAGACATGCACTGGAGGTATATATGTAATAACTTGACACATTTGTTTTTACCGTTATACACCGAGGAAATTTTATTTTTATGCTACGTGATTCGAACCTAGACATAATGGACAATTTTTTTTCTTCCACAATGTTGATTTTTCATTTTTGCCACAGAAGAAGTGCTGCTCAGGCATAGTCTGGAATCATGCATAAATACAGGTGACAGATTCAGTTGTTACACATGTACCCTCTGTCATACATCTGAAAACCCAATAATGGTGTCTCATCCCTCATACATATAATTCCTATCACCTCCACTATCTAAGGTGATATAAGTGACAGTGAATATAATGGGAAGTGGAACAACAGTAACAGTGTATAAAATATCCTGTGTTAGAACCCAGGAGCATGTGTATGGCAGACCTACACTTACACCTGTTGCCAGAAGAATGATGAAATAACACTTGTCTATTTTTTAGTTCATTGCTATATAGTGCACTGTCACAACAGGAAAAAATAAGTTGCATGCCCTGTACAAGAACCCAGAACCATCTGAACTCCAGCCCTACACTTGCACCTGCTGCCACAGGGCTAGCTATATGAAATTTCCTAATTTTCTAATCATTCTTAAGGTCTATGTGTTAACTGATGTGCAAGCCACTTTGCGTGTTTGTGAAGTGCCCAACATAATTAATTGAATGTATCTGGTTTCAGTTATTGGCTGTCTGAGTTCTGCCTGCAGGTGTTCGATGACTATAGCTGCTGGGGAACCTTGGTAACTGCCACACAATGCCGCTAAGCACAGTTGCACGATGGAAAACATAAATTGCAACAATGTATTGTTTTTGCCTTTTGCCTTTTTACAGATGCCCTATTAGCAGGTGTTCTGCAGTTCTGTCTGCTTACTGGGTGGGCCACTAGTCCAGTTTGTTCACTGATGTGCTTTGCACAAATGAGATATGCACAGCCAAAACTGATATTCATTTGCCCTTTTCCTGTGTTTGTGCTAAGTGACCCATTGCACAAACACTGCTCTCCCCAAAAATAAATAAATAATAAAAAAAAAAACAAAAAACAAAAAACAAAAACAAAACAAGAAAAAAAGAAGAAAGGTAAAAGTAGCTGAAATGAAAAAAATATATGACATTCACAATACAAAAAGAACCTTCAGAACACAGTAAGGGTGCCTTATCCCTCTTTGCCACACAAGCAACTTTGCAGCAAGGAACTGAATCATAAATAAAAGGGAAAAGTAATTCAAATGAAACAAAGCAACCTATGAAATAAACACTACAAAATGTTTGTTAGTATACATGAAATATTTCTACATAGGACTGGATTTGAACTCTCACTCCAATGAACCTTCAGAACACAGGAAGGGTGCCTTATTCCTCTTTGCCACATAAACAATTTTGCAGCAAGGAACTGAAATCATTCTGCATGCAAAGGACTCCAACATCATCTACAGTAATATGAAATCATACACGTGTTATTTGTCCATTTATTATTTTTGGATGTAGTGCACTAAGTTATCACACAACCAGTTATAAGTGTTGCTTGCAAATATGTAGCTCTGTCTTAGCTCTCTGTGTTTGTTGTTCATTCTTCTTTTATCTGACCAGTAATCTAAGATGTGCAGTCTGTACGCCATTCTATATCATTGTCCTTAAAATGTGTGAGGATATTAAAATGGCAATAATATAATATGCAGTTGCCAACAAATGAATGAGAGGTTGGATATTAATGAACAGAACCTGTGAACTGTGTACTGCTTATTTACATTTTCAACCTTGACAAAATGATATCTAACACTTTGTAAGCCTAACTTGACACACCTACTGGATGTAGGACAGTCTGCACTTCTGTTGTGTTTTCCTTCTCACTAACAGTAATCATTCACAGTTGCAATCCATTAAAAACAAACACTGAGGGAGTGCCTACACTGTGTTTACATCTGATACATGGAGACAGTTATTTGGGATTCAGCAATTCAAATGAGTTCACACCTCATTTGTATCTTCACAGTGTTGACAGCTCCCAATCTACATAATAAAAATGCAATTGTGTAGCTAGAGAAACTGAAGGTAAGGAGACTTGTTTATGTGGAGAACACAGAAAAAAAATTACTTTGTGATATATCTCCACAGAGGATTGCTGAACTTGAGAAGGTATGCTTGCATTTTGTCAACTAAATAGTGCATATGCTGACATGTAATTAAGAAAAGGCTGTTTAATAGTTTATATATATATATATATATATATATATATATATATATATATATATATATTGTCAAAGGCTGTTGCACTTTTATCTGTATGCATTAGTTAGATGTGTATAGACTGCATGGACATGTTTGTCAGGGAAATTCACAGGAATACATGACTGGCAATACTTTAACATGGAAAGTTCTGTGTTAAATCTATAACCATGTTTCAGGGATAGTTCATTTGATAGCACTTTTAGCATTTCAAATATGGTTTATTAGCAAAATGTGTCATTTGCCTGTTCTTTTGGGGGTGGGGGAGCAAAGCTGCATTTCTGTTATGGCACAAACAAGGATATGTTGCTATTGTTACTCTCCTTTTTGCATCCTGCCTGTTGTTCATATTTCAAATCTCTAGACTGTTGTATGTTTCTCCAGTGGGTAATACTGAAATGCTACCTTTTGTGTTTTACCTGGGAACAGTTATTTTGTAGTTATGTGATACTTATGTGCATTATACTTCTGTTGTCTTTTAGGACACCTAGAACTATGCCACCCAGGTGTCTCAATCCTCAAAAACTACCCTTCACTGACCTTGAGAATCAGATCATTGTTGAAGCTTTTAGGTGACATGGTACCTTCCTGTTTGAGGGGGATGTGGAGATATGTCAGGCAGAATGCAAATTTGGCAGAAGACCATGGCAGATATTAATGCAGTGGGTGGGCACAGCAGGAAATATGACCAGGTGCACCACAGAGCTACTGACATAATCTCCTCTGCATGGAGGAGAGGAGCTGCAGTGATCCAAGATTGGATGGATACCAAGGGAGGGGCTGCTAGTGAGCCATCATTAACTTAACAGCAAATGAAGAGTTCATGTCCACTGCCAGGGATCCAGACAGCTCCCAGGAAAGTGTAAAACAGCATGTTCTTGATATTGGTGCTACTGTTTCAGGGACAGCAAGCATGACCCAGGTGGAGTTTCCAGACAGGCTTTTGTATCTCAGTTGTTAAATACTGTTGTATAGTAAAACATTTAAAATCTGTATGCTAGTTCTTTTTCATAAGAAATTTATTTTTTGGGGGGATTGAAGACTTCTACAGTTAACAACACATTCTGATTGATTACTCATTGGCTTAGGTTGGACTTGTCATCCAAGTTCTTGTTGAAAGTATAGTTAATGGACACATAAAGGGGCAAAAGTATTACCCCCTGTGTTACTGTTAATTGTGATGATGTTGTCTTTACCTTTTGCTTAACTTCTTCCAGGACCATCCAGCATGCAGAGCATACCATCATACCATCACCTGCATGTGGCAAGATAAACATTTTTATGTCAGTATTGATGAGCGATTCATGAAATGTTTTAGTGTACAAATCACCCCCCTTTTACTTGCTTACACTACTAGGTAATAACATGCAAGGATATGCCACTTATTCATATTATTACACAATACTTTCCAGGTTCAACACTTACCTTGTAAATCCAGCAGTTGTAACAGTTTTAGTTCAGGGCTGACTCTGTCTGATGCAAGCAGTACACAGCCAATACATGGGGAGGTTAAAGTTGTGAGAGTTGCCTGGCATCAATGTTAGTATATGTATGTGCATAGAAGGAAGGCTTTAGGCCCTTAGGTGGTGAGTGAGTGTGCTATACATTGTCTCTTAGCCAATGCAAGGGCATATTTAGTATGCCTACATCTGCTTACACCCACAGCAACTGCTGTTTCCCCCTCTGACTCCTCACCTGAATGTGGCTGTGGTAATCTTGGCATTGGTGGTGGAATGTGTGCTCCTTCCCCTTGTTGATCCTGCTGAAGCTGTTTTCTCAGGATGATGTTGTGTAGCATGGCACATACTGTGAATATTTCAGTACATGTCAGTGGACTGTACTGCAGGGTTCTCCCAGATGTATCTAGGTACTGGAACCATGACTTCAGCTGCCCAAACACATACTCTATGATATTTCTGGTTTGATTGTGTGCTTCATTATGGCATTCTTCAGCAGGTGTGTGTGTGCACTTCTGATGGGTGTCATCAGCCATGGTTCCAGTGCATAACCTGCATCCCCCAGTAAATGACACTGTAGGATATCTCCCCCAGTGAACATCTGATACATTTGGGAGGTGTGCCAGATATGTGAGTTGTGGTAACTGCCTGGGTTGTCAGCACACACATTCAAGATGATTCCATTGGCATTATACATGATGTGACAGTTAATAGAATTGAAGCCCTTTCTATTAATGTAGAGCCTTGCCTGTTCTGCATGAGGTAAATATTTCTACATGTGTACAATTTATGGCACTCAGTACTTCAGGGTAGTGTGCTATAGTGTAGAGCCTATTTTTGACCCTGTACTCAGGAGTACTGAGAAAATATATGCAGTCAGTAACATGTTGGTGCATAGCATTCAAGAACTAATGGAGGATCCTGGATGCTGATGCCTGTGACACCCCCCAAATGTCCCCTGTTGGTCTCTGAAAGGTACTTGTACCTAAGATTCTAAGTGGTACTCATACCTATGTCTCTACTGGGATGGATTCCCCTCGGTTTGCCCTGGCTCTGAGTTGAGGATGACAGAGGTTACAGAGTTCCTCTAGTGCGTCTCTTATCTACCCTGTAGGGTTCTACAATTTCCACATCATGTAGAATGTGATAAGTTATCCAATGTCTGAAAACTCTTCTCTTTCTTGGTCTTGGTCTATTAGCAGCAGCAGCATAGACTTCAGCCTGTTGCACATACACATGAATTAAAGCAACAGCAGCCCCTAACATTGTTTCTGTGTGGACTCCTTTCCATGGCTGTATTCCAAGAGGTTTTGGAATTCACAGGGAAAACCAGCACTGAGTCTACAGGGTTGCTTTATAGCTTGTTGAATAGTTCCTCCATCTTGGATTGGTTGATTACCATACAATTCAGCTGCTTATGCTGTAATTTGCATGCCATAATATTTACCTTGTTTGCACTGTATAGAGCTGCTTACTGACTTCAGAACACTGTGTTACGATGTGTGCGTTGTTCCGCAACATTCACATGGTGGAAACGGACTGTGTAGGCTTTATTGAATCTGGCTGCAAGTCTTCTTAGCTGAACTTGATACTCTCACAAATCGTTTTATAGACAGAGGTTATGACTATGAATTTTTAAACAAAATCAAAATTGAAACTATATCAAAAAGACAAGATATATTTAAACCTATTCTTAATTATGAGGAAGCATTAGTTAATGACACAATATAATCTGATAATGATGCAATAGCAAACAGCTTTTGTAGGGCATTTTCACTACATATATCTGTTAATATGATGCAAATTAAAGACATTTTAGACAAGAATTGGAAAATGGTTCTGAGTAATGTGGATTTAACAAGATGAATAGGAGACAAGCCAGTGTTCAGTTATAAAAGTAATAATAACATCAGGTCAATTTTAGAGAAAAGTAATTACCACAAAAAACTGTGCCACTTTTGGAACATTTAAGTGCAATAATTGCAAATTCTGTAGCAACATTGCAGACACTTCCTCTATTTATGTAAAAATATTCAAAAAGAAATTTTGGCAAAAGATCATTTCAAATGTAACTCAAGCAGTATTGTTTTTTTAGCTGCTTGTGATACCTATGATAGTTACTATGTAGGAAAGACAGTCAGAAAACTTTCAAAAAGTATATAGGAACATGTTACTGCCATTAAAAATGTGATTTAAGTAATGCTTTGACCAAACATGCTAAGGACTGCTCAGATTTCAGGAAATTTACATTTTTTGCGTTAGTCCCTGTACCTATTGGTAAATTTGTATGCAATTTTTACACAATCTTAGAATATAAGGAGGTTGAATGGCAGCTTAGACTGGATTCCAACACAAATCCAGGACTCAAGGAACATATTAATATCAAATGCTTTTTAATGCCTCAAAGATTGTAAAAATGTTTTTATATATTAATATATTTCATATATTTTCATTTTTTTAGCATTTAAATTATTGTAATTTATTCCTTAAATTTTGTTGTACGCCTTTAAACAGTGAGCTGATTAATTGAAGTCCATCATGTGATTTATTCATAGTATAAATGAGGCACAGTTGTTTTTTATTTATTCTGATGAAGTTCTGACATAATAAAAGGACGAAAGTGCTAAAATTATATTTGTGGTATGTCTGAAGGTTATATCATCTTGTGTCATGTCTCCGTTGAATGTTTGTGTAGTTTCATAATTTATTCTTTGTTTTTTTTTTTCTAAGTGTTTTTTGCCACCAGCCATGAAGTCACTCCCATTAGATTCAGCCTATTCACTTGCCAGTACTGAAGAATTACACCAGTACAGTATGATGAAAGCAGCAACTGTCTGGTGGGGAAATCATATAGGCAGCTATGAGGATTTTTTGTGCCCTCACTGACATCCTAGGTATAGGAGCATGCATGGCCTAACTCCAGTTCCTGGGTGGGCAAATTATTCAAGTCACCACAGGGGCACAGTGCTTCCCCCTGTGCATGTGTATACCAGCAGACAGCAGTTTGGTCAGCTGAAAGTCTACCTCTTTGATGCATTCTGCAGTACCGTCTATCTTTTAAGAGAAAGTGGCTACATGCACCCTTCTCTGCCACCTTCCCACCAAGGATGGGCACAAACATCCCACACTGCCAGCTCTGTTAGGTGGCCAGGCTGGTAATGAAGTTGGGTCATCTGAACTGCAGACATGGCTTTATTTCTCTGCTCCAAAAGAGCTGGCTACTACTCACAACGCTGCCTTTGTTTATTTCAAAGTTTTCACAAAACGTCTAAGTACATTCACTATATCTAATGGATAGGTGACCACTTCATTGTTTACTGATGACATGCTTTTCTCACTTTCAGTTTTCGTATATAATTAAAAGACTACCTTATTATTGCTAACAGCCTTTGAGATCAAGATGAATCTGAAGTTAGCTCTAGAAGATATGGTAAAAGTAGTTTTTGTGCTTTACTTGTCTTTAAGACTAAGATACATTTTGAAAGCTAAGTAACACCTCTTTTTCTGCTGTAGACATTATCAAGTTTTTTTTTTCAGTTTACCTATATATTTCTCCATATAATAGTGCGTTCATGAATGCATATGTTAACAATATCATAGAACCTCACAGTGACAGTATCCTGAGTAGATTTATTTGGTCATTGAGGATTGCTGCCCAATCGGTTTTCATTACTATGTTAATTATCGCACCATAATTTCCAGTGATAAAGTCATTATGATATGACAGAGTTTGATTTTACTGTTAAGTTAAACATGACAGCATCCTGATCTGTGATAATTATAGAAAGTAACATCATGGATGGCGAGAGGAAAGATGTTAGGTTTGTTAGTATGATATTGAAGATTTTGGCATCTCTAGTTAGATTTCATATAGTTTAGTCCAAATTGGTTTGATTAACTTATTCAATTAATATATGTTCATATTTATCTGGTATTGAGTAATCTACTTATTCAAACTTTGGGTAGTTAAATTTCACTTATAAAGATTGCATTTTCACTGAAATTGATATCCTGGAATTAATTAGGGACTTCTCCAGCTTTATAAGGGACATAAGCATTGTATGGCGTTTTCTTGTATAATAACACATTATAATCAGTACACATAATATGAATTGCTGTATAAGCAGTTTCTGTTTCTTCATTGTTTTGTTATTTCTGGTATTAGGTGATTTTTATTAATATTGACCCAAGGCCAAATATTCCATTAGACCTGTAAGAATAAGTTAGGAATCTGTGATATGCATTTTTGACCTTTAGACCAGGTTTTAGTAGTGATATAATTGTCAATGTTCTTCAAGCAAACACTTGCTTCTAAATCACACACTCTGTTGCTGAGATTTCTGACATTTACAATTACCTCCTTCATGTTCGTTTTTTACCATTATTTTGATTTCTTTGTGTTTTGTAATTTTAAGAAGTCTATAAAAGACATCAGGAGCATGGAAATGTTTTCAGTGTAAGTGAATTAATATGTTCATTTCACTTAAATTGTACTTAAATTGTACATTTCCACATGGTGTGCATTGTTGCCAAGATCAGCATTCAGTGGGGAAAGGGAAAGTCTCCTTTTCCACACTGTTGTGCAATCTTGGAGTTGGTATATTTAAATATCAATAGAAATGGTGGGGGGCACAGCCTCTAAGTGGGGGTGTAGGTGGGCTTACCCCATGCAAAGCACTGTTTTATGTGTTTCTGTTGTATTTTAAAGTGTATTTTTACTTTTCTCATGCATTTGTGTTTTACAGTAACGTTCAGTTTGGATATACTACTTAAGTTAACGTTACAACTGATTTGAAAATAAAACAAATACAATAACATGTTTTTTAAACATCTTTATTAAACATATTGTGATAAGGGTACATGTAAAGTATTTTAAAAGAAAACAAACCATAACAACATTTGCATTATTATTTTCATGCAGTCTAGATACATGTTTTCTTTTTAACATTTTTCATTCACTCCAGCATTAAATTAATTACACAATTTCTGCCTTCCCTTAAATTTCCTTTCTCCACTTTCACATTATTCTGGATGTAATACTTCCACAAATTCCATTTATTTTCATGTAATGTGCTCCATGTAATCCTTCCTTTTCCTAAAGATCCCACCTTCAGTTCTTTTATCTTCTTTACAATATTCAATACTTCAGTTTTGGTTGATTTAGATTTTGATTTCCATTTTCTACTAATTCCTTTTTGGCAGCAAATAGCATTAAACTTAGAACAATTTTACTGTGTCTAGATAATTTAGATCCTATATCCATGCTCAAAAGAATAATTTTCTAATTTTATTTGTACCTCACCATTTCTAACAATTTATCTGCCAAATTCCTAGAGCCCCAAAAAACATGTTCACAAATACCTCTCTCTCTTTCCCATCATATCTCCAGCATTTGCTGTCTACTGGAGGAAAAATTCTCTGAAGTCTGTCTGAAGTATAAAAATATATATGCAAACACTTCCATGCACAAAAAATCCTAAACCTTTTTGGACTTTGTTGAGTAAGTGAGGACCATACAGATGTTCTCCTACTGTCTTTGTATGCTACCTTTCCAATATCTGTTCCAAATATTTTCTTCTTCTGATTGATTCTAATAGTTATCATGCAATATTTAATATACCCCACTAATTATCCTTTTCTTAATACCATATTCTGATTCTAGATTCTAATGAAAACTCTACCAGTGCTGGTCTTTCACTTAGCTCCCTGACCCCATTATCTTTTCCTATATTTTGTTATCAATCATTAGTAGGGAAGGCAGTCTGTAACTTACAGTTTAAACTTCTACTTTGGTTTATAATCTTCTATTTCAGTTGTATATTTCAACTTTAACTGCTTTGCTGTAAAGTATCCTTTTTATCAGGTAATCGTAAATTACATTGTTCCATGGGGAGGTCCAATTTATAATATTCAGCTTCTGCTCTATTCCCCTTCCAGATAACTCCCTTCAACTCTTTACAAATTATCATCCACAGCTTATCCTCAGATTGATACAAATATGCTTGACCTGTATATAAACATAAAGGAACTAAAACTATTTTGCTGCTTGTATCTTACTATCCATATTCATAATCAAGAGCTTCCAGTTTCTCGGTGTTTATATTATCATTTATTTAATCAGTTTTCTCAAATTCTTAGCTGCCATAACAGAATCTTTTTTAATCCACACTCCTAAAATGTCACTTTGTCTCCATAAGTATGGATATTTCTGAATCAATTTTTAAGAGTGTACATAGTTTACTACTATAACCTTTGCTATTTCTTAATTTACTTTAAACTGTCTCAAAATGTTTCAGAAAATGAACATATAATTTTTAGATTTATCAAGTGCAAAATAATATCATCTGCGGCAGCATCAGTGGTATAACAGGTAAAACACTTACTTTTGGCGCTGGAACACCAGAAGACTATGGGTTCTATTCTCACTTCAGGAGATTGGATTGCTGACACTACAAAGAAGCGTTTGGGGGGATGGACTCCTCAATGTGTTGTTCTTCAGATGATATTTTAAACCAAAGTCCCATCTGCTTGAGCTCAGCTGGATGTAAAAGAGCCTGATGTGCCAGTTGAAAAGATTAGGGGATGTTCCCCGATGCCCTGGTCAAATTTCCACTAACAGTAGAAATACCACTTTGGATCTTCCCTGAAGAGAGCCTTCTAGCATAGTGGGATTAAGCCAGTCAGCAAAACGTTAATAAATAAATACACAAACAAATAAAGGAATCTATTTTTCCTGATTATCATAAGAGTTACTTATTTGAATTTGTGAGTCCCTTATTTCTTTATTAATGGTTCTAATTATAAAGTAAACAACAAAAGAGAAAGAGGACATCCCTGCCTGGTTCCCTGTTCAAAAATGACATGTCAGAGAGAAACCCTCCTAACTTAATTCTTGCCACTGAACCTTCATATATTTTCCATACATGCCTTGTTATTCTACCAGGGTTGAGAAATGCTACCATTTTTCTACTCACAAAATCTCAGCTGACATTATAAAATGGTCAAGACCTACCAACAGTAACAGTTTTTGCATTCTACTTCACACTGGCTCATCACTTTTCTATAACAATGTCAAATGTTTGCTTCCACTTAACAAAACCACATTGATTCATAACTGTCACCTTGGCAACACCCTTACCATTCTCTTAGCAAGTATATATATAAACACTTTGTAATCATGGTTTAAAATTGAATTGGTCTATATGAAGTTGGGTCTGAAGAGTATTTACCCATTTTGAGTTATACAGCTGCAAAGCTTTCTTTCAAAATGCTGGTGCTATTCTGTCTTTTAAAAATACTATAAACCAAAATCTTCCAGAGCTTTACCACTTTCTTCCATCCTAACTTCTAAACTTCAGCAGGTATACCATCTGTTCCTGAAACTTCTCTGTTGATTGAATTTACATTACTATTTTTAAATCCTTCTTTCCTATCTTATCTTGTTTAACATTATATTATATTGAAATATGGCAGCAACAAAACCCAAAGGATCCACCATGGCAGAGTATAAATAAAATCTTTAATAACCAGGATAAGCACTTTCGGGTAATCCACCACGTTTTCAAATCCAAGTGCAAAACATAATAAAGCACAAACAGGCAGATAGAGTGCAAGGGCTTAATAGTGTTTTACCACTAAAGCCTGTTTTTAGAGGGCATAGACCCTGGAAATCAAATTGATTGGTCCCTCTAGAGGGGTGTGCTGTATTACATTTTTATTGGTTGAATGTGGTTTTTAAATAGGTTTGTGCTTTATTATGTTTTGTACTTGGATTTGAAAAAGAGTTGGATTACTCAAAAGCACATATCCTAGTTATTAAAGATTTTATTCATACTCTGCCATTGTGGATCCTTTGGGTTTTGCTGCTGCTGTATTTGTTGTTCACCAATTTGGTCCTTCAGTTCTGCTACTTCTGGTTTTGTTTGTTTGTTTATATTGATATATGGTGGTAGGTTTGTAGTTTTGATTTGTTTTGTTTTGTTACATTTTAGCTTTTGGAAGATATGAAGATTATCTACTGTACTAATTTCTCAATAGATGGCTGTTCAGGGAACCCTGGATTAAACCTAGATTGTGGCACTAATTAGCCAGAAACAGAATATGGAAATTAAGACTAAGCACTCCTCCTTCTGACTGATGAACCTTAGTTTCTCATGCAAATTAGCCCGAGACTGAGCATGTAAATCAGGACTAAGCTGTCCTCATTATGATTTGTGAAACCTAAGGTTCCCATGTAAATCAATGATAGTTATAAGCCCACACTGATTGGCCAATGGGGAATAGAAAACACATCCATTCATCATATTTCTGTGGCCCAGTCAAGGTAAGGATTACACCCCTCCCCCCAAGAACGATGGTATACACGTGCTTGTAACTGCTGTGATCCTCACAATGCAAGATCACTTGTCCATTCATGTCAATAAAGTTTCCTTGGATTCTGTACTGCTGGCATCATCTTTCTTTTAGAACTCATACCTATCACAGAGGGATTTATCTGGGTAAACTAAATGATTATTTGGCTGTTTTTGTTGTTTCCTACTGTACCTTAAGACTGTAAATAGGATTCATTGGTTTTACTGTTTCAAATATGAAAGTGTTTTTTGACTTTTATATATTAATACTTGAGCACATCTTCCTCTAATCTTGGTGCAGTTAGGTCTTCTATAAATATTTTGATTTGTACCTTTACTTGGTTTTACCATTCCTCTTCTTTCTAGAAATGTCCATAGAATTTATGGGTCTATATTAGATCAGCAAACACATAAAAAAGCGAACACTAATTGATCGACCTTATGTAAGCGAAAGCTTACAATCTCAAACTGTTAGATCAGTGATTTTTTTCCTAGGGAAAAAAAATCGCTGATCCAAAACACATACACACAGCACAAGCACACCAAACAAACAGAAATCCACACACATACACCTAAAATCTGACACCTAACCCTACACTAAACTATGCACACACCACTAACTATCCACTTACCTTAACCCAAACCCTAACCCTAAGGTCCGCCACTATCACACACTCACCTCACCCGATCCCTAACCCTAACTCACCTAAACCCGCCCTAACCCTTACATCCACACAATCGCACACATACCTAACCTGAGCCCTAACCTCAACTCACCTAACCCACCCTAACACTCACATCCACACAATCGCACACTTACCTGACTCCGACCCATAACTACACCCATAACCACAGCACTGAAAATACTGAAGCAACAGAAATGGACAACCAAATTATTTCCCTAGGAAAAAAATCGGATTTCTGTTGATTCGATATTTTGAACATTCGCTAAAATAAGGTCAATCAATCAGCGTTCGCTTGTTTAAGCATTCGCTGATCTAGTATAGACCCGAATTTACAAAATATCTCTGATAGGATCTATGGTTATTTTTCTTGTCATAGTCTCCCTAAGTTTGACAATAACACTTTCTACTTTCTGTTGCCTAAGTCATTGTGCTAAGAGTTTTTGTGCTCTGAAGTTGTTATAAAAATACTCCTTTAACAGCAATTTTTCTGAACTCTAGCATATTATCAAAATACTCCATTATTTTCCCTTTAGCACTTAGTAGTTGTTTCTCATCTTGTTGTGCGAATCCTCTTCTTCTTTGGTATTTTAACATTTGACAGCATCTCTAAATAACTGTTATCACTTCTTTCCCACATCTCTTTCTCTCTTATTTCTACCATATTTTAAACTCTAGTTTTATCTTATTCCAGTCTCTTGCCATCCTCTTCTGAAGAGATTTCTGTTTTCTATAAATTCATATTTTTAACAGATATGCAGAAAAGTACCCATGCCTCATTTTTACTTCATTTCATTGCATCTTTATCTTTTCTTTGTTTGTGCATGATCAGATGTAGTTACTGGATAGCCTGCAAGGCTTTCAGTTCAATACTTATGATCCCATGAAATGTAATTTCTGTTCAGTCTAACTCAATTATTGTACCTTGGGGAAAATGCATAAATTCTGTTTGAGTTCCTGCTAGTTAGCTTACATATTCCATTCAAAACCTCTCATATTTTCTTTCTGTGTCTTGCTGATACATTCTCACTATTGCAAATAAGGTTCCAGTCCCCACTGTTAAATAATATGTTCTGCTGAAATCTAATTATTTCTCCCACAATTCTCTTAAGATCCATGACAGTAGTTTTAGGTGGAATATAAATATATCAGGATAATCTTCATTCCCTGCCAATAACTAATTAATACCACAAATCTACCATTACAGTCTTTCTTTCTTTTTTCTATCACTAATCTGTAATAGTACTCCAACTTTTAATTTGGGCTTGCTACTCTGCTGAATATCCATTCTAAAAATCTGGTCTTTGCCAAACTCACATGCACATTTCTATCCAAATGTATCTCATGTAACATTGTTATTTGGACCCTGCACTTCCTAATATAATTCATCACTTTTTGTTTTATGTCTAACCCTGCAATGCTACTTATATTCCATGATACAACTGTAAGCCAGCCATTCTGATAAACAAGCTATTACTTTAATGTATTATGCATGACAGTTTTGTTGTATGTATGTTTCCAACTTGCAACATACTTGCACACAGTAATGCTCAGTAGGCTGATCTTGACTGCTGTTGCTGCTTCTCTTTCTTTTTAAATCTATCTGACATTTTCCCAGACTTTTCCCCATCATTAAACACACTCACGAAAGAATACTCTAAATATATTTTCAGAGCTACAACTCATTTTAACTCATAGCAAAAACAAAAAATGTATACACTTTACAAAAAGGGAAGTTATCCCTCCATATAAGAGTATTTGCTCCAAATAGGCAATTACAGTCACAGTCACATAGTCTAATCTTAGGTTTAATCATGCTGGAAACACACACTGGAACCTATGCTCCCTCTTGCACAGATACCATTCATACTTGTATTATATCTATGCCCCTCCCTGATGTAAACACAACTTCCATGCTCTCAATAAGCTGATATTTCGACTTTAAAAGGGTGCATCTGCCACCCTTAAATAAATCAACTGAACTGTGCATTGTTTTATTTATTATTGAAGTACTAGGGAACCTGGGGATGAAACTGCTTGCAAATGTACTCACTCTCCTCAGTGTCAAACTTCCTTTATTTTTCCTGAACTACTTGCCAATACCCCTTAAAATATATTTATGGTGCTTCTTATACAAATGCCTCAAATATATTATTCAGTCATTTCCGGATTAAATTCCTGCACCTGTAGACTTATTGTCTCCAACTTTAAGCATTTGCTGATTTAAAAAAAAAAAAAACAAGTAACATTACAAATACAAAAAACAGCTCTTTTTAATGCTAGAAAACTACCATCTTTCAATATTTCTATTTTTATCCTGTTTGCAAAGAAAAAAAAAATTCCTTGTCTGGTGAGTAAACAAAAAACATTACTCTATACTTCAACCTGTTTAAAACAGGGGAAATATTCTCTTTTAATACAAATATAATACGATCAATGCACTTTTACATCTGCCTCCTCAGCTGCCAAAGATCAAAATATTATATTTCTAATATATAGCCTTTATCTTGTTTCAGTATAAACCATGGATACATTACAGTCAAAGAAAAGTACTTTCTTATTTTAATATCATTATCATTGTTCTTAGTAATATCTGTATAATACATTTCTTGAAGTAAATTTCATGTTATATTGTAGAGTAATTTTGTATAGTATGCAGTGGTATTTTAAAGGTGACGTAGGGGTGTCTTGTCAGTGCCTGGCGTTTATACTAGTGATATTAAAATAAGAAAGTACTTTTTCTTGACTATAATGTAACCATTAACTAAAGGTTGATATAAAAACAGCACAAATCACAGTCTAGTTTGTCTGTATAAGCTTACAACAGATGCTATGTTAGTTAAGTATATAAGTTGCAACATTCTCAAAAATAGCTAAAATAAACATGCAAGTAAATAAACATATGACTAATTACCAAAAATTAACAATTAAATTTCTCCATATAAAAGAAATAACTTGATTGGTGTCCTATTAATTAAAAAGAAAGTAAATTAATTAATTAATTAATTAACCTGGGGGGGTAATGTGGAACTTCAGAACTTCATCAGAATAAAGAACACCAGCACTAAACCCTTTATATAATAATGAAAGCACTCCCTCCCTCCAGATTAATTAATTAAAAGTAGCTTATTGGCCGTTTTGGGTCAATTCCTATCTCTTGCAGTTTCCCTGCTTTAAAACCAGCATTTGCGCGGTTTGCACCAGTATACAACTCCGCACAGCTCCTGGTGGTGTCCTGCAGAGTGATACAGGCAACAGAGAGACCCAAGAGAGACTTTTCCAGATTTAAGTATTTTTTCTCTGTTTTTTTTTGCTCCGACTGCCTTTTCCTGCCTAAAAAGCGAATTTCTAACTGATCTGTGCTTCAAAAAGTTTAAATTGCATTTGCCTTCTGCGTTTTACAGTTTTTGCACTTGTTTTATATCAATTTAAGTCATTTTTGTATTGTATAACTGTTATAGGCTACACACTAAAGTGCGCTAGCCTGTTTATAGCATTTAAAGTGTTTTTTGTGTGTTTTTCTGCTGTTTCCTGAAACAAACAAAAAAAAAATTCTCTTTTCCCGCCTTTGCTGAACTAGATTAGTCCAGATTTCAGGTTTTGCTGAATTCTGGACTGTGGTATAGTTTCCTGTGTTGCCCATATCCTTACTTGGATAGGAGGAAGCTTCTCTGTTCACCAGTGAGAGTGGGGCACTTTGAGCAGCCTATCTGTCCCTGGAGGAGTGGTCTCAGCCCTGAAACTAGTAGCTTATTGGCCATTTTGGGTCAATTCTTATCTCTTTCAGTTTCCCTGCTTTAAAACCCGCATTTGTGCGGTTTTGCACCAGTATACAACTCCGCTCAGCTCCTCGTGGTGTCCTGCAGAGTGATGCAGGCAACAGAGAGACCCAAGAGAGACTTTTCCAGATTTAAGTTTTTTTTTTTCTCTTTTTTTGCGCCGACTGCCTTTTCCCACCTAAAAAGTGAATTTCTAACTGATCTGTGCTTTAAAAAGTTTAAATTGCATTTGCCTTCTGCTTTTTATACTTTTTACACTTGTTTTATATCAATTTAAGTCATTTTTGTATTGTATAACTGTTGTAGGTTACACACTAAATTGTGCTAGCCTGTTTATAGCATTTACAGTGTTTTCTATGTGTTTTTCTGCTGTTTCCTGAAAAAAAAACAAAAAAACAAAAAAATATTCTCTTTTCCCGCCTTTGCTGAACTA
Organism: Protopterus annectens; assembly: GCF_019279795.1. NCBI lineage: Eukaryota > Metazoa > Chordata > Ceratodontiformes > Protopteridae > Protopterus > Protopterus annectens. The sequence continues at coordinate 392,740,659 of NC_056734.1, read as the reverse complement.
GATTAGTCCAGATCTCAGGTTTTGCTGAATTCCGGACTGTGGTATAGTTTCCTGTTTTGCCCATATCCTTACTTGGATAGGAGGAAGCTTCTCTGATCACCAGTGAGAGTGGGGAGCTTTGAGCAGCCTATCTGTCCCTGGAGGAGTGGTCTCAGCCCTGAAACTAGTAGCTTATTGGCCGCTCTGGGGCAATTCCTATCTCTTTTAGTTTCCCTGTTTTAGAACCCGCATTTGTGCAGTTTTGCACGATTTTGCACATAGCGCAGCATCAGGCAGTGCCGCTTAAACGGATTTAAACTATTTCCGGCTCCACAAAGTCTGATCTTCACTTTTTCCCTTAGAACTGTTCTAAATGTCAAAGTAAGCACTCTATTTTCATTCAAAAGCCCTGCAGTTGCTTGTATAAGTAATCTTATAAGTAAGCACTAATAAACTAAAGCACTACACCCTCTTATACTCCCTTTAAGTACTTGGCTCCCTATTGGTCCTTTTTGATCAGTCAAAAAATAGTTCCTTATACTATTCTGGCATGTCCAAAAGTCAGTTTCGGGTTTACTCTCCAGTCCAGCTGGTGAATCTGGGAATCTTGAGACAATGTTACAACTGCCTTATGTACACAGACCACCCTCTCCTCCTCCCAACAAGCTCAAATATATGTGAGAGATGCAACTATATAGCCAAACTGGAGGCTGAGCTCTCTCAACCTAATACTGGTGCAGTCAGTCAGGAGGAGAAGGTAACCACACACACACCACAAATCCAGTCTCACATGGACCTATCGCAACAGAAAACCAAACACATAAACACACAAAAACATACTCGGAGGCTCTAAATAAAAATCTGCCCAAGCAGCAGAGACCTCTAAAGCAGACATCCAAGCAACCGCTACCCCACAACAATACCTACGTATCACATAGTTCACAAAGTCAGTGTGCCACACAGTCACAGCCCTTAAGGCTAAACAACACACCTGATTCACTTGTAATAGGTGACTCTATTGTCAGACACACTGACGTCCCACTCACCAGGCTGAACAAGGAGAAGGTCACTGTAAGCTGCCTGTTGGGTGCCAGGATCTGCCACATAACACAAGCACTCAGGTCACTCCAAAGCAAGTACAAATATGACTCCGTCATTGTCCATGCTGGTGTGAATGACCTGAGACGTACCTCCCTGGACTACATGAAAAGAGACATAGAGGAGCTCTCTGATCATGTAGCCCAGGCCGGTATGACCCTGACCTTGAGTAGCATCTTACCCTCACCAAGAATGATGCCACAGTATAAAGACAAAATTATCAATTTTAACAATTGGCTAAAGTATTGGTGTCATTCAAAGGGAATCCAGTGTCTGTCAGCCTGGGATGACATACTCGACAAGCCACGTTGCTTCGCTAGGGATGGCTTGCATCTGTCACCCCTGGGCTTTCGAATACTGGCTAAGGCTCTTGCCACCCCCATAGTGCCTTTTTTAGGCAAGGCTCAAAAGACAAACCCACCTCCATAGACAACACAAAGAAAAAGAAACTAAGGGTAATGCTGCTCAACGCCAGACGTGTAAACCTCAAGATGCATGCACTCGAGGCTCTCCTCAGTATGGAGAATATCGATATCTGTGCAGTAACAGAAACCTGGTTCAAGGCTCTCGAGTGCACCCCAGCACTACTAGGTTATACCTCATACCATGCTTTTCGGCCCCAAAACTCTGACCGAACCACAAAAGGAGGGGGAGTATCCATATTCATCAAAGATACCCACACCTCCAGGTTAGTGGCACTGCATGAAGCATCGGAGACCATCCATGTGCAACTAACAGTGGGCAAAACTGCCTTTCAGTTTGTAGCCTGCTACAGACCACCCTCCGAAACTCAGGAACCCCACTCGGCTTTCCTGAGAACACTGGAGAATATGAAGGTCTCTCCAAACACCATTATATTGGGTGACTTCAACTACCCAAACATAGACTGGGAGCACTACTCAAGCCCCAACACCCTTGCCCAACGGTTCCTAGAATTTATAAACTCAAATGCTATGGAACAACTGGTCACCACTCCCACAAGAGGGGAAAACATATTGGACCTGATCATCACCAACATGGGGACTCTATGTTCCATACCAGAGGTATACCCCTCATTGGTACGATCTGACCATAAATTAATCTCACTGGACATCCATATCCTGTCCCCACCCCCAGCCAAGGAAACCACGGTGAAGAACTTCTCAAAAGCAAACTTCACACTTCTCAAAACTGAGGTGGAATCCTTCAAAGCCCCAGGGCCAGTGGAAAATAAGGCCCAAACCGCAGAATCCTTTACAAACGCTTTCTATGGACACCTACAGGAATGCATGGATCGTGCTATCCCAAATAAAACCAAAACTCATTCCTCCAATGGCAGGAGACCTGTCTGGTGGACTCCAGCCATAAATAAGCTATACAACAGAAGGAGGAAGCTACTACATGATAGAGCAAAATCCCAAAAAGGGAAGGCATCTCTGATCAGTACTAGCAAGAAACTACGATCCCTCATAAAATCATCTAAGGCCAGCTTCAAAAGAAAAATTGCACAAGATGCTAAAGATAATCACAAGGCCTTCTTTAGTTATGTCAGGAACCTGGGTGGCAACTCCCAGATATGCTCTGAGTTAGTTCAAAATGACAAAAAATACACTGAGCCCACAGACATTGCCAACATCCTGGCAGACAGGTTCAGTGCAAACTTCTCCCCCCCTTCCCCCCAAAAGAGCAAATGTCTATCCCAACAGAGTGTAGCCTCCCTGACATCACAGATGCACAGGTGAGAGCTGCCCTCTCCAAAGCAAAAAACACAGCATCAATGGGACCGGACGGTGTCCTGAGCTGCGTCTTACATGAACTCCAAGAAGAAGTGAACCCTCACATAAAGTCACTGTTCAATCTCAGCCTTACTACAGGATATGTACCCAAGGAATGGCGTACAGCAACAGTGGTCCCACTCCACAAAGGTGGTGCCACAACGGACCCCAGAAACTATCACCCTATAAGCCTGACTAGCCTGGTATGCAAAGGTATGGAGAGTATCATCATGAAACTCATAAACAAAGACATTGGGAACCTCCAAACACTGGATCCTACCCAATTCGGCTTTGTTAAGGGCAGATCTTGCCTCTTGAACCTGGTTGACTTATTTGAAACAGTCACCAAGGCCATAGATGAAGGGAAGGTAGTCCACACAGCCTATCTGGACCTCGCAAAAGCCTTCAACACAATACCCCACCCGGGCATCATAAATAAGCTCACCAGCTTAAATATCAATCCCTATGTCACAAGATGGGTTGCAAACTGGCTCAGGGATAGAACCCACATGGTCAGAAATGCAGGTGCCATGTCGGACTCTAAACCAGTTACAAGTGGCATCCCACAAGGCTCAGTCTTGGGACCTCTCTTGTTCGGTATATATTTCTCTGAGGTACAGGCTAACATGGGAGGACTATGTCTGACCAAGTTCGCAGATGACTGCAAACTGGGTGCCATAATCGACTCACCGACTGACACAAGCATCCTCCAAAAGGGTCTCACAGAGAGGGATAACTAGTGCCAGAGCCATGGCCTAAAGCTAAATGCCAAAAAGTGCATAGTCATCCCCTTTGGGAAAAACAAAGTGCCCAAAAATTACCACATAGGTGGGAATCCATTAAGTACGGAAGAAGCAATTAGGGATTTGGGGACCCAAGTAGATAGCAATCTCTCCTTTGACAATCACGTTGCCAAAGTGGTTAGAAAGACCTTCTATATAGCCCACCTTATCATGAAAGGGTTCACATCTAGATCAAGAGAGGTCATTGTGCCCCTCTACTCATCACTCATCAGGCCCATAATTGAATACAATGCCCCATTGGGGATGTACCTTACCCGACACCTGCAGCAACTGGAAAGACCCCAAAAGTACCTCACCAAGAGGATCAAGGGACTCAAACAGATGCTCTACGCAGTTAGGCTAAAGAAACTCCAGCTCTACTCAGTTGCTTACAGCCTACTCAGAGGCAATCTGTGCCTGACGTATAAAGCCATGTCCAACCCAGAATTAATGGACGTGCTCCACCTCAGGAAATCCAAATCCCTTAGAGCTACATGCTCCAGGGACTTAAACCTCAGCACAGAAATAAATAGGACATGCTGGAGGGACAGATTCATATCCAGAGGCTCCCCTCTCACTGGAACAAAATCCCAATCCATGTTAGGCAGAGTCCCTCAATGACCCTCTTCAAGAGAAATCTTAACAAGTGGATGGGAGATCGTAGGTTTACCCCTGGGATCTCTTCTGTGTCCCTACTAGACAGAGGCACAGTAAACTAACCTCAAAAGGGCTATCTTCTGTGACCTACTCTACAGAGGCACAGTCAACTAATCTAAAAGGGTGGCGAAAGCCAAGCACACTCTGGCTAGGCTTATAAATGCCCTAGGGCAGATAGCCTAGTATCAACCTATGAACCTATAAAAATAAAGATGATTAATTAATTAACCTGATGTTCTTTATTCTGATGAAATCCCACATTAGCAAGATGAAAATACTTAATTTACTTTGTATTTGGTTTTATATTAAAGAGAGTTCATGTTTTGCTCTGTGCATCTTTGACAAATTCATTAAAATGTGGTTTGGTGTGCTCCTGGCTAACATTTTTTGTTCCTGGTTTTGGTATTTATATGTGGTGAACAGTTATTATGAATTACACATATCTGTTAAAATGTAATCATACTTTAACACTTACTGAACTAATTAAAAATTAAAGTGGCATTAAAATTAAAACTGCAAAAATTTTAAACATTCATTTTCTTCAGCTTCTCTAGATAGTGTCTTTTGTATGTATTTCATGCTCACCCTAATTTATTCTCAGATGGACATAATTCTTTTCTTCTGAGCTTCAGCAGTTGTTTGTGGAAGGGAAAAATGGCATACATTTACAGTCATACAAATAATGCCATAATACAATTCACATTACTACAATTAACATATAATCTCCTATAGTGGGTTGCATGAAATTATTTTACTATTACTGCTGTAATGGGATTCATAGCAAAAGCCTAATTCAGTTTTATAATAAGTGCTATTACGAGTATGAAAATTTGATGAGCACTAGAACCCTAGAAAAGATCTATATATATATATATATATATATATATATATATGTATATGTATATATATTATATCTGTCACTTGTCTGTTTACAGAGGTTACAAAAATTACATTAGGGATTATCGTTTTTAGTCCAGCTGTCCTGTAATTATGACTAGGCTGTCCATACTGATGTGTTTTAAACATGTCCAGAGTATAAAAGAAAGGAATAGAAACCAGTGCTGGACTGCTGCTCCTCAGTCTTGCATTGGATCAGGTATTTAACTAACTTCTACCCTACTGACTGGTACCACACATGTAATCCCTATAAGCAACTTACTATGTTACTATTGCTAACCTATCTAGAACAACACAGCCAGCAGACAGTTTTACTATTAAGTTGTTAAAAATACAGTCCTTTAAAAATAAAATTGCACACTAAACCCTGAATAATGGCAAAGGAAACTGAGACAACTAATGTAAATGTGGAGGGAAAGTATGCAACTGTATAAGCCTAACATTATTACTCAGTGATTTTTTTTAGTGGCAATCAAATGTTTAACTTATGGAATATACTCCTGGAAGAAAAAGGCATGCATTTAACATATGTAAATAACAGTAGTGCAACCATTAATAATAAATGACCCTTTAATATAAAGTATTCTAGCAATAAAGTAACTGTGTAGCCCATGTACTATAATCTGATAAAGCAGCAGTTCATGAAAAAGAGCACACTTTGACAGCTGCAGCATACGAATAATCTCTAAATGCTATCTATGCCTATCTAAAGCCACATCTGGATACTGCAAATCAGTATATATTGCTGCAGATCTCTTACTGTGTAATAGTTTCTTCTTGGAATCTGATGTGTTATGCCAAAATCCTGCTCAGACTGTTATAAAGGCTTTGTTTGTAAGGCAGGCCTTTCAAAACAGGTTGGAAAAAAGAACCTAGAAAGATTTAGTAAAGTAGCTAGAAATAAGTATGCATTTTCATTTACCTGCTTATAGTGAAATGAAAACAGACACAGCAGTCCTTATGTATAATCAGCTTCTGTATACAGTGAGGGCCCCACACAATATGCTGCACCCACCCATTTCACTGCTCTACACTTATGTATTCAAAGGGTATGCATGTATACTCACTTTTGCTTCCTAGTATCATAGCACATAATGAAGGGAGGACTAGAGGGAAAAAAAAAAAAAAAAAAAAAATATATATATATATATATATATATATATATATATATATATATATATATATATAGATAGATAGATGCATAGATACACACAAACATGCACACACACATAAGCCTATGAATGTATATAAATATAAGCAAACATTTTCATGTAGAAGAAGAAAGCAATTCATGGATTTATCGGCTCATGAAATACTTCAACAGGAACTTAACCTTCAAAAAAATACTTACTTGTGAAAGGTATCTAGTGCATAATATATCCGTAGTCTGGCACCCCTTTCTTTTTTCATCTTTGTAACTGTCTTAAAGAAATATCAAGTGTCAGCTGTTCAAAGACATACAGGAAAACTGAAGGATCCCTTTTTTTTGTTTGTTTAACAGTGTTTTTTTTTTTTTTGTTTGTAAACAAATTATGATACAGTAAATTTAAATTACAATTCAAGATAAAAGAAAATAGTTAATAACTATAACAATATGTACAATATTTACAGGTGGTCCAATGAAAAGGATTAACCAACAAAGTTATAAAGAGGGATAATCCCATAGAACAAATATAACCTTTACTGGCATATATTCACATAAGTCCATCTTAGTTTATGACATTTCAATTTCATGTAGAAGAAATTATATCCTTTTGTAATGTGTCTATAAGTATTAAGATTTTATTCCAAGGATTGTCTGTCCAACATCTGGGAAAAATTCTTTCTTCTTTGACTTTTATTTCTTTTTGTGCAGATTCCTTTAATAGAGATATGAAGTCTTCATAACTTGGAGGAACTGTGGATTTCCATTTTCTTGTTATACATTTTCTGGCTACAGCCAGAATAGACCATAGAAGATATTGATCACTTTTACTCATAGTTACTGAGTCGTCTACATTCAGAAAAATTAAAGATTTTGTTAGAACAAATTTGTCATTATAAATGGCTTGAAGAAATCTATTAATATCTTCCCAGAATTTTTTAATGCAATCATAAAACATATGTATCCAATCTGCCTCGCAATTTAAAGTACATCTCTAGCATATGGGCTTTTGGATAGGGTCAAATTTGGCTATTTTATATGGTGTATAAAAGGCTCTATGTAGAAATTTCCATGTGAAGATTTTCCATATCTGAAAGTTTGAGGTTAGCTTAACTGACAACAAAAGGTCATTTATACCTTCAGGTGATAGATTTATTGTCAAGCCCTTTGTTAAAGTGTTCACAACATTTTGACCTATTTTGGTTTTATACACTATTAAAATTTTGTATAATTTAGATATAGAAATTAGCTTATTATGATTTCCATAAATCAATTATTGCATATATTTTATGAGTTTAGGTATAGTATTAAAGTTTGAATCATTAATAATTCTACATAAATCACTTGCATATTGTAATATTTTTTGGAGTTCTATTCTATTTCAAATATACTAAACTCATTTATTACTTGTTGGGTGGTTAAAGTACTGTGATTATTCAAACATTGAAACCAGTAAATAAAGTTATTGGATTCCCAATTAATGAGTGTTTTTTCTTGGATTGTTTCAAATATCTTAGAAAATTCAACCTTTTTATAGGATTATTTTATAGAATTATTTAAACCATTAATATTTATAGATAATAAAGTTGTGTCTGTCATTTTTATAAGTATTTATTTGTACTTTTGGATTGTTTGTTCTTGAAATTTTGTTTTACCTTGGAAATTAATGTGTTTTGAGTGTTAGATTTATCCTTTCTTTTAGAAGTTATTTTGAAATGAATATATTTATTTCTATTTATGTTTAAAAAAAGTTTCAAATTGGACCACTGGAAAATGAAAAAGTTGAAAAAGATTGCGTTAACATATTTTGAATAAACAATTAATGATTTTGCCATTCTAAATCTCAAACATGAAGTGTCTAGCACCTCAAATCTGTTTGGACTTAAAAGTTCAAACAGATTTACCCTCAATAATAATAGTTGAATTAATGAGGAAATGTTGCTTTAAATTGAGCTCCTCATTAAGAAAAAAAAAGGAAAACTAAAACCAGAGAACATAATGCACTTATTATGTAAATGACATATATGTCTAGTCTGTAAAGTTTTGTTCATTACAAATTAGATTCTAAAATGAGGTATTATTTCCAATTGCAAACAATTTTAAATAAGACATTTGTTAATTACTTTAACAATATATTAGATGTTCATTTTTCATTAATATTATGAAATTTTTGCAAATTACCAATTGTAGATAATATATTAGCAAATGTCAGGTCATTAATGTTCATTAGTGACATTTAACATTGTTATTAATAATACAAAGAAGTAGAGTGAGTATGATAGATAGATACTGTTTAAAATAAAAAGGATTTTTTTACATATTTTTAGATCTATATAAGGTATTACATCAACATAGTAAAGTTAATTAATATATAACTAACCACTTATCAAAACCAATTAAAATACTTACAGATAATAATATTAATTTATAAGATTTAACATAATAACAGTTAGAATTAAAGCAAGATTTATAATGCTTTGCATAAAAGCATTTTCTCATTCTTCAGTTAATGTCAGTTTTATAACTCTGATAATTCCACAATCTAAAATTAATAAAATGTGTAAGAGGTTTCACTCTTAAATTACTTATATGTGACCTTTTTGTAGTTCTGTTATTAATAAGTTATTATTCATAAGATTTTCTCTGTTAAGTTCAAGTTAAAGATCACACATATCAGAAATTGCCTTCTGCTTATCACAAATGTAGTGAGCGTCTGGTAACTAGTAAAAGGTCTCATCTTATATGTTAAACTATAAAACGAAAAAGAAAAAGGTCAAAATTAGAATTATACTTGCAAGAGAAATCTACCTTAATAATGATGTGATAGCATTCTTGTCCCATAACTAATCATTTATAATAATCATTTTACGTATAGTACTTCTTTTATACAATAACAAGCATGATAAAGCAATCTTTAGATAAATGAATGTATAATTCCCAGTAAGCTGACATTCAGGGTCTTTTTTTTTTTCTTTTTCTTTCCCTTCCCTTTTCCTTCCCTCTTCTTCCATTTCTATATAGCTTAATAATTATAAGCAACTTATCTAATACAGTGTCAGTTAGATGTGTTCACAGAGCGCATGTATTATACTTTTACCAGACACTCACCCACTAAGACACAACAGTATTTAAATGATTCACTATCTTTCTTGTTATAATAGCGCTTTCTTCAAAGCAGATCTAGCGCTATACTTGCATGAGATATTAGTTGAGTTTGATAGTAAACCATAAAATTTTTAATAAATTACGAAAGAATATTTATGAAACGTGAAAATAATTGAAGCAAACGCTTCCTTTACTGTAATCAAAACAGCAGTGTTAAGGAAAAGAACTCTGCGATAGTGCGTGTTTACGTGCCATCTTGTGGCCAGTAACTTAAATTACATCTAAACACGCTAGGATGTATCGCGTGCTTATGAATGTGAACGGTGAACAACTTTTCAGACAAAAAAACTGAAAAAGCCGAGCAGAAGGCTCATGGATACTGTCCACCCTCAGATAATACAATAATGTTCTGGATACATCCCAAAATAATCACGAGTGGTTCCATTTTATAATATTTTCATCAAATACTTTACATTAATTCAAAATAACAAATTCTAAATGTGTACCTCTAAGCAACATAGATGCATTCACCAAGAACAACAATATTTATTCAGGCAATGATAGAGCACTATTCTAGAAACCAAATAGTTGTATAAAGAAGAAACAGCAGTGTTAAAGAGGAAAACTCTGCAATAGTGTGTATGTACACGCCATCTTCTGGCCAGTAACTTAAATTACATCTATATACGGTTAAATATATCGCGTGCTATGTATGAAGCGGTGAACAACTTTTCATATAAGAAGACTAAAAATAACTGAGCAGAAGGCTCATGGATGTTTATTTACTTTCAAATAATACAGTAATATACTGAATACATCTAAAATGTTCATGAGTGATTCATTTGTATAACATTTTTATCACTATACTCTACATCAAATTAAATCAATGAATTTTAAATGTGCACTTTTAAATAACATAAATGTAATTACTAAAAATGATAATATTTATTCAGGCATTGATAGCGCCTTAATTTATCAACTAAGTAGTTGTATAGAGAAAACCATTTAAAAAGACAGTTTATATTAAAAGCTTAGTGACAAAAAAAATGTCTAGTAAACTTCATTGGTTATTGTTTTCAAGTGTTCAAATAATAGATATATACTTCAGGGCTTTAGTAAATTATTAATTAGTACTAAAATTTAAGTATTAGATTAAACTAAACAACTAAGAAAGAAAAGAAAAAAACTGCTTTATACTAGTGTAATAAAGAATTTAGTTTTAATATATTATAATCATACCTTAGTTGATACTTTGAGAGAAATAGTATCATCAGAGTTCTTTTTGTCAGTCTTTTGTTTCTTTTTTTCTCTTGTCTCTGACCAGATATTTTTTCCTGGAGCCCTTTTTAAAGAAGATGAATTTATCCAGTCCATTTCTTCAGGTAGTGGAATTATGTTATTATTCTTTATGAAAGATGTGGCTTCCTCTATGCTGTTGAATGTTCTCATGTCATTGTTATATTGGATTCTTATTTTGGCTGGATAAGGGAGCTGCGCTTTGATTTTATGTTGTTTTAAAAGTTTTACTAATGGCCATGTTTTCTTCCTTATATCCAGAACTCTTGTTGAATAATCATTATCAAATCTTAATAATGATTGTTTATACATAACAGGACTTTTCCTCCATGCAGATCTCAGTATAAGCTCTTTGTCCATAAAAGAAAGAAATTTAACTACTATGGATCTTGGAGCTGATTTAGAAGAAACAGAAAGTGTCTTACCAATAGCTCTGTGTGCTCTTTCTATCCCATAAGATAAGCCTTCTTTTAGTCCAAGAACTTCAGGAAACCAAGAATTCAAGAATGAGATAATGTCGTCACCTTCGGATTTCTCTGGAAGACCAAAAATCCTTATATTTGTTCTTCTTTCTCTATTCTCTATATCATCTACTTTATTTATTAGCCAAGTGTTCTGTTGTAGCAGAAATTGAGTATGTAGTTCATCTTCTTTTAACTTCCCATCAACATCACTTAAGGAAGTCTCAATGTCTGATATTTTTATTTGTTGCTGTTGTAAGATTTCTTTAAAAACTTCTGTTTGTTTTTGGTAGTTATCCTTAAGAGTTTCTAGATTTTCAGTAAATCTGTCCATTTTTAGCGACAAGTCCAGCAAAGTAGCAGATATCTGTTGCATCTCTTTTTTTATAATAGAGTCTGAATGTGAATTCTTGGAGTTACTCATCTTCAAACAGTTTGGAATGTCCTCTGTAGTATTTGACAGGAACATTTCAGAATTATTTCTTCAAAATTGGTAGCTTTGTTATAAATTACTTCATCTTCAATATTCACTCAAATTTTTTTAAATATATTTAGTTTTTCCTGTATTTTCTAGTATGAGTATGAAGAGCTCAAAATTAAGCTGCTTTCAGTTAGCCATTAGGCTCCGCCCTGAAGGATCCCTTTTTTGATAGGTTCATAGGTAGGTACTAGGCTATTGGCCCTAGGGCCTATACAAGCCTAGTCGAAAAGGTACCCTGGCTTTTGCCACCCAAGAAAATTATTTTCCTGTGCCCCTGTCAAGCAGAACCACAGAAGTGATCCCCGGGGTGAATTTCCTATTACCCATCCAATCATCAAGATTTTTCTTGAACAGTGTTAAGGAGGAGCTCTGTTTGACATAGATAGGTAGTCTGTTCCAGAGTATGGGAAGTCTCTGGCACAGGAGTCTATCCCTCCAGCATGTTCTGTTTATTGTGGTGACAAGTTTAAGGTCCCTAGAGAGTATAGCTCGGAGGGATTGGGATTTCTTTAAGTGGAGCATGTCCAACAGCTCTGGGTTTGACAGCTTTGTATGTTAGGCAGAGATCGCCTCTGAGTAGGTGATATGCGAACGAGTAAAGCTGGAGTTTAAGGCATCTATTTGAGGCCAGTAATCCTCTTTGTGAGGTATTTTTGCGGCCTTTCCAGTTGTTCTAGATGTCTTGTGAGGTACATACCAAAAGGGGTATTGTACTCTATGATGGGTCTAATGAGTGATGAGTAGAGGGGAACAATGACCTCTTTTATTCTGGATGAGAAACCTTTTGTGATGAGGTGTGCCACGTAGAAGGATTTCCTGACCGCTGTGGCGATGTGATTATCAAAGCAGAGACTACTGTCCACCTGTGTCCCAAGGTCTCTTATCAAACTTTCGTTGTTAAGTAGACTACCGCCTATGTGGTAGTTCATGGGTACAGAGTTTTTACCAAAGGCGACGACAGTGCACTTTTTGGCATTGAGCTTGAGACCATGTCTTTGACACCAGGCATCTGTCTCAGTAAGGCCCTTATGTAGGATGTCCACATCATTAGGAATTTCGATTATGTCTCCTAGTTTGCAGTCATCTGTGAATTTAGTTAGCCAAAGACCTTCTGTGTTAGCCTGTACTTCAGGGAAGTAGATACCAAACAGGAGAGGACCCAGGACTGAACCCTGTGGTACTCCACTTGTAACTGGACTGAAGTCTGATTTGGAGTCTGCTATTTTCACAGTGTGGGTTCTGTCAGTAAGCCCATTGGCAACCCATCTTGTGACATAGGGATTTATACCTAGTTTAGTGAGTTTATCTATAATTCCAGAGTGGGGGATGGTGTTGAACGCCTTGGCGAGATCTAGATAGGCTGTGCGAACCACCTTACCCTCATCTATGGCTTTGGTGACTACTTCAAAGAAGTCTATCAGGTTTAGGAGACATGATCTGCCTTTTACAAACCCAAACTGTGTGGGGTCCAGAGTTTGGATATCTCCAATGTCTTTGTTTATAAGTTCCATGATGATACATTCCATGGCCTTGTAGACGAGGCTCGTCAGGCTAATGGGGCGGTAGTTCCCGGGGTCTGTTGTGGCCCCCCCCCACTTTGTGGAGAGGGATAACTGTCATGGTGCTCCATTCAATGGGCACAAAGCCTGAGATGAGGCTATGATTGAACATGGTACTTAGGTGGAGTACCAGTTCATTCTGTAGTTCATGTAGAAGGCAGCCTGGGATGTTGTCAGGTCTGATGGATGCTGTGTTCTTGGCTTTGGAGAGTGAGGTTTTTACCTGTGCAGCCGTGATTACAGGAACTTTGCATTCTTCCCGTATAAAGATGGGCCCTTTAGGGGGTGAGAGGGGGGTAAAGTTAGCACTGAACTTATCTGCCAGGATGTTGGCAATATCAGTTGGTTCTGTATATTTAGTGTCATTGTGTTGTAACTCAGAGCAGATCTGAGTGTTGCCATTGAGATTTTTGACATAGCTATAGAATGCTTTGTGGCTGTCTTTAGAATCAGTGGCAATTTTGTTTTCATAACTAGCTTTAGAGGATTTTATAAGGGATCTCAGCTTCTTACTGAGGCTGACCAGAGAGTTCCTCCAATCATGGGATTTTACTCTTTTTTGCAACAGTTTCTTTCTTTTGTTGTAGAGTTTGTTTATGGCAGAAGACCACCAGATTAGCTTCCTATTTTTGGAGGATAGTATCTTGATTCTGTTAGGGATAGCATGATCCTTGCACTTGTGTAAGTGCTTATAAAGTGCATTTGTGTAGGATTCAGCAGTCGTACCTCTATTGTCCATCTGCATGGGTGTCATGAAGTTTGCCACTTCTGTCTTAAGAAGCGTGAAGTTGGCTTTGGAGAAATTTTTTACGGTTGTTTTCCTAATGGGGGGTGGGAGTGGGATTTGGATGTCTAGGGTGATTAGCTTGTGGTCAGATCTGACCAATGAGGAGCTGACCTCTGGTGTGGAACACCGGTCACCCATGTTGGTGATGACCATGTCTAGGATATTGCTACCCCTGGTGGGGTTGTGGATAAGTTGATCCAAGGCATTGGAACTGATGATTTCCAGAAAACGTTGAGCAAAAGAGTTGGTATATGAGTAGTTTTCCCAGTTAATGGTAGGGTAGTTGAAATCACCCATTATTAGAGTGTTGGGTTGTACCTTAATATTTTCCAGTGTATCAAGAAAAGAGGAGTGGGAATCCTGGTGCATGGTGGGGGGATCTGTAGCAAGCTACAATCTGGATTGCGGTTTTGCCCAGAGTTAGTTGAACTTGGATAATCTCGGATGCATTATGCTGAGCAACTAGCTTGGAGGTGTGGATATCCTTAATGAATATGGACATGACTCCACCTTTAGTGTTTCGGTCCGGGTTTGGTGGCCGAAAGGTGTGGTATGAATTATAGCCTGGTAATGCAGGGGTGCGCTCTGGAGCTTTGAACCAGGTCTCTGTCACTGCACAGATGTCAATGTTCTCCATTTTAAGTAGTGCCTCGAGTGAGTGCATTTTGAGGTTTAGACTTCTAGCATTGAGTAGCATTACCCACAGATTTTGCTTGCTTGTACCTGTTACGGTGGTGAATTTGTCATTTGAACCTTGCCTAAAAAAGGCACTATAGGGGTGGCAAGAGCCTTTGCCAGTATCCAGAATCCCAAGGGTGACAGGTGCAGGCCATCTCTGGCAAAGCAGCGTGGTCTGTCGATCATGTCATCCCAGGCAGACAGATACTGGATTCCCTTAGAATGACACCAGAAGCTTAGGCAATTGTTAAAGTCAATCATTTTGTCCTTATACTGTGGTGTCATTCTGGGTGATGGCAGGATGCTACTCAGGGCTAGGGTCATACCGGACTGGGCTACAAGATCGGAGAACTCCTCCATGTCTCTTTTCATGTAGTCTATGGAGGTACGTCTCAGGTTATTCACACCAACATGGACAATGACAGAGTCATATTTGTACTTATTGTGGAGTGACCTGAGTGCATGCGTTATGTGGCGGATCCTGGCACCTGACAGGCAGCTGACAGTAACTTTTTCCTTGTTTAGCCTGGTGAGTGGAACATCAGTGTGCCTTACTATAGAGTCACCTATGACTAGAGTGTTGGGTACGTTATGCCTTATGGGCTGTAGTTGACTGGCACACTGAGTATGTGGGCTATGTGTCATTTGGGTTGTGTTGGGGGTGGAGGTTGCTTGCATTTCTGCTTTGGAGGTCTCTGTTGTTTGGGCAGATTTGTACTGAGAATGTAAGTGTGTGTTTTGTGTTTCTGTGTGTGTGTTTTGGTGGTGTAGGTTTTGAGGGACTATGTGATGAGTGTGGTGCGGTGCAAGTGTTTACCTTCTCCTCTTGACTGTCTAGGCCAGTCTTTGGTGAAGAAAGCTTTGCTTCCAGTTTGGCTATATAAGTGCATGTCTCACAGGTTGTAGTGTTGGGTGGTAGGAGGAGAGGGTTGTCTGTGTACATGAGGCAATTGCTGCATTGTCCCAAGATGCCCAGATTCATCAGGTAGATAGGAGAAAGCACTGGGAGCTGACTTTTAGACATGCCTGAATAGGTGCTTATTTATTAAGTACTAAAAACTGTTTTCCTCTAGACAAGTGAGGAAAGTTGAGTGCTGTAGTAATTTGTAACTTATTTAGTGCTTACAATGGGTTCTGAACAAGTGCTGAGATCAAAGAAACAGATGAGTGCTCAAACTAAAAAGCTGGCTAGTTGCAAGGGAAATTTTGAAGAACAGACTTTATGGCGCCAGGAATAGTTTAACCCCAGTTAAGTGAGGGGGGGGGGTTAGGAGCTCACAAACAGTCCTGGACACAGCAAATCCATATCTGGACAAGACTTCCCACAGGAAAGGGGGGAAAGCAAGCTTAGAATTTTTTTTTCAGTAAAGTGGAAATTGAGGAAGCTGGAACATAAGTTAATTCAACATTAAGAATCTGAGTGGGTTGGCCTTCACAAATGTTCTCTATTAGACTGAGTGAACTAATGACACTAGACTGGGAGGAGTGTCACAGATCAAATATACAGTATGGGCGGGCAACTGCAAAGCCACCAAGTATAAGAACACACAACACTAGGAGGGGTGGGTGGGACAAATTACAGTTCCTAGCTGTAGCCACTAAATGAAAGTTTTAAACAGATCAAGGAGCGGAGACAAAAATGCACAGAAAAGCTCGGATAGAGCACTCACAAACAGAAAATACAACTCTCAGTATGAAAAAGCAGTTTACAGTTAAGTAATGTTAAAACAGTATAAAACAGTACATAAATACGGTGAAACAATAAAAAAAGCTTTATAACAGTGCAAAAATGTAGTAGATCAACTGTATAGCACAATTATAAGCGTTTCAGAAGTGCAGTTCAGTGAAATAAGTGTAAGAAATAACTTATCCTGCTCTTGGAATCTTAAGGAATTTCCACTTATGCAATGCAATCCAGAGCCTGAGCCATACAAGCAGAACCTTTATAAGACAAAGGGATTATATAGCAGTAAGAATGGAAGAGTTGGAAGATCAGATTACTACTCAGACCCTGCTATTACCCAATCACTCGTACTACAGAAGGTCAGGAGGCCTTGTTACTCTCAATAATAATGAAGACAATCAGCAGAAAATGGCTGCCAGAAACACAGGAAACTCAAACAAAACTACCAGCCTAGACAACAGTCCTCCATCAAGATTTTGCCACCTGAGCAGAACACAGAAACTTCACTTTAAAAGCATAGAAAGAACACCCACAAAGAGAAAATACAAGTCTCAGTATGAAAAAGCAGTTTACAATTTAGTAATTTAAATAAAAAATGCAATTATGGTAATGCACACTATTACAGTTCCTAGCTGTAGCCACTAAATGAAAGTTTTAAACAGATCAAGGAGCGGAGACAAAAATGCACAGAAAAGCTTGGATAGAGCACTCACAAACAGAAAATACAACTCTCAGTATGAAAAAGCAGTTTACAGTTAAGTAATGTTAAAACAGTATAAAACAGTACATAAATGCAGTGAAACAAAAAAAAAGCTTTATAACAGTGCAAAAAATGTAGTAGATCAACTGTATAGCACAATTATAAGCATTTCAGAGTGCAGTTCAGTGAAATAAGTGTAAGAAATAACTTATCCTGCTCTTGAAATCTTAAGGAATTTCCACTTATGCAATGCAATCCAGAGCCTGACAATACAAGCCTCTATCTCCTAGATGGGCTATTGAACTTTTACAGCTCCCCCCCAATCTGGGCAAAACTTACTCATCTCCTTTATGGTACTACAATCTTTACCCATCATGCAGCATGAATTTCCACCAGCAGCATTATATTCACAGAATAAGGCTTACCAAATGAACGTTTTCACTAAAAAGAATTGTCATCCAGATAAATGAAAGTGTTTCAAGACAGAACTTCTTAAATTAATTTCCATGCACTAGGCAAATTGGTGGAAATCAAATATTAACCTTTTACATCAAGAACAGTTAATCTCTGCATTCATACAAAGAATCTATGGGTTCTGCAGAAGTGCAATTAGTGCTTCTGTGACAAAAGTATAACTTGACCACTTACACAAAACTTAACTCTTGTGAAATGGTTCAATAGTAAACTGGTAAAGTTATGTTGTAATGGCAGGGCAAGGTAATAAGATAATAGGAAGGAAATTAGCATAAGCTACAATGTCAATATCTTAAAAGTGATAGTAGCTTAGAGTCAGGGAAGACTTTAGTAATACTAAATATAAAGAAACCCAATATTAAACCAATATTGAGCTAATATGTGCACGTTTATAGCAGCAGTACTAACAACGCATTGTGAAATTTAAAAATTCCATATAAAAAACAATAATTAAACTGATATCTGTATAAGTAAGACATGATTACCTTCTCCTTGAAGAGCCAGAACTGTTCATATTACCTAAAAATGTTGACAACTATATTTAAGTCCTGTATATATTTAATCTCTATTTATAGAGCAATGAATGACCTTTTAATACTTTAAAACTCATGAATGACTTTTTAATATTTATTAATCTGTGGTTTTTATTGATGTGTATGGTATGTTAAATCCTCTAAATGTATATTCTTTCTTTGAGTCATGTCCATTAGTCTGTTATGCATGCAAGAATTCAGAAATGTCAATGCTCTAAGAAGACAGGATATCTATAATTTATGAAATGCCCCAAAACAGTCATGGATGTCTAAAAAATCATGAGGATTGAAAAAGGGTGTAAATAAGTCTCCATTAAGAGTGGGCTCCAGTATTATGATTATATAAATGTTTCCTTTTTATAGGAAATAAGTGTTTTCCATCCATCTTTGCTTTTATTTTCTAACTAGAAATGTTCCAGTCCATTTCTTCACAAGTTTTAATGATACTGTTTGACTGGACATTGGAAATAGCCTCTTCTAATGAGTCAAATGGCCTTACATTTGGATATGAAAATAATATGCACCTTTCTTCATTTTTCTTTACAGATTTAACAACTGGATAGCAAGCCTTTCTTTTTTTTTCTATTATTGACAAAGAGCAATTATTAGCAAATCTTAAAATACTAGGTCCTGCTTTAGGTGGAGGACTTGACTAAGCTTTTCTTAAAATAATGTCTGGCCTAAGTAGATACATTTACCCATAATAGATCTGTGTAGAGAAACCTGCTTAGTTGATTGTTTTACCATAGATCTGTGTGCTCCTTCAGTGCCATGAGAAAACCCCCTCTTGAAGGTGAAGAATATTTGGAAACCCCCATTGAGACATTTAACTATACTGGCTCTTCCCATAGTCTCAGGGACACCATATATTGTGATATTTCTGATTTTTTCTTCTACAGATCAACTAATTTTTCTTAGAAGCAGTTTGTTTTATAAAAAAAATCATTTTGTGATACTTCTCCTTTGATGTCATTTAAAGGAGATTTACAAAGTCCAGTGGAGTGTCTGCGTTGTCCTGTTTTCAATGATAATGCCTTTACAGTGGAGAACAGCTTATGAAAGTCCTTTTAGTGAACCCCCCTGTGAAGTGGATTTTGAAGAACTAATTTTTCTTATGTATCTAAGTATTACTGTTGAGGCTTACAGGACACATAAATAGTTACAACATTCATTTGTTCAAAATTTATTCAGGTTATTTCTAATAGTATAGCCCAAGAAAAAATCTGTTGAACTTAATTTGTGGGAGATTTTCATATCAGGTAAACAAAATTCTGCAGCTAAACTTTAACATATTGCCACTTTTCGGAGGCATCTTGGTTTCTTTCCACCATTTGTGTAACTTTTATACCTGAAAAATGAAACATGTTATAAAAATAGCAATATACATAATCATCTTAGAGAAACCATCAGCATAACTGATAAAAAGTTATCTTTTGTCACTGTATGTTAAAAAGTTATCTTTTGTCACTGTATGTTAAGACACATTTCATTTCAAAATATAATTCCAAGTGAAACACTTTTCACAAAAAGATGTGCCCATTTATTTAAAGCCTTTTAAAATGATTTTTTTTCAGTAGTAGATTTGAAACTCTGAGCCCTTTTATAAAAAAATAGGAATATTATTAATGATTCAATAAAGCCTAGACTAAGTGTAGGCTGTTCTGAGGAACAGACAACACAGACATAACACACATCTTCTTACTCCTAATTTTAGTTTTCCTACTGATATTTTTGCTGCTTTAAATATTGACAGGGATTCATAAAGGTTACTGCAAAGTGTAGACCTCATGTACACTTAGTGTAATCTTTCTGCATGACTAGAAAACACAAAAATAAGATAAGAATTTTATTGAATGCATATCATGTACACTTGGTGTACACTAAGTGTACACTTAGTGTAGGCTTTACTGAATCTCAGGGAAATCTAAAATACCCACATTCTACTTTAAAATATACCAGTTTAACTTATAATGTTTCAACAAAGTCCATAAATATATCTGCAAAATGCTAATTGATTTGCAGCTCTAATGTCTGCCTCAAACACTTTTATGTCTAGAAGAACTAGAACTTCTAATAGAAGCAGAAAGTACACCTATGTATGTTAAACCTATTATAACAGTAGATATTTGTATGATCACAGCTGCAGTAGCCTTAGCTATATGGCTTATATCTGATTTATTTCTTTATTTGACATTTGTTAACTGGGATAGTCCATCTGAATAAAACCCCTTTTCAGTGTAGGCCTGGGGATAAAAGCTCCACAGTATAAGTAAGCAAGAAAATGTACAAAATTGGAGATGAATACAGTGAAAAATTTACAATAAAACAGTTAAGCAAATGCAGATAAAGCTCCACAGTACAATATAATAAGAGGCATTATAACAGTCTTGAAAAACATAGCAAAGAAATATATACAATAAAACATTGGAATGAATTTACATAACACAACTGGGTAATCTTAAGAGGGTAATTGTACAATACAGAGACGTTAAGTGAGTTATGGTAGTAGGGAAGGGAGGAACAGAGAGGATAGAGATAGAGAAAGGGGTGGGTTCATATGGGATGATTACTCAGGCAAATCCATGTGCTATTAAGGTACCTTTTGAGAGTGTTTTTGAATTTGTGGATATAGGAAATGTTTCTAAGGTTCACAGGGAGCTTGTTCCATGCAAGAGCAGGGAAGTAGCTGTAGAGATTCTGACCAATAGAATTTTTAGGTTTGTGAATTTGTACGAGACATTGGTCAGAGCTTCTGAGGGATCGAGGGGGCTTATAGAGGGAGACAAGTGAGGAAATGCTAGGGTAATATGAGGCCTTACTCAAAATAGTATGGATAATGAGAAGTTGGGTAAATAAGAGTTGGTTAGGAAACTCTAGCCAGCTGAGCATCAGGAGAGCATGACAGTGGTGTGATCTTGAGGCCAGATTGGCTGCAAATCTAGCAACTTTGTTGTTGATGGTTTCATGTTTGGAACATAGTGAAGGCTGCAAGTTGGTTAAAATCTGACAGCTGTAAAAAAGGTTGGGGAGAAGGTAAGCTTGGGCTAGTGAGATCCGGGAGTTGGGTGTGAGGAAATTTTTATTTCTATAGAGTAAACCAAGCTTTAGGTGAGTTTTCTTGATGCAGTTAAGTACATGAAAGTCAAATTTTAGTTATCATCCACTATTACTCCAAGCAGTTTAGTGTGTGATTCAGCTATGACTGTAGTATTGTTGAGGGAAGAGATGGTGAATGAGGATTTAAGATAGTAAAGGGATTTTGGGAGGAAGAAAAAGATGTTTGTGTTTGTGTTTGTAGGTGAGTGGGACTGTCAGTGATAAAAATTATGGTGGCGTCATCTGTGTACTGTATGAGGGAAGACTGAGGACAGGATGTCTGAAGTTGGATAGTAAAAATGTTAAAAAGGAGGGGACCTAGAAAATTGAGGGATGTCCATTTTGATAGGGAGAAAAGGAGAAAGAGCAGAGAGCCATTTTACAGCTCGCAGTCTGTCTGTGAGGTAGCTATGGAACCAGGAGATAGTTGCTGAGCAGAAGTTGAGTTGAGAGAGAGTTTGGAGAGGAGGATGGGGTGAGAGACAGTGTCAAAGGCTTTGGAGAGATCTAAAAAGATGCAGGACACTAGTTTATCATTGTCTCTAGCTAGGGAGATGAATTTAGTAAGGGAAATAAGTGCAATAATGGTGCTGTGGTGGGGGTCGAAGCCATGTTGAGTAGGGGTAATTAAGTTTTCACGAGTAAGATAAGCTGAAATTTGTTTATAAACACAGTGCTCAAGAATTTTGGAATCTTGCATTGAATCTTGCCAAGGATATAACAGCCATCCAGCTTCTAAAGCTTCAGGGCACCTTCAACACATCCAAACTGCCAATCAGCTCAAGTTGAGCTGACTAAAAGACAAATTTGGATATGGAACCCTTCAGAGCTTTCCTCTTAGCAGAGAGAGAGAGAAGGAGGCTGAGCCCTGAAATGACAATGCTAGGAACAGCAAAAAATAAACGTCCACACCCTGGCATAAAAACCCACCAAAACAAAAACAAAACAAACAAAAAAAAAAACAAGGGGGATGGAGGAAGAGGGTGGCTATTGCAACAGATATTATTCGAACATTTACTGTTATGGGAAGTTTCACTTACACAGCTTTACTGTGTTTATCATATTGATCACTGCTGCAGTGGCCTTAGCTATATGGGTAGATTACTTACACTAACTGCATTTTGGAGGTGGAAAAAGAAGAGTCCAGGATTCCCTGGAGAATGGTCTTAACAAAGCTTGAGTTGGACCTAGAGAAGAAATCAGGCTTACAGTGCTTTGTAAAAGTATGTGCAAAAGACCAACTAACAGCTTCGAAAATCCTTCTATAATCCAAACTTTTCCAAAAACCCATATATGAAGTCAAGACCCTGGAAAAGTGAGTCTTGACCCTACCTGGAATAGTTTTATTTTGGTGAGTATAACTAAAGGTAATAGCCTTAGACAACTATTTGGAAATAGTCAGCTTTGACCATACTGTTTCTTCTTCTTACCTTCACATGAAATAAACAATTGATCAGAGGGTATGAAAGATTTAGTTCTTTCAAGAGAGTACCTGAGTTGTCTGTGGACATCCAAGTATGGAGTATCCTTTCTCCTTCATTTTTGCATTCAGGAAAGAAAACAGGAAGATGGATAGTTTTACTTAAAGTAAACTCAGATACCTCTTTTGACATAAAAGAAGGATTAGTTCTCAAAGAAAAACTGTCCCTAAGGAAATGAGATAGGGTTGACTCACCAAAAGAGCATGGAACTCAAATACTCTTCTTGCAGGGTCTCTATTAGAACACTGAACATTCAAAATTTAGAGTGTTCTAATATCGAACCCTATGAAACAAAAATTTAAAACATCGAACATTCAGAACAGCAAATTTTTTCCTAGGGAAAAAAAAATGCTGTTCCAAAACACATACACAAAACACAAGCACACCAAACAAACAGCAATCCACACACATACACCTAAACTCTCACACATAACGCTACACTAAACTATACATACACCACTAACTATCCACTTACCTTAACCCAAACCCTAACCCTTAGGTCCGTCACTATCACGCAGTCACCTCACCCGCGCCCTAACCCTAACTCACCTACCCAGCCCTAACCCTCACGTCCACACAATCGCACACTTACCTGACCCGCGCCCTAACCCTAACTCACCTAACCCGCCCTAACTCTCACATCCACACAATCGCACACTTAGCTAAACCTGACCCGTAACTTTCCACCACAGCGCTGAAAATACCGAAGCAACAGAAATGGACAACCAAATTCTTTCCCTAGGAAAAAATTCGGTTTTCTGTTTCTTCGATATTTTCAGAGTTTGCTGAAAACTGCTTGATATTAGAACACTCAAAATTTTGAACGTTCGTTGTTCTAATATAGACCCTTCTTGCAGAGGTTAGAGCAATCAGTAAAACTGTTTTCTATGTTAAGAACTTCAAGTCAGCCAGATTAGCTGGTTTAAATGGAGCAAGTGTTAACTTCTTTAACACAAAATTAAGATCCCAATGAAGGGCCACTGGTTTTCTGGGAGGCATCTTATGCAAAACCACTTTCAAGAACATTTTGACATGAGACTGCATTGAAAGAGGAGGATCCATGGACAGACATGTTGAAATGGCTGATAAATAAACCTTGCTAGAGGGATATGAAAGGCCATAGGATAGCAACTCACACAAATATTGTAGAATCAGAGAACAATTAGCCTAAATGGGAGCTGATTTTGTTGTTGTCACCAACTAGAAAACCTTTTTCCATTTACTAATATATGATTTTCTAGTAGCACAATTTCTTACCTCCATTAGTAACAGCTGCATGACTGAAGTAAACAGGTACTTAAAAGGAATTATTACCCTGTCATCCATGCCTGGAACAGAATTTTGCTAGCTGATTGTTCAGAAAGGAGGCAAACAGGTCTACTTGAGAAACTCCTTACAGATGGCTGAAATCTTGGAAGACCTTTTGTCTTTCATTTTCCACATTTCCTGCACTTCTATCCCTCTTGAATCTAATCCCCAAACAAAGTCCAAAGTGTCTGTGATGACTGACTGCTTTGGAGTAGGAAGTGAGAAGGGGAGACCTGGATTTGAGGATCTCTGATGTCTCCACCAAAAGATTTCTCTTCTGACAAACCACAGCACTAGGATTTGAAAGGATAAAGGGTGTTGATGCTGGGTCAAAAGAGATTTCAGATACCACTGTATTGCAGAGTCTTGTCAGGGGCATCATACAAACATAGACACATACAAATATTTCAAGCATGGGCATTAATGCCCTTCTAGTCTGTCAATATACCAAAACACTTGTTTCCATAATAGGTGTCCAGACTGTTCTTAAAAATATCTAAACTTGTACTTGCTTTAATATCATTTGGTAGTCTGTCCCATGCATCAGCTGCTCTGTCAGAGAACCAATTAGTACACTTGTCATTCCTACAGAATCTTCTACATAGGTTATCTGATGATTCTCTACTACTTTTTGAGAACTCCAAACATTCCACCGAGATAGTTGTCTCTAAATGCCCTATATACCTGGATAAGATCTCATCTTAGATATATGTAAGAGACACTGTGCAGTTCAGATATTTTAGTCTTTCATAATAACTTAAAGTTTCACATCCATGGATGCCCTTGGTATATTTCTGCTATACTCTTTCCTTTTTACTCATGCTTGTTTTCTTATAAGGTTCCATATTGTTATTCCATGCTCACCTTTGGGTCTAATGTAATTAACAAACCATGACTTCATCATTTCTAATTTACTAAACTTTATAATATAATTCTTTTTATACAATATATAGCTCTATAACTATCATTAACCAATTGGTTGATATGATTAAAAAGTCAAAGCTGGATCTACCCATATACTCAGGTTCTTAAATGAGTCTACAGTTTCAATCACTGAGTGCTGTATTAAATATTCACCTTTTAATTTATGTCTCCCAAATCTCATATGCTTAGTTTTTATGTATTTATCAGCATATCAATCTTCTGTGCCCAAATGGTCAATTTAGTTAAGTTCTTTTGCAGACATGTCTTATCTGTAACACATGTAATCAGTTTACCCAATTTCATATCATCTGCATATAGACTTTTGAACATCACAGATAAAACATTAGGTCTGAAAGATATAATATAAACAAGTAAGGTCCTAGAACAGAGCCCTATTGGATTCCCTGGCTGCAAACAAGAATTTTACCTGTCAATTTGCTGTATTATACTTGCCATTTCCAATTTGTTAGCCATGCAGCTATCCAACTTATCAATAGTACATTGATACCTAGTTGTTCTAATTTATTGATCAGTGTTTTGTGTATGACCCTGTCAAAAGCTGAAGTTAAATCTATATAAATTATATCACAGCACAATTTTTCATTCATAGCTGTTATTATATTCTTATAGAACATCATGTTACAGGCGGTAATAGATCTATTTTCAACATATGCATGCTGATATATCTTTTCGAGTCCCAACCTATCCAAGTCTGACAATAACTTATCCAATATTACCTTTTCCATTATTTTTCCACAAAGACAGGTTAAATAAGCACGTCTCCGATCTTGAGGAATATCCTCATATTTATACGACCTAGCAAATAATATATATATGATATATTGGTATTGTAAGTTCTTGCTGAAGTGTTCTCAGGTCATTATTACTATTTCAGTCTCCTCCTTGTGCTTTGTTTGGATCCAGTTTGCACAGTTATTTTTCAATATAATCTAATTTAATTCCAGTATCTGAGGTTACCTGGATGTCACTAGGGCAACTTATTATCCCCTTTATGTAGCCAAACTATTTTGCACAAGATTTTGTAAATATATCTATAATCTCTTGTGTCTGAGAATAAATTTTAGAATTTAGACACAGTTTATCAGTTTGTATGTCATGAGAATCATAGATGCCATAAGACCCAAAATTCTGAAATATTTCCTTCACAGTTGCTGAAGTCTGAGTGGAAAATCTTAGAAACAGATGTAGATTGTGATGGCCTTGCTACCCTTGGCCAGTAATCAAGGATCTTCAATCCTCACCACTGACACTGGTGACAGATGGTCATTAAGAACAGGAATGGATTTACACAGTATTTTAAGATGCAGCTCTCTTCAACAAGTAAAATTCCCCCATGAACACACAGGGAACATGCTCCAGACCTGTGACTGGACTCGCTGTCTCCCCAGATCCTAAACAAGACTCACTTTGGAGCATTGTGTCTCATTTCCAAGTAACTCTCTCTCTCTCTCTCACACACACACACACACACACACACACACACACACACACACACACACACACACACACACACACACACACACACACACACACACACACACACACACACTCATTCACATGGGTATTTGATTTTCCCATGCACACACACTCCTGGGAAAGGCTGACACAGATCTACTGGCTGTGCCCCTTTCTGCCCAGACAATAAGGTAACTACATTGCCACCAGTCACCTACTCTCAGGCTCTTATAATGTTATCCAATTATACTGAGTAAAATCAATACCAGCATAAATGATAGAGTGTAACCAAAGCAGGCTGGCATTTCGGAGTGGCCAAGGCATCACTAAAATAAGTACAAGTACTCTCAAGACATTAAAATTATTCTGTAAAAGACCAGCCACAATGAAAGGTATAAAATATTTAATAATAAATAATAAAATAGAAAACATGAGAATACTAAGCATCTAAGTATAATAAACACCAGAGTTTCAACCACAGTGGAAATAAAAATAAAACAGTTGGACAGATTCAAACAGATGCAGAAACGTACTACTTAACTAATCTCACAGTGTTTCCTGACTGTTTAAAGAATAACTGTCCCCTAGCTAACTTAATTAATACAGCAAGGCAAGATTGGATGCTGAGATGCTTACTTCCTCAAGACAAGGTGATGATCTACAAACTGACTAAGCTGAATTGAACTCAGTCAACTAACTGACTGTGATAACTGGCATAGATCTTTATATTGGGTTCCAAAGAAAACAAAACAAAACCAACTGCTGTGAGAGTTCCATCCTCTCAGTGATGGTTATAGAATGACATCACATTTGAGCACCTGATTCTGGTACAATATACATTCAGAGCTTTGCTAAGATCTGTTGCAGTATTTGAAAATTATAGAACAATTTCAAAAACTTTAACTCTTCCCTTCCAAAATTCTTTTTTTAAACATAAACATTTAATCAGTTATAATAACACTGTTGATACATTTTAACACACACATCTGTACAAGTCAGTGTAATAGTCAAATGACACAAAATTATTTACAAAACTCCAGCTAACTATGCTGGCATATGTTACACATGTAATGCCCAATTCTCCCTGGCAGAGATGACAATACCTTACATTGTCACATTGATAAAGATCTCTTTTTTCCTGTAGGAGAAAGACTCTTTGAACTCAGGTTTCTAGTTGACATCCCAGAAACACAATTTATTTATTTATCTATTTAAATTTGTTGACCGGGAGTGTCTGACTGGACGTAGGTCCATTTTCAGCGGAGGCCCGGGGAGAAAAGCTCCACAGTTAAAATAAACAGACAGTATATACATTGGATTACATAGTGAATAACAATTTACCTAGCAATTACTTACAACATATTTCCAGATGAAGAACGTAGTACATCAGTAGACTAGAATCTTTATCTGTGAAGTGCATACCAGACATTAACAAATGGTACAAGAAGAAGCAGTTTGTGCTGTATAATAAGTACTGGCTTGTGAGCATCTGAGCTTGCTATAATCAAGGTAGTTAGTGGAGTGGAAAGAAAGGTAGTGGTTGGATGGGGTGGATGATATTAGAGTGGGAGTTGCAAGGGCATAGGCAGCATGTTTTTAGTTGCGCTTTTAGTAAAGTTTTGAAGTGGGTGCATGATGGTATGGAGGTAATTGTGGGTGAGAGTGAGTTCCATAATTTGGCTATGCTGCAAGAGAATAGTGCTTCACCAGCAGAGTTATTGGCCTTAGTGATCTGCAAGTGATTTTTGCTGCTGGATCTTAGTGGTCTGGTGGTGCGATAGGGTTGGAGTAGATTCTTGAGGGATGGGACATTTAGTGGATGGTTTACTAGTTTGTGGGTGAAAGAGAGTTGATACCACTGAAGGAGGTGAGGGAGTTCAAGCCAGCCCAGTTCAGCAAGTGAGAGACAGTGGTGATTACAGTAGGATGCCCCTGTATGATCAATGTACAGGTAAATGGACATTTAAGAAGAAATGGTAAGGGGTTTCCAAAAAGAAGTCTTGAACCTAACAAAACCAAGGACAGTTCAATAAGTTCAATAAGAGGCTGTACAATCCTGTATGAAGGAATCAAGAAAGACTTTTGAATATTCTCTTGGAATCACAGCTTGTGAAAGAGATCTCTAACCTGAGAGTTAGAGGAATTCTTGACACTTTGAGAAAGACTCTATAAAGATAAGTAAGTTATCCAAATGTGGAAAAATGTGGATACCCTGTGGCCTGAAATGAGCTGTAATTGGAACTAGACACTTTGTGAACACTCTTGGTGCAGTGGATAGTACAAAGGGTAAGGCAGAGAACTGATAATATGATACAGACACACAAAATCTTAGGAAACATCTGACGTCTGGAAGAATAGGGATGTGATGATAAGACTCTTTAAGTCTGGTGTTACCAGGAAACTTGAAAGAGGAAGAAGAGGTAAGGTTGTAACGGGACATCATTTTCAATTTGGACTCTATCACAAACAGGTTTAGGAAAGAACAATCCAGAAATGGTGTCCAATAATTTTCTTTCTTTGGCACTAGGAACATTCTTGAATAAATCCTTTCCCCATCTGGGAAGGAGGAACTAGTTCTTCACTCTTTGGGAGACTATGTGATGAAGAACTGGTAGAAACAAGAGTCTGGTCTGGAGGATGAGTAATGGCCCTTTGGAAAGAAAGAATTTTCTTCCACTGCCATCTGTAACCTTAATGAATGATTTTCAGAACCCATTTGTCTGAAAATATCTGTTGCCAAAGAGAAAAATGAAGATTCAGATTTCAGGAAGAAAAAAGGGGCCAGAGTCGGAGGGGTTTACGAGCTCTCATGAATAGTCTCATTCAGACTTATTGAACTGTCCTTGGTTTTGTTAGGTTCAAGACTTCTTTTGGAAACCCTTACCATTTCTTCTTAAATGTCTATTTACCTGTATTTTGTTGTGACTTATTTCTGTTTTTTTTTTTTTTTTTTTGCCAAAAATGGATGAGGAGATAGAAAATCCATTGGAAATTTTGGAAAAGGAGGGCTGAAATCTGTAGAGATTCCCTGGATCAATTTGTCCCTTTCAACACATTTTTTGATCACCTCTTTAGAAGAGGGGCCAAACACTAAATCTCTAACCAAGGGAAAATTTAGCATCTTATTTTTAACATTATCTGGGAGGTTCTGAGACTGCAGCCATGCAAACCTCCTTAAAACTATACCAGTAGCCATAGCCCTGAAAGAAGTATCAACAGAGTCATACACACACTGCAAACAATGAGTAGTGACCTGTGCAATAGAAGAAATTATATTATTTAAAGCAGATTTTCCTCAAAAGAAGAAAATGCAGATAAAACAATCCTCGTATTTTCACAATTTGTCATAACAGACTAACATATGAGCCTGCCAATTCAAAATTCTGAAAATCAAAGTTGATGAAGTATACACGTTTTACATCCCTATCAATAATTTTTCCATCCTTATCAGAAAGAGTAAGATTCGAATTAACTAAGTGCTTTGCAGCAGTGGGATCAGCTAAAGCTATAGCTGCTGGGTCAGGTTTGGGAATACTGTATAAAAATTTAAAAGCACGAGGAACTTTATACATCCTATCTGAGTTTCTATGGGGAGCTGGCTGACTCTCAGGAAAATTGCAGGCAGTAACACACAGATTCTTTAAAGCAGACAGAACAGAAAGAATGGGTGTAGGTTCTGTAAAATCCTTCTGTAATACCAAATAATATTTTCTGTGGGACAGAGAAACCTCAGTGTTATTCCTCTGAAAACTGGGCACATTCTAGCAACGGTCTAAGAGAAAGAGAAACTCCCACAGGTAAAATCAGAAACTCAGCTCTCCTCAGAGTCTGATCCAGAGATGTGAGGCAAAAAAACTGTATATGTCCCTGCATCTGCCAGTTTACATTTAGAATTTTGAATCTCTTCAGGAAAACAGAATCCCACGTTCTTCTTTTTTAAATACCTTTAATGAATAATTACTTGTGACATATGCAAACTGGCATTCATGTAAAACGAATCAAACTGTTTTAACAAGTTCACATTTACAAACATTTTACTTCACATATATTGCTATATATATCATCTAACCTAAGCAATATTACATAAATTATTCAATTCCAGAGCTTTTTTAAGGGGGGCGGGGGCTGACAGGAAAAGCTGGGGCCAACTGTTACTAATGGCAGCAGCAGCTTCCCCAGGGATGGGCACAATATTCTGACATAACAGGGAATCCTTCCCTGTTCCCTTTCTCAGGACCAAGAGTGGCACTTCCTTGTCCCCTGAAGGGACCTCAACAGCCACAGAGGATGCAGGCAAACCCATAATAGTGGCTGTAGGTGCTACATCAGAGGGATCCAGGGTAAAGGATGAGTGGCCTGAAGTACAACAAATGGCCACAGCAGAGTCAGTTCACCTACTGTTAGGGCAGATTGTTAGCCTCTGTGGTGGCAAAGGCTGTTTGCTTAACTCTTTCTTTTTTTGGCTAGAAGAAGGACCGACCATGGGACCAGAAGTCTGTTCCATGGTCAAGATGAAAATGAAGTCTACCATTCCACAAAGTTACTTTTTTGACCGAAAAACACAGTAAAAAATTACTTTAAAACTACTAGCCCCACAAAAGTAAAATAAATACAATTTATAGAGAAAAAAAGTTTTCATTTAATTTACACCATTTTTAAACTGACAGACAAGATGAGTGCTGTGATTATCATACACTTAAGTATTCGCCATACAAAAAACTCTGTTATACGCAATTTATGGTTACAAATAATTTATACTTAACCCCAGTACATCTGAACAAATTTGATCCGAATATCTCTACTGCATGTTCCTGTTGTTCATGCCCACATGCAGATATTATGCATATATTGTGGTCTTGTAGATATTCTCACAGCATCTGGTGTTCACTTAAAGTTCGATTGGAGAAAATGGGATATCGGAAATCTACATTGTCCTGGGAGATGGCGCTACTACATATCACGAGTATTTATATACCTAAATTTAAACTCTGTGCATTAATTATTATCTGCCTCCTGGTCAAATTTTACATTACCAAGCAATGGTTGGACCGCTCCAAAATATCATGGAGGGATTTTAAGACTTTGGCCATTAAATACATCTCTTCACAAAAACTACTAATAACTAATTCCTGTAAAAGGGCTACATATCAAAGAATATGGGACTTCATTTTCCAGCTGTTGGATACTCAATAACTTTTAATCCCCATAATTAACATCTATCTTAATAAATGGATCTAGGAAAGGAATTTATTTCGACACTTAACGCACTTCCCTTTTTGCAGGAG
The DNA here is from genome assembly GCF_019279795.1 of Protopterus annectens. Classification (NCBI taxonomy): domain Eukaryota; kingdom Metazoa; phylum Chordata; order Ceratodontiformes; family Protopteridae; genus Protopterus; species Protopterus annectens. Next base: position 392,709,020 of record NC_056734.1, on the reverse strand, counting down.
TATGGGAGTGACTCTGGGGGCATTGTAACATATCACATGAAGGCTCAACAGGACTTTATAAATTTGTTAATGGTGCTGTTTCTTTTTTTTTTTTTTTCTTTTTCTGGCACATATGTATATATGTATATAGGTTATATTTTGTTATACCTGAACCTTCTCGTGTAAAATTTATACACTAACTACTGTAATATGTTCATTGTTTTTTTTTCCTTTGTTCATGTAAATCAATAAAATTGTGTTTTAAAAAAAAAAATCATATAAAAGTATGATACTCACTAGAGAGTCTTTTAAAACAAGACTCCTAGCTTTAAAATAACTTTCTTGAAGAGGAAAACAATAAGACATAAAAAAGAAAATTAAGAAAATGTAAGTTTTATCCCCCCCAAAGGGACCTTATCTACCTAGCAAAGGAAAGTACAAGCCGACTGTTGATCCTTGAAAGCCTCAGTGGAGCAATAAAGTTTTGAAAGGTGTTGCTCCCAAACTTGTTTTTTATTCAGGTCATTTCAAGCTTCCTGACAGATTGGGCACATAGAAGGTTCCTTGAAGCTTTGGAAGCTGGCCAGGTGTTATCTCCTTGGCAAGATATAACCCATATATCTAAGACTACTGCAGAAGTGATCAAAATGATGCACATCTAGAAAAGGAGCAAATTTGGTAATGTATATAAGGCTTTTGTCATAACACCGCTCTGTAAAAGATTGAGAGATGTAATCTGAGCCTGGTATGTATATTAAACCTCTATTTTTTCTTTCAGAATCAAGGCAGACTTACATTGACAGCAACTCTTTTGGAATCTGGCCCATGGTTTGTAAACATAAGCAGAACCCAGTAACTGGTTAGTAATATAATCTGAAACTAACTATGCTTGTAAGCAAACAGTGATTCCCTGATGTGTCATACAGCTCTATAAATAGGACTATCACTTAAACAATATTTATATAGCATTATAAACTGCATGCAAAGCAACAGTGTTGCACTTTGTCCATTAGATACATTTTAATCTTTGTATTAGATTATAAGGCAGCCAAGGGTTATCTCTCTTTCTAATATAAATTATAAATTATAAAACTGAATCCTTTGATAACATGTTCCTTACCTCAGATTCACTTACTATCACTAATGTCTTAAGATGGGCATCTGCATCATCTGTATTTGATTGCAAGATTTGTTGAATTTCAGAATATATTACTGACACATTATCTAGTCATTTTGTGTTTCTGAACCCATCATTCCAGTGCTATATAGTTTATTTAAAATTCACAAGTCTAGATGTAAAACTCCTTATAAGGTAGTATGAACAGCTGCAGTCTGAAGATACAAAAATATGTTGTATGTGTTGTATATGACGTCCAAAATTGTAATGAAGAAGTAGAGCTCAGAAGATAATAACCTGAGGGGCGTGGCCAAGGATGAACACAGGATAGCAGCAGATTTCTTCAGCTCCACCAATTTCATTACACTGACAGGAATTAATTACTTAAAAAATTAATTTTTGAAGTACTTTTCTTTCTAAATACGTTTGTTTTATATAGTTCTTGAACTATATCTAAAAAAGAAAGGAAATCGTAACAATATTCCTGTCAGAAATCACTGTGGAAATTTTCCTGTCAGTTTATCAGTCTGAAATGAGTTCCAGTAAGACAAATTCTCAAGACTCCAGCATCAAGAAAGAACTTCAGTCTCTGATAATTATAATCCAGCAACTTACTGATAAAATGGACAAAATGGATACTAAAATAGACACCTTCATAGAAAAAACTACAAAACAAATAGACCTGTTACATACAGACCTGCAACAACAGAAGATCCAGATGACAGGCATAGAAGAAGCTGTGAATGACATGGAAAATAGAATCCAAGAAGAGGAAATCAACATTGAGTTTCTGCTGAAACAAAATACACATTTACAAACAAAGCTGGATGACCTGAAAATAGATCTAGGCGCAATAACATTAGGATTTTTGGACTGCCAGAAAATATTGAAGGTAACAATATTACTTCTTTTAACAACTTGGCTCCCTAAACTTTAGACTTAACAGAAGCATTCTCTTTTGGTATCGAAGAAGAGCACATAGAGCTATAGCTAATACTAACTCTAACAAAAAATATCCTAGATCAGTTATAGTTAGATTTCTATCATCTTTGATAAAGAGATGGTTCTTAAATCTGCTTGGGCTAAAGCTCCTGTTAAGATTAATGAGACAACTGTGCATTTTGACAATGACTATTCTTCCATGGTAATAGCTAAAAGAAAAGTTTTCTGCCACTAATAAGGGAGCTTAAAAACACAGTTTAAAACATACCTTCTGTTTCCTGCCAAGCTTAAAATCTTCCTTCCTGATGGTCCTAAGGTTTTCGATGATTTAGACTCTGCTTTACTGTTTGTCAAAGAAAAAGGATTTTGGATAAAATAGAAGAAATGGAATGGGCTAGTTCTTCATTAAAGAGATTGGCAACTGAAGCTTCGTGGAAGACTTCAGAGAAGAAGAAGAGACTAAAAACAAATGATTTGTTATATGTTTTTCTCTCATCATTTTAGTTCATTATTAATCTTTTTGGATATAGTTCCTGCATTTCCAGCAAGCCACAAATATTTTGAAAAGATTTAATCAAAGTTATTCTCTATGTGCAAAGAAATGTTTTGTTTCATAACCAATCAAAATACCTGAAGATTTAATGGCAAGCTGTGATTCAATTTGTTTCTCTTTCTGAAAAGAAGTAAGGTTAGTAATTTGATACATTTTTTATCTTTACCTTTTTTTTTCTCCTTTTATTATTTTCTTTGTTTAAACAATGACATTCTATTTAGATTATGTAGTGGGTAAAGGGTGGGGGAGGGCAGGGAGTGAACAGTAATGAAAATATCATTAATAGAATAATAACATATTTATTCCTTGTAAAAGTTTTTATAAGTTCTTCAAATGCTATTTCTAATTATACTTTCTTGATTATACTGCTTATGCTTGTTTGTAAATAATCTGTTATGCTTTAACTAATAATCAGAACTAAATAAGAGTAAATAATATGTTTTATTTTTAACTCTATTAATATAAACAGTAAGTAACATTCCATTGTATATACTTCTTACAGCTTTCTCTCACATTTTTTCTGCCTCCCTTTTTTTATTTTCTCTCTTTTTCTTTTTTTTATTAATATATAGAAATGCTTTTGATTGTGTGGGCACAGTGAATAATAGGATTTGTATGAAAATTGAGTTGGGAGAAGAATGTTGAGTTTTATTGCTTGTTGGTAATTTTGGGCTTAATTTCACTTACATAGAGGCTGTAATGATCTGTGGAATAAATTGTGAAGGTTTTGTCATGTTTAGATGCATTTACACTGCTAAATGAATGTTTGTCACTAGTTTTTAATAAGTTTCCCACCAAAATGTTAAGAGAGACAATCTGAGATGTGGGCTGTCTCATGCACAGTGTTCATGAGTTACTTCAGAAGCTTCAGCTCACAGAATTCTCACAGAGAAACTGAAAGCAGTTAGTATAACCTTTGACATAGTTATCACACTGACACACCACAGATTCAGGAAAATACTCTATTCATAAAATATGTCAGTTATAATGTTTTGTTTCATAACCAGTCAAAATATCTGAAGATTTAATGGCAAGCTGTGATTCAATTTGTTTCTCTTTCTGAAAAGAAGTAAGAGGCTGTAATGGTCTGTGGAATACATTGTGAAGGTTTTGTCATGTTTACATACATTTACACTACTAAATGAATGTTTGTCACTAGTTTTAATAAGTTTCCCAAAATGTTAAGAGAGACAATCTGAGATGTGGGCTGTCTCATGCACAGTGTCCATGAACTACTTCAAAACTTCAACTCACAGAATTCTCACAGAGAAACTGAAAGCAGTTAGTATAACCTTTGACATAGTTATCACACTGACACACCACAGATTCAGGAAAAATACTCTATTCATAAAATATGCCAGTTATAATGAGTCTAAATGATGTAGTTTCTTGTAGTAAGTAAATGTCTTATTTTAGAAGGCATAGAAAATGAAACATTTATTTAAATGTTTTTGAAAATTTACTTAACAGCAGCATAATAATCTGTGTTAAAAATTTGTGTTCCAAACATATACTTTACTATAACTCATTTAATTCATCTGATTGACAAGCATAAATAATCTTATAACTCTATTCTGGAAGAAATGTCATGTGATATATTTTAAAGCAGTAGGTTAGCATGATTGTAAAATCTGGTTACTAAAATGTGTTTGCTGTGCATTATTTTGTATAAAGCAGACAAATTTATTCTAGGGACAGCAAGTAGGATAGTGCTCAACAAAGACACAACTGAGTGAGATCAGATATATATATATATGTGTGTGTGTGTGTGTGTGTGTGTGTGTGTGTGTGTGTGTGTGTGTGTGTGTGTGTGTATGTGTGTGTGTGATGGCTTTTTTATATATAATAATGCAAGTGTTTCTGAGAATCTGCATAACTATCCAATATGATTTATAATAATTTCTATGAATACAATATTTTACTCTATTGACAAAATGAATGTTTGTCACAAGTTTTAATAAGTTTCCGCCAAAATGTTAAGGGAGACAATCTGGGATGTGGGCTGTCTCATGCACAGTGTCCATGAACTACTTCAAAAGCTTCAACTCACAGAATTCTCACATAGAAACTGAAAGCAGTTAGTATAACCTCTGACCTAGTTATCATACTGACACACCACAGATTCAGGAAAAATACTCTATTCATAAAATATGTCAGTTATAATGAGTTTAAATGATGTAGTTTCTTGTAGTAAGTAAATGTCTTATTTTAGAAGGCATAGAAAATGAAACATTTATTTAAATGTTTTGAAAATCTACTTAACAGCAGCATAATAATCTGTGTTAAAACTTCTGTTCCAAACATATACTTTATTATAATTCATTTAATTCATCTGATTGACAAGCATAAACAATTTTATAATTCTATTCTGGAAGAAATGTCATGTGATATATTTTAAAGCAGTAGGTTAGCATGATTGTAAAATCTGGTTACTAAAATGTGTTTGCTGTGCATTATTTTCTATAAAGCAGACAGATTTATTCTAGGGACAACAAGTAGGATAGTTCTCAACAAAAACACAACTCAGTGAGATCAGATATATATATATATATATATATATATATATATATATATATATATCTATATGTGTGTGTGTGTGTGTGTGTCTGTGTGTGTGTGTCTGTGTGTGTGTGTGTGTGTGTGTGTGTGTGTGATGGCTTTTTTTTTTTTTTAATGCAAGTGTTTGAGAATTTGCATAACTATGCAATATGATTTATAATAATTTTTATGAATACAATATTTTACTTTATTGACAATAATGAGTTTAAGTAAATGCTCATATACAAACAATTCAAGATTTTTTTTTTGGAAGCTGTTAATAGTATTCACATGACAGAAAATAGATGCATCTTAATATATGTAATGTCTGAATCATATTAGCCAAAGTTTTTGATTCAAATGAATGTTAGAACCTAATTTTCTCTCCTCTTGATTTCTAACATCAAGATTATTTGAATGCTATTTGAATACAAGTGTTATATATTACATAGATCTATATAGTAGTATGAACAGTTTTTAAAAAAAAAAAAAAAAAAGTTTATTTTAGTTTATATGATGCTGTTTTACCAAATGTGTAGTTTTGTCTTGATAGATAATTGAATTGAAAACTGTTAACCTCAGTTAAATATAACTAGTATTACATTGATAAGGTGGTAGCTGAGGTACTGCTGCTTAGGGGTTAACTTGAGTAGTAAATACTACTCTAAGTTGGAGTTTTCAACTCCAGGCTGGATGCAAGGTTTAATCCTTACATTATTTTCACTTGTTCATTGTTATATGTATATAGTTTTGACATCCACAATATATTTTGTACACTCATTGTCACTACAAACAAAATTGAATCCTATACAAAATCCCATAAGAGATTTAATAAATACAGCTATATTTAAAGGTACACCTAAAGAGGAGATGTAACATTATTTATCTTGTTATTTGTTATTTCGATCATAAGATTCTTGAGTTTTAAAAATGCCAAATGACATCTTTAAAAGGAATTTCTTTAAACATTAATGGATTGAATAATCCGTGTAAAAGGGCAAGCCTAATAAGATACATTAATTTACACAAGGCCAATCTAGTCTTCCTGCAAGAAACCCATCTCTTGAAAAAAGATATTGATAAACTAGCCACTAATAAGTATACAGTATTGGTTAGTTCAGAGCACACTCAGCAAAAAAGAGGAGTGGCTATTTTATGGAATAAAAGTATGCCCATTCCTAAAACCATTAAGTCTTATCAGGATGACAAAGGAATGTTTTGTATCGTTACAATACAAATTAATGGGAAGACTTACACTTTAATTAATGTATATTGGATACCTGGAATTGGTATTAATACAGTGAAACATCATATTGATAAGATCATATCATTCTCTATAGGGGATATTATTTTAGCTGGTGATTTTAATTGTATACTACATGAAAGTGATACTACCACTATAAGGAAAAGAAGAATTACATCTAATGCAAAACATTTAAATGATTTTGCTAATTCTTATCATTTGAATGATATTAATAATCAGATAGATTCAAAATCATTACCATACACCTTTTTTTCTAACAGATACAAAACTTATTCAAAAATAGATAGGGTCTTTATTTCTAACCAGATGGTAACAGATTTAATTAATTCCAAAATCATTTCATGTCCTATATCTGATCATAACTCAATTGTTTTGAATTCATGATAAAAATACTCATAATGTTCAGATCAAAAGGATACCAGCATACTTAACTCAGCTAAAAGACTATAAAGAATATATACTTTCAGAAGTACAACATTTTCTAGACATAAATAATACTCCTGAAGTCTCCATTGTCTATGTTTGGGATGCCTTAAAATCATATCTATATGGACAAAGTATCAGATGGTATAATAATAAAAGGAAATCTTGGGATAAGAATTGTTAGATATTCAAAGTAAATTAGACTCTTATAAACATAATAATAAAGACAATATTATGGACAAGAAAGTTATTGAAGAAATAAACAAACTAAATGAGAAATACAAAGAAATTTTAACTCATAAAGTTAAAATAACTTTAGAGAAATATAAGTTTTTGTCTTATTCAATAAGCCCCAAATACTTACATAGACTTAAAATAAAACAAAAGATTGAATAAACAAAACCATAATAAAGAAATCTTTTCTCTAAGGAAAAGAAGAATGTTTCTAGTATACCAGAAATACTGGATGAATTTAGAAATCACTTTCACAAGATTAACCATAACAACATTAACATGGAACCTAAAGATAAAATAAAGGAGTTTATAACCACAAACATGAATAAAAGCTTAATAAACAACATATTAAACTATTGGACAAGAGTATTTCATATACAGAAGTTATTACACAAATAAATAAGCTTAAATCAAACAAAGCACCGGGTAATGATGGTATTATACCAGAGATATATAAAATCCTTTCTAAAACTACATATTCATTAATACATAAGGTTTTATTTTGGCCCAAACTGAGTTAATAACCCCTCCATCTTGGCAATATACATTTATTTCACCAATTTTAAAACCTAATAAAGATCCAACTAGACCCATCTCATTACTTAATGTTGATTATAAAATGTTTATGAGTATTTTTGCTGATAGATTGAAGACAATCATCCCCGGCATTATAGATATAGATCAGACGGGCTTCATTGTAAATAGAAATACTTTTGATAATATAAGAAGAACTTTAACATTAATTGATTTTGCAAATAGGAAAAAGAAAGATTTAACACTTATTAGTCTTGATATAGGTTCAGCATTTGATTCAGTAAGTTGGGACTATCTGTTTACCTTACTGAAATGCACAAACTTCTCTGATGCATTTGTAAATTTAATTGAGCATTTATACAAAGGAACGCTGGCTTATATTAAGGTAGGAGCATATGTTTCACAAAAAATACCCATTCTTAAAGGTACAAAGCAAGGATGTCCACTTTCTCCACTATTATTCACTTTAGTAATGGAGCCTTGGGCTAATTTGATTAGAAAAGTACTGACATAGAGGGTTTTGAAATAGATGAAAATACAACATCAAAAATTCAACTTTTGCAGATGATGTTCTAATTACATCAGCAGGATCTAATTCTTCTATGCAGTCTTTATTTGATAAAATGATGAATTTTAAAAGTATTTCTGGTTTAATATTCAATGAAGAAAAACTAAAATACTACCTATATCTAGAAAAAATATTCTCATTAGTGATTTTACTAAATATGTACCCAATTCAGGTCAGATAACTTATTTAGGTATAATACTATCTAAAGATATTAAATCTATTATATATAATAACTATAATACCTGTTTTCTTAATATACAAAATCTTTTAATACCTGGAATAATATGTTTTTACTATGGAGGAGAGACTTACAATTATTAAAATGATAATATTCCCAAGATTTTATACTTAATACAATCAATAATACTTTCACCTACAAAAATAATTATCAAGAAACTGAATACACTAATGTTAAATTTCTTATGGGCACCTAATGGACCTAGGATTGCATTAAAGAAACATACTAATAGCTGGTCTCAAGGGGTATTTCTTTTCCAGACTTTAATTTATATATTATCTCTTCTATTATAAAAGTTATTACTTTATTAATAGATCAGTCATATATCACAAAATGGAAAGATTATTGGGAGCTAATTAGTATGCACTTCATGAAAATCTCCTTAACACATAAAAATATGATTGTAAATAACTCCATGTTGTGGTTGCTAAAGGAATTTTGTACTTCACCTATTACACCTAAACATATGGTTTGTTACCCATTAAATATTATTATTAGTTATCGTAACTTTATATTCATGCACCCTAAGTATAGGGAATGGAATTTTATTGTATTCCCTATAATGTATACTCAGGGTATGCTTATGTCATCTACTTCTGAAGGAGCTCATTTAGCTATAGATAATGATCTAAAGTACTGGTATCAGCTGATATCTGATAATAAAGTTCAAAATCTAGATTTCTTAAAACAAGAATTTGATCTAAGAGAAACTTGCTGGTTAGAGGTTCAGATCTTTAGACAACATCACATTGATAGAATAGATCTAATGTCTATAACAGTTAAAGAATCTATTCCAAAACTGATTGATTACTTGATATTCAATTTACAGCATAAAGTTTCTGATAAAGGTAAACTTTCATATATACATAAAATTATCAGACAAGAAACTTTTTACAGTGTAGATTCATACTGGAATTATTTCACCTCTATTAATGGGGACCCACCAACTCAACAAGATAAACAATATATATTGGAATCTGCTTATAGAACTACATCTTCCATTGTCTGGAGACTTTATACATGGAAATTTTACATAGATCTTTTATACACCTTTGATGATGAATAAAATAAATAATAAAGATAATCTATGTAAGAGATGTAATGTAGAAATTAATGCTGACTGGGCTCATATGTTTTATGACTGTATGAAGTTGAAAGAATACTGGAAGTCAATTAATGAATTTTTGCAGGCTCTTTTACAGATAATTTCATTATTTCTAAGTCTCTTATATTATTCAACACACCTGTACCTCAATGTGTTAAAAGATTAAGCTTCCCTTGTTATGGTCTATCCTAGCAGTGGCCAGGAAAATAATAACTAGAAATTGGATTTCAGATACACCTCCTTCGTTCAATGAATTTAAAAATGTTATGAATATAATGTGCCATATGGAAATAAGCACAATTAGAATGAGAACAACTAGAAAAACATCATATTATATTGTATGGGATAATTTACAAAATTTGTTAAAAAAATTCTAATTTCAATAGCACGGTATTTTAGTTTAATTAATTGATCTGATTGTAGTGGATGTCTTTGTAAATACTTTAGTTGTTTTGTTGAATATTATAATAATACCTATTTTTAATTACTTGTATAAAATTGTTATGATATTTCTCTTATATGTTAAAACAATAAACCTGTTTTGAAAAAAAAAAAAAAGAAGATAATAACCTGGTCACCAAACCTAACAAAACCACTGTGTGTTTGCAAAATGGATTCAAGAAATGTACAATGAGAACAAAGTAGGAAAGCTGATTTTTCTTTGGTGGAAAAAGACACTGGGATTAATTTTCCAATTAAACCATTTAATAATAATTGGTGAGCACTGTCTTTCTAGAATATAATAACTTTTTCATAACTTTTCCAGGGTCTATATTGTTTCTTATTATTTTGATTCCACTGTAAAGTTTTTACTGTTCTTTTCTTGATGCCTGTTTATACAAGAAATACCAACTAGTTGTAATGCTAGATCATCTGCTTTAGCTGCCATTTTGTGTGGCAGTGTGGTGTGTTTAAGCTTCAGAACACTTTGTAAAAGTCTACAGAGCTTCAGGAACGAGGTCCACCCATTCCTACTACATTACATCTTTACTTGTTATTATTTTAGCAAAAATATTCTCTATATTTTGTCCACATGAAATCATACACATTAAAATGGCTGTATTGACAGAATAAGGCATGTAATTGGTTTTAAAACTGTTATCTGATTAGCATGCAGCTTCACTTCTCACTCATGCCTATATGGTGGTGTAAGGTTTTCTTGGTGTTTTAACTAAGAGATACATAAGTAAGAAACATGCTATAACAAGTTTGCCATTGCAAGGGTCTCTAGTGTGTACTTTGCATTTGTAAGTTTTTTTCCCAATTTTTGGAGCATAAGTAGGGAATCCCATTTACTGGAAAAGTTTTGTTTGGGAGACACACTCATTTGGTTCCTTATTTATCCACTTAATCCAATGCAGAGTCATAGGGGAGCCAATACATATATCAGCACTCATTGAGTATAAAGCATAAATGTCCATCTTGAACTGCGTATTAATATATATAGAATGTGTTAGGAAACCATCACACCTGGCAAAAACCTCACACAGACACAGGGATGAAGTACAGACTTCTCGTAGAATGTACCCCCTAACCAAGTACTGAACTGGAGAACTAAAGTCTGTCAGAAGGCAATATTAACTACTGTCCACTGGGATTTCAAAGTATAATTTAAAAAAAAAATCAAGGAATGAATATTATGGAAGATAGGTCACTATCAATCCATGGTACTTCCCATTGACTTTTCTAACTGAGATTTCATATACTCATGTTGAAATAGCTGCATCTTAAGAATTTTAGCATGTCTCTTGTAACACAACTGATGAGTAGTTAATCAGGATTTTAAAAGTATAAAAGTCAGAGCCATACATTGATAACAGTAAATGACTCAAGTTAGATGTGAAAACATGTAGCACTACTGGAGTGCCTGCAGGTCAAGCAATTTTTATTTAGAGATTAGCAAATCAGAAGGAAAGTAAATTTTATGCCGTGCATTGCGATAAAAAGTGACAAAGTATCACGAAAGCTAGCAGAGTTCAGTTTCATTCTTTTATGAATAGTCTCCGAAAGTATCACCCAAGTATATTTGAATGCATACAAGATGAATTTCCACTCATATCCATTTGAACTGAAGTAATCTTAATGAGGCATACACATCCTTTTTATCAGATCATATATAAACATTCGGAAAAGGTCATACTCTTAATTTGGAACTTCTGAAGCACAATTAATCTACTGTCATATACATAATTAATCTAATTATTACAATTACAAAGCAAGCATCTGCAGACGTAGTGCCCAGTTTATCATTCCCTTTAAAATTAATATATTGCACCCCTTTTAGAAGACTTTATATGACATGATGTAGAAATATCATACCATCTGTCATACTGGTAACTCCTAGGACTGCTAAATATTTTGCAAATGAAAAAGTATTCTCTATTGGGAAATTAAAATAGATTTATTTCAGCTAGGAAATTGTCTATCATCTTTATATTACTCATGGTGTTTTCATGCATTATTTCAAAAAACACTCGTATGACATGGCCAGAAACTTTTATGAGTCCTAACTAGATTAATATTAATTAGAGACATGTTTGTGATCAATGTTCGAGTTATTCTTCAAGAAAAAAAGATGCCACTGTGTCACAGAGGGGTGAAGCACTGACAGCAACCCAAGTGACATGGAGAAGATTAGTAATACAAATAGGCCAGAGAGGGTAGGAATGAAGAGCCCTATCCTTTACCTACCCTTGATGGAGGGGTCAGCTCAGTCCACTGCACCACTGACTCATGATAGAGGCTAGTTTCAAAAGTAGCAGAAAAAGCTGGAATATAGGCTTCCCAGTAGAACATCAAAGAGACTTGTGGCAGTAATACATGTGTGAAATCATGCAAGTCATTGGGACAGGGGGTACTCCCTTTATCAAGACTGCCACAGGGATAGTTGAGTTAAGATAAATAAAATCCATGATGACTGCTTGACAGATGGCCTTCCATTCTTGGTCTCACCCATGGTAGAGCAAATAGATTGCTCAAATATAGGAGTGGTGGTGGATGGCAGGCAGAAAGGACAACATTATGCAGGAAAAAAATGTACCTCAACTAACATAAATAAAAAATCCTGACTAGAGAAGACAACTGAAAAAAAAATGGCTTGATATGCCACTAAAAGCATATCAAAATGTATTAGCAGACAACTTTCAATATGTATATGTTGGGAGCATTCTTTTTACAAATTCCACAGTTTACAGTGTGTGATATTGTGTGAATCTGTTATACTTAAACTGCAACCCCCCAACTCCACTGTGTTCACATGAAATTATGAAACTTCTAAAGTTTAAAGCATGATCATGTTTTCAGTGCAAGTTAAACTTCTGCTGAAAATTATGGTTACTCAGCATATCAGTATTAGTTATTGGAAATGAAGAACACTGCAATGTTTAAACTGCAACCATATTATGACAGTGCCCAACACCCACACCCAGCCCACTGTAGGCTGACACTGAGTGGTGGCCAGTAAATACGTGCCAAGAATTCCACTGAAAACTACACACATACAGTTGTCTAGCCTTTCAACCTTCATTTAATGAGATATAGAAAACTGCTGTTCTTAAATTTTAGCATTGGTATTTGCATGTGTATGTGTGTGTGTGTGTATTTGTACATATGTAAATATATATCTACATCTATAGCTACATATGCACATTATGGTCCAATTGTCCAGTATCATTTACCCAGATATTTACTTTTGCAAGTGTCTATACTGCAAATTTTGTTTTACTGAATAAAAGCTAGTCTGTTTTGCTTTTTCCTGGAAAAAGATGATGCTGTCTGCTACACACCCACAGCCTGGCATTCCTTTGTTAGCAGCAGAGAGCTGCCAAAATCTGGAATGAAGGCATCAGAAACCATCTGTAAAGTTTTGCAGTATTATTTATTATGTTGCCAAAAATTAGCACAGATACAGCAGAGTACTAAGCTTTTGGTGCTCAGATAACTTTATTTTGCCATTTCTTTACTTTCATACTTCAGGATGAAACTGGATATTTTACACTCTCCTGTTACTTTCACTAAAAGATCTGATGTCAACTTGGAGTATAATAGTAAAAAAATAGTAAAGAAATGATGCAATAAAGTCATCTGACGGAGAAAGCGAATGAGCACAAAATATGTGATGACCAAGCACCCATTTGCAGTTGATGTAGCTGAGAAAAAACAGTTACTTTCACTAAATGATCTGATGTCAACTTGGAGTATAATAGTAAAAAAATAGTAAAGAAATGACGCAATAAAGTCATCTGATGGAGAAAGCTAATGAGCACAAAATATGTGATGACCAAGCATCCATTTGCAGTTGATGTAGCTGAGAAAAAACAGTTTTTTTTTACACTGAAATGTATTAGGGACTCCCAAATTGACCATAATGAAAATGGCAGACAGAATGGCTAAAAATAAATAAATCACGAAGCAAAATCTATGCGGTAGCATTTGGGAATTACACATAAATTGAACTAGTGGCTTTTATTCACTGACCCATTATCACTTCCATTGATATCTATGAGAATCTGAACTGATACTTCAACAGTAATGATTCTAACAGTTTCAGCTGTTTACCTGAAAAATAAGATAGCTTTTGAGAGGACACATATTTGGAAATGTGTGAGTTTTCAACCCATAAAGTGGGCTTAATCTACCTTATCATGCATACTATTTGCATGCTTATGAAAGTTTGTGCCCATCTGTGCAGCATCCAATGTATGTACACATGCTTACATCTTAATACACAGTCAGTGTGTAGGAATTTATTCTGACATTTTGAAGTGGGTGCTGCATTGCTTTGCCTTATTTCAAAATCTTCACACCTGAACATATGAAAACTAGCAATGAGAAAATTAGTTTTGTTTATTAAAAGCAAGTAGGTTAAGTTAGGAAAACTTTGTTTTGCTGTTTTTTATGGTTACAAATATATTCCTATTATAAGTTATGAGGAGCTGAAATAGAAGAATGTAAACAACAGAAAACTTCAAAAAAGAGTGGCTTTTCAGAAAAATTCAAAACAAAGACACATTCAGATGGGAAGACATATAAACTATCAAAAGAAACTTGACAAACTTGAAAGTTAAAACAATTGAAGAATCAAGAAAAGAAAATCAGTGAAAAGTCCTTGCCTGCTAATTTTTTAAACAGGTTGTAATACAAATATTATACCATGACCCCCCCCAAAATGTGCACGCTGATTGAGTTATACTAATGGAAAAAGGTCCAGTTGCCGGACTTTTTCCATTGGAGATCTCTATGTTAAATGAGTTTAACATGCCAGACATCTGTGGATAAACTGCTATAATAAATCTATCAGTGAAAAAAGTGGGGGCTAGAGGTAAAATCTTCATGGAAAGCTATAACCATTATTATAAAAAATAGAGTAAAAGCTTTATTTAACATATGCTGGGAAAGCAAGAATATATGTATTATGAAACCATAATGGAGCCACAGGACTGATTTCAGGATATGTTAGTCAAGAAGAAAGGCCACTATAATTCCAATAAAAATGAAGATTGTAAAATATACAAATTTAGAATTGTCAGACAAATGAAAAGAGGTCATATATACCATAGCAAGCTAAAGGCAGTAGCTAGGAATTCTGAATTTAACATAACTGATAGCAAATCAAGAGACAAGCTACTGGATTTTATAGAACCATTAGCATTTCATAAATTCCAACAAAGAATACTGAATAACATAAATAAAAATATATACATTTAGCAAAGAGAGAGAGAGAGAGAGAGAGATGGTTAATGAAGACAAACAAGGTAAAGGAACAGAAGCAGACAGGAAAAAAATGTAGAAATGTTACAGAAAGAAGAAATATTTCACTGTACAGTGCAGGTACTATCTTGGACAGCCCATTTATAAGACAGCATGCTCAACCCTAGGAAAAGTATATAAATGAGTGTGTGTGTGTGTGTGTGTGTGTGTGTGTGTGTGTGTGTGTGTGTTTGTCTCTGTATGAATGGGTTGTAATGAAGAGCATGTTATGAGTTTGACATCAATGAGCTGAAATACTTTATTATGGCCATTAACTGATTTAATTACAATCAAATATCTGAGCTATATGCAATCAATAAAGTGGCTATAATTGGGGTTATGTTTGTGTGTGTGTGTGTGTGTGTGTGTGTGTGTGTGTGTGTGTGTGTGTGTGTGTGTGTGTGTGTGTGTGTGTGTGTGTGTGTGTGTGTGTGTGTGTGTGTGTGTGTCTGTGTGCCTGCACACATGCAAGTGCACCTGTGCATGTGTACTCATGGGGACATGCATGAGGTTATACTGAGTTGCACAGTATAAGCTTGACAGCTGTGAGACAAAATCTATTGCCGTGGCCATTATTTATTTACATAGTTGATCACTATCATAACTTGAAATGTACACAGTCATGGATGTGGCTGTAATTGGTAGGCCACTGTGTGTGTGTGTGTGTGTGTGTGTGTGTGTGTGTGTGTGTGTGTGTGTGTGTGTGTGTGTGTGTGAGTATTTGAGTGGAAGGGTTTCACAGAGTTGCACTACAGTTTCTGAGAGCAGCTATTTGAAATACATTATTGTGTCAATTTCTTTATTCTCTTGATCACAATCAGACATCTGAGCCATATGTCATCAATAAAGTGGCTGTATTTAGTGTTTGTGTGTTAGAGATGGCAATGGACTATACTGTTGGTGGTTGTCAGCAATGAGATGAAATACATTACTGTGGTCATTATTTATTTTTTTAGTTTAGTCATTTATCACAATGAGACATCTAAGGTGCATACAGTCAATAAAGTGTCTGTAGTTGGAAGATATGTGTGTGTGTGTGTGTGTGTGTGTGTGTGTGTGTGTGTGTGTGTGTGTGTGTGTGTGTGTGTGTGTGTTAGAGAGCTGCAGTGGTTTGCACTGTATGTGTTTGATAGCAGTGGGCTGAAATACATTATTGCCACCATTATGTTTTTTATTTAGTTATATTAATTTGGTCATATGTCTGACATGTACATAGTCAATAAAGTAACTGGAATTAGGGGACACAGAATCAGTCTGTTGATAAACTTGATTTCTCTTGCTGTCATTTGCTCACAGTTAAGTAGTATTTGATGTAGCTTGGCATGACAAGCAAGTGTTTGAATGAAGTAAGTTAAAATACTTTTTTGACCATTATATTTTATCACAATCTGATATTTGAGGTGTACACAGTCAATAAATTGGCTACAATTGTTTGGTACTGAGGCAGTTTGTGGATGCAAGTACAGACCTCTGCTGTTGTTTTATCACAGTTAAACAGTCACTGATCAATTTTTAGGGCTACTCTGTGTTTGAGTCAAACAGTCTGAGGCACATCACTGTGGTCATTATTATTACTTTTTTATCTGATTACAATCAAAAGTCTGAAGTATATACATTTAATAAAATCATTATAACCGGTGGGTATTGAAGTAATATGTAGATAAAAGTTATTGACCCCCTGCTGTCATTTCATAACAACTGAAGTGTCATTCATCTGGCTTCACAGGGCAAAAGTGTGTTTGGTAGAAACAAGTTGAAATTAATTGCTGTGGTAATTTTTACTTGATGTGTATATGCTAGGCAAATGATCACAATGATTTATTTAAGCCTGCCATGCATCCCAAATGTATGCAGCAAATGTGATGCAGTAAGGTTATTTTTAGGAGTAAGTATAAGCTAGAGCATGGGTGGTGAAATATTTATAGGTTACCTCTATCCATTAGAGACATAGCTGACTGTCCAGGGTTGAATTTCTGATTTCACATCCACTGGTCCATGTTATGGTTGAATAAGGTCAAGGAAGAACTCTGCTTCACATGGATTGGAAGCCTATTCCAGAGAAGGGATATTCTCTGAGACACATGCCTGTCACTCCAACATGTCCTATTTATGTCACAAGCAAGGTTTAAGTCCCTAGATTAGGTAGATCTGATGCTATTTCTTTTACAGATATGGAAGGGGTTCATAAGAACAGGATCCTGGGATGCCTTCTTGGCCAGACATAGATCACCCCCACAATGGCCTGTTGGGGGTCTATATTACCTTTTCGAAAGGGCTGTTCCTCAAATGCTTCATTGTGTCTGTCGGTTTGTTTTGTTTATTGTTGGGCCAGTGATATTTTTCCCTGGGAAAAAAATTGCTTTTGTGGATGTACAGAGTTTTGGTATTTCAGTGGATATGTGTTGATGTAAGGGTGTTCAATGAACAGCCCTGTCGACATTGTAATAGAGACCCGTCTGTTGGAGAGAGTATAGCATGAGGGCTTTGAAGTGATCTGATAGGGACATGTTGTTAAAGCCATGTATTATTTTGTGAGAAACCTCTGTGGACATTTCAGTTATTGCATGTGCCTGGTCAGGTGCATACTGAAGGGGGAATTGTACTCAGTTATGGATCAAATGAGGGATCAGTGCAGTAGAATGCTGACTTCCTTGGACCTAGATGCCAAACTATTTCTTATAAGATGAGCAACATAGAATTATTTCCTTACTACCTTAGACACATGCATCTCGAAAGTTAGGTTACTGTCTTCATACATCCCCAAATTCCTAACTATTGGGTCTACTCTTAGGGGCATATAATCAATGAGGTAGTTTCCAGGGGAAGCTGACTTCCCAAATGGTATTATTATGCATTTATTGGCACTGAGTTTTAAACTGTGTCTATAGCACCATTTATTTGTCTATATTAGCACTTCCTGGAGGATATTAGTGTCTTGGTGGGATAATATGACTGCTCCCAGTTTGAAGTCATTTGCAAGGTTGACAGCCACAGGCCCTTGATGTTGGCCTTGACTTCTAAGAAAGAGTTGCCAAAAAGAGAGAAGCCTGTTTCTGGAAGGTATATCTACTATCCTAACTTCCTGGATTCTATTTCAGATCCAGCTGGAAATCCAGTGTGCAACAAAGGGATTTATGCTTAATTCCATAAGTTTGTTTTCAGTTTTTGAGTGGGGGTATTCCATCAAATGCCTTGGCCAGGTTAAGGTAGGTAGTATGCAGCATTTTGCCCTCATCCATTACCTTGGTTACCTTCTCAAAGAAGTCTGCCAGATTGAGTAGACATGATCTTCTCTTTACCAAACCAAACTGAACTGGTTACAGCATCTGGAGGTTTCCAGTGTTGCTATTAATCATTTCCATGATAATTTCTTCCGTGGCTTTGCATAACATACTAGTAAAGCTAATAGGTTGGCAATTTCCAGGGACCAAAGAAGGCCAACCCTTATGTGGAGGGATGAATGTGGCAGTTCTCCATTTACATGGCACAAAGCCTAACTGGAAGCTATGGTTGAATAGTGACTCCAGTGGTCCTTATAGGTCATGTTTCATGCTATTTAGGAGGCATCCTGGGATATTACTGGGGTCCATCAATGTAGTGTTCTTGGCTTTGGAGAGTGCATTTAGGACATCTTCCCTAGTGATGGTTGAACACTGAAGCCTTTATCACAACTGTATTCTTATTCTAATATTTATATTTATTTTTCACTTTTTTCAAAAAACTCAAAGGTGGAATAAGAAAATCAATAAGTATCCACTACCACAGAATCAGAGCATGGAGACATTTGTGCTATAAGTCTACTTTTCCAGGACATAGTACTTGACTGATGTGTTTTCTTATATTTTAAGCTTTTGCTTCTGATGTGGGGTCCAGTGTTCCCTTCAGAGTTCAGCTGATCGCAATGAATCATGACACAGAAAATAACAATGCACAGAAGAAAAATAGTAAAAACACTTTCACTTTGATACCAAGGAAAAACAAAAATAAGAATTAGAATAGGAATATAATTATGATGAATGGTTCAGTGTTAATGCAGTTTCTGGAAAATATCAGCTGGCCCAATCAAACCACCTATGCAAATTGAGGACTAGCCTTTCCCTTCTATCAGACTGAGAGCTAGTCTGAACCAATCAGACCAATAATGCAAATTAAACAGTAGCCATTCACTCCATTTAGGCTGATAGCTACTCTGGACCAATCATCCTACAGCGTTAGTCAAACTACACTCAAATGGAAACAGCTCTCCTCCATCATATCCCCCTTTCAGAAACATTTAAACAGGTCAAGTAAATGATATATCATTGAGTACAAAACTATCTAATGAAGTGTATTGGACAAAAGCACTCATAAGGAAACTCAATAAACAGGACAGGATAAAGGAGCAATTGGATTGTTCCACATTTTTATTTCAATCTTATGATGGTGTCTTTTAGAAAGAGTCAATTCAGAAGAATTTCACTGCACACTGATCAAGTATTTGATGGGATTTACCAGTGTAACTGTCTTTTCCTTCCTTACTTTCACTTGTTGGTCCCAGGGAGCATGATCACTTCCACTGGGTTTGGAAAGTCCACACTCTGACCTGTTTTGGATTTTTTCAGAAGAAATTATATACAATATCAACTGCCTAACTCAGCAGTGGTGCATTGCATTATTAGACTATACATTGCTACCTGTCATTCCCAAGCATTGGAACACCTGACATGCTAATCTGTTCTAGCTACTCCAAATGGGAACAGGAATGTCCACCATTAGGGACTACTGAGATTCAAGTGGCACTGATGACAGTTTTTGTTTTGTAATGAATATTGTGGTTTTTGATTTAGTTGGATTCAAAAGGAATTTTGTATTTCATCACCAGGCTGGAGCTGGTGTAACTAATTTCCTCCAGTTGAGTGCTTCGGAGTTTGTGTTATAACTCCCAGTGGGTGTTGCCTGAGCTTTATAAAAATGAAGTTTTCACCTCACAGTTCATATTTGTGTGAATGGCAAACTATTCGGCACAAAGTAACCCTTGCAATAGGTCTTAAACTGGATTTTATAAGCTACAATAACCACAGTAAATATTCATTTTGTAATGTTGTATAGACAGTTTGTGATCTCTCAATAACCATTCAAGCAACACACATACTGTCAGCAGCATTTCCTTCATAAAACTGTAAGCTTTCACACTGAGGTTAAGCAGTCCTATCTTTGTCACTTAATTGTTGAGATATTTAGAGAAATATAAAAATTATTCTAATAAAATAGATAGTATATAAATAATATTCAATATCTCTTTAACTGCACTAGGCAGAAGTCATATATAAATATCGCTGTTTACCATTTCATAAGCTTTAAGATGAAATATTCTAATACTTTGGCTATAGCATGCTTTTTGGAATTACTAATGCAAATACAAACAAGCAATACTTGATGCAGGATGTAACAGCGGAAACATCTGAAGGCATCATTAGGCTGTAATGAGTTAAGCCAATTTTCTTTTTTTTTTTTGCCACTTATATGATCTGTTAAATAGCTCCAAACACCTGCATTTAACTGACTCATTCATTCATCCATTCTTCTGATAGATGGAAGAACCTGGCCTATTCATTTCATGGATAGAGTGACAGCCCTCTTGCCCATTTATTCCTTCACCAAGGCAAGCATCTGGACAGCCCATTTGCTTCAAATTGGTGATAATTTGGTAGGAAGGACTGAGTTAACTTACCCATCACCTGCCCCCCCCCCCCCCCCAGCCCAGACTAACATAACCATGTAGTGATCAATAGCTATAGCATGCTTCTGGTTTACGATGTCTTTTGTTCCACCGTATGCATCACCTCCTGGCTTATGTGAGGCACATAGCCATGATGACCAAATCCTAAATAAAGTCCTGCAGTATTCCAGCACACTTGATGGGGTCTGCACCCTCTCAGTGTATGGAAGCCGGCATTCCTGGTGGCCTAAGCAAATAAAACGTGGATAATATGTGGTACAGTGTGGATGTTACCCTTCTATGCCACAGGGCCATGACTTTCTTACCTGGATTTAGTGGTTGCTAAAAGGGGCCAGGTCTATATTAGACCATATCACCCATACATAGGATAACTGCTAGTTAAGGTAAGTCTATGGATAAAAAAATGCAAAATAGAAAGGGAATAACATGGAGCTTTGTGGGAACTTCTTGAGTGAGGTGGGAGTGAGAGTGAGGTAGCTGGCTTTACAAGGGTGATCTGTTAGGCACATACTCTTTGAACAACATGTGTGTAGTAAGAGCTGCAGCTAGGAGAGTGTCAGGAAGTAGAGTGCGGTCAGTGAGGTCAGAAACTTTAATCACAAAAGTCTGACATCAGAATATAATCACATAGATCTTCAAAACCTATTTAGTTAAACAGTTGAATCGTGGTGGTGCTGCGGTAGCATTGTTGCCTCACAGTAAGACGTTGCTCCGTTCAATTCTCAGTTAGAGCGTCTTCTGTTTGGCGACATGCGTGAATTGGCGTTCCTTTGTTGAAGGTTGTGTGTCAGGCCCAGCAAGTCAGCATGTAAAAATCTACTGCCAATCATTAACAGACCAGAGTTCCGCTGTGGCGACCCCTAACCAGGAAAAGCCGAAAGACACAACAACAAAGAGTGAAACAAAAGGTGGCAAAATACCTTTTCAATATGTAAAGGAACTTAAGTGCTAAAGTACACCATTGATAAAATGTTGGGTGTGGTATAGCTACTACTGCACAGTAGGGAATAAAATTAACTCATTTGTCTTAAATTTAGTAACCTGCACATTGAATATAAAATGATTTCTTCAGTAGTAAGAGAAAGCATAACATTTACCAAATCAAGCTAGATAGTGATCCAAAGGTAAACCCTGTAGAACAATCTCACTTATGGAAGAAAGACAAAGCATTATATAAACTTCAGGTGATTGACAGAAGTATCAGGTCCCATCTTGTTGCTTTCAGTCATTGTAGCACCACTAAGGCCTAGGAGTACAGGTTAATATGGGTGTTTTGTAGACAATATAGCAGGTAAAATAAACTATTTAAAGGTAAAGGCACCTGGCATCAGTGGTAAATGGTAGTATAAGCAAAAATCAATCAAACAAAATTGTTTAGTAAATTTAATTTAAGGTATTTTTACCCCCAGCATGAATTTCACCATAGTAGCAAATGCAGAATGACTTTCTCTGCTTAAATAGCCTTTATAACCTTTTCTGATAAGTTTATCCTTTAACATAAGATAAAATGCAGCCTATCTTTTTCTAAAAGG